>NW_022145599.1:36867855-37362855 GCF_000002235.5 Strongylocentrotus purpuratus
ACAAAAGAGAATCAAAGGAGAGGGTAGGGAGAGAGAGAGAGTAGGGAGAGAGAGAGAGAGAGAGTAGGGAGAGAGAGAGAGTAGGGAGAGAGAGAGAGAGAGTAGGGAGAGAGAGAGAGTAGGGAGAGAGAGAGAGAGTAGGGAGAGAGACGAAAGAGAGAGAGAGGGGGCGGGGTATGTGACAAGGACAGACAGACGAAAATACAATCATAGAATGAATACATTAAGTGAAGTGGGAGGAGGCAATTGTAGGAAGAGAGAAAGGAGGGAGGAGGAGAATAAATATGGGAGAGAAAGATAGAAGGAGAGAGTAAGAGAGAGAGAGAGAAGGAAGAGAGAGAGAGAGAGAGAGAGAGAGAGAGAGAGAGTATGAACGACGAGACTGAAGGTGACTTTAAAAAACAACTTCAAATCAGGTCAAGATAGCTTGGGTTGAGATTGGCTGATCTTTGAGCCAGGGCATGAGTGACTTGAATACTTACCTGGTAGATTAGGGTAAGCTCACTAAGCTGTACTTCTTTTCTTACAGGATGTGTGTCCTGGAGAAAACTCACACCTAAGGTGTCGTACTCTAAAGGCTGGTTCAGATAGGATGCAGCAAAACCGTGGCATGTTATTTTTAAAGATGGTCATGCGATTACATTGTGAAAGAAACGGTGTGGAATCGATCAGAAAAGGTTGATCATCCAGCATATAAATATTTGTGTGTATTGCAAGGTTCTGAAATCATCACAATGATAAGAAATATGGCCAAGTCTTGGTAAAGTTACAAGCACTGTACACAGAAGGATCTATAGGGGACTACACGAACACGTGGTGTAAAAATCTGTCCCGATTTTACAATGTGACATGCCATATTTAGAATATGAAGGCATTTGAAGAGCCATGCTTTTCAGGGAAAATGTTTCTTCTGATGTTCTTCCACCCTTGCATAATAACAATGATAAAGCTTACAAGTTATTTTTCACCTCTTCCCAGAACTCAACCTTCTCTTTAAGGATGATGTGAAGTGTAATACACTTCACATTGCTGTATCTTATAACACAGAGCTCAGTGAATATGCGCTAGTTCATTTATTGTGCACAGTTGCCATTTACACTTTTAAAAAGAAAATGCAGCTGTGTTTTTCTAAGCAATATCTGAACAGGCCTTAATTCTTTCACTATGAACATGACTGACAAAGAAAGCGGACAAAATATACAGTTCCTCAGTTAGACAAAGGAACATCCCTTCACTGCTATTATGTAAAAAGGTGAATATGCATGTGACACCTGTTCTACACATTTGTACATAATAGCAGTGAAGGGATGTTCCTTTGTCTACATGTACCTGAGGAACTGTATATTTTGTCCGCTTTCTTTGTCAGTCATATTCATAGTGTTTATTCCTTTGAGCAGTGAAAGCATGACAAAATATGAAAAATAAAAGAGAGGTGAATCACACATTTTTAACTCATCTGTCCTAGAAAATCATTGAAGATTGAATGAAATGTCAAGAGAAACATTTTTCAAAACTGGAATATATTTTGTAGACCCTAAGTCAAATAAAAACCAGTCATAATTCAAAGATTTATATGTATGGAAAAATGGCAACAAATTACGTTTAAAGATGGGCTGTCTTACACGTACTCTGTCGAAGGTATGATTTAACACTTCAAAGGTAATATATCCATCCAAAAGTGTTCCATGGACTTGAAGATAGCATATTTGTATGTATAAACATAGGCCATGTGAAGGCTTCATCACAAAAGTGAAATTTAAAGTTCATTTCCCCCATGAACATTTCTAAACATACTCAAATATCCAAGAAATACCCAAAATGTAAAATCCTGTTTCAACACACGATTTTAAAAACTTAAAATGTAAACTTTCCATTACACATATACTTTTTGAATTCATTTAAAGATTTACTTAAGATTTTCTTTGGGATTCACCTTGTGTGCATGTCTAACATCTTAAAGCTTTGTAATAATATATCCTTTATTCTAAGCTCATTTCCTTGATTAAAAACCAAGGAAAGGGGAAGAATGTTTGAACTTAGGCTCATTTTATTCTCAACAAAAGAAGTGCCGGTAGGTGGGATGTTGTTTGAATCTCAGTTTGCTAGTGTGATGTGGGAGCATTGTAATTGTATGTATACCTGGAGGGAAGCAATTAGAGATTGAAATGCATCCTCAGGACAAATGGAACCTCTTTGAGATGAATAGATTAGGAAATAAATGACAAAAAAGAAGAATAGGAGATAGAGGAGAGAAAGAGAGGGACGGAGAGAGGGAGGGAGGGACGAAGGAAGGGGAGGAGGGGGTGGAGGGAGGGAGGGGAGGAGGGAGGGAGGGAGGGGTGGGTGAAGTGAAGGAGAGAGAGAGAGAGAGAGAGAGAGATAGTGTGGAGGGAATGAAAAAGGAAGAGGTGTACAGTTCATAGTTTAATTATTCATACCCAATCCATACCAAGATTTGTACATTTTTAAGAATGAGAAAATTTTATTTGTCCTGATTTATGTTTCTTAAAGCTTACATCTGAAAGTATTCAACAGGGGCCCTAATTCAGACAGTCTACCTTTTATTCTTGAGCTACAGAAAGAAAAGAAGAACAAAAATCAATCAAATTTACAAGGGGTATCTGTATGAATAATTTAGTTGTTAACTGTAGATATGTGAAGAAAAGTTAAAACTTACATAAGAAATAGGCAGATAGAAAGGGACTAAACCTACACAAATTACCAATAATGAATCATACTTATGAGTAGAGATAGAGTAAAATACATGTACTGTACATGTAGAGCTCTGGTAAGATTGAGAACAAGAAAGGTTAACTAAGATTATTCTCTTGATTCGTAGCCCATGAGGAGGATGAGATAGTCATGTGACATGTTTTTATCATCTCTCTCTGCATCTACCCTCTGGATAGTAAGAGAGAATGTGTTACCATGGAAACTAAGATTGGTCTGGCCTGTCTTTTGATCCCAGTTGGTTTGCCAGATACCCATATCAGCTTGAGAGTAGCATTCAATATTGATCAGATCTTTACAGTGCTATAAACAACATTGTAAACATGTATCATGAAATTAATATTTGTGTGAAGCATTTCGCGTCACCAAAAAAAGGAGTTTTTTTTTAATGCTTTGTGCGAAAGTAAGCAGAAGACCTGGTAATTTAAAACAGTTTATCTCCTGGGATATTAAAACATTGAAAAGTAGTTTTGACTAGTGAAATAATAATAATAATTCCACTTTATATAACGCTGAATGCATCTACAATGTCTCTAAGCGCTTTACATATTACCCCGGTCTTTGGATTCAATAATTGCCCGCACAATCTCCACTCCCTGGGGAGCATTCCAGCGAGGCGTTACTTGAGGCACATGTGTTGTTCCCTTGTTCCTTACTGGAGGCCATTCACTATAATATGAATATCATAAAATATAACAAATTTTGAATCGTAGTCGTATTCAAAAAGAAAGAAAAAACCTTTCAAGTATCTAACCCAAATCTATACAATGCCTCACTTTTGGCAGTTTAAATTCAGACTAGTCCTGTTGAAACTATCTAAGACACTGAAAGGTTAAAAGAATCAGCAAGTGTGCTGCATGTAATGTGATTTGGTTGATTTTTCACAGAACACAAAGTTTTATATCTTACATGTAACACTTTAATTGACAGGTGAAAACAAAAATAACCTCTAAATCAGGTCACACGTGATTTTAAAAGGATAGCTATTGAGGTAGGACAGTCAAAGTTCCTCTGCTATTGATACATGTTTTTGTTAACCTAGTTTAGGATTGCAATTATTTTTTCCTATTTCACTTGATTTCCCTTTCTCTCTCCCTTTCATGTCATCTCTTTCTTTTCCTCTACTCCTTAGATTTGTTTTCTCTCCCTCTCTTTCTGGCTTTGTCTGACACAACCTTCACCTTTGCCAAATATGATTTACGTTAATTGTTTGAATAATAATAATAATGTTTAAATTGTTATCACTCTGTTTGTAAACATAACACACAGCCATATGTTTAGGTTAGCTGTACCTACTGATATTTTTTCTATGGTTTATGAAGTGCCATCTTATCTGTCATCGCCTTTCTATGTCTGCCATCGCCACTTTAAATCTATCACCATGTGTTACAGCCCTCTAAGATCAAGATCAAACCATCATCAAACACAAACACGCACGCACACACACACACGTACGCATGGCACGCACATGTATGTTAAGAAATACTTTGTCAGCACATTTATGCTATTTCCCTTCTGAAATCCACCTTGATATGAAATCAATTCATCAAAAATGAGAAAAACAAACCTGTTAAAATCTGAGGAACATTCATTAGAGGATAAGAAGTTATACATGTTTAAAGATGTTATTTATAAGATGCAAATTAGAATTCTATGATATCTGTTATAACTGATAAGCAGCCTTCCATGTTTACACAGAGAATTAAAGTAAAATCACTCTTCCCACTTGTAGTAGGAATACTCCTATTTTATATTGAGGGTATGTAAATGTGCTATAACTAGGGCGTGTCCATTGGTGTAGCAACATGTTCTGATTTTTTTTCTCCAAGAAGAATGAAATTCCAAGAGATTTTGAAGTATAAATGGAGAATATTGCTTTGCAAGGTTAAATCACAGAAGTTTCAACATGCATTTGTCAATCAAAACTTTCTTAGTCATTATCAGATTTTCTTCAAACTCATTGACAAGCATCTCTCATTTTCTCATGCTTTGCTTAATTTATTTTGAAGCCTGGTTGTTCTTCTTTTATAAGGGTATGTGCCTTTCTTTTTATCCCTCTTTCTTCAAGTTATTTAGCTCCTCTATGTGTGTTGATACATTATACTTATTTACAATTTTGTTACTAAATGATCAAATGAGTTTCACTTTGTTGGCCTCCTTGTGCATTCACTATTCAGGAACAGATCATAATTACTGTTCTTATCGGAGTACTTTTAGTAATAATTCATATTTTCAAAAATCAATTCCATGATTGAGTGAGCCACATCAGATTAGGTACAAACACAGATTAAATGAGCATTTGTTAAGATGATATGTGACTTTCACTCAAAATATATTCCATACATTGAAATGTGTGAAGTAGATAATTATCTTCCCATGCCTCATTTCATCCTTAGGCCTGTCCTCACTATCTCGAGATATCCAGCTATTTGAAATATCCCGATCGCAAACTATCCAGCTAATTTGCGTCTTCATCAGACCGAAGTAGCAATTAGCGGGATATTTGGTCGGGATTGTCATCCCAAGATATCTTGGGATAGGTGCGCCTATTTGTCCGGTGCGCCTTCACCAGACCGAAGACTCACACTATGCGCTAACGCTGAGCAAAATATCTTGAACTAATTTCTTGAGGTCGAGTTTCAAGTTTTGAGGTCGAATCTCGAGCTGATGGAAACGCGCCTCATGTCATTCATCGTGTTTACACAGGAGACCCAGTAAAAGCTAAAATTATCTTACCAGAGTAAAATGTCAGTGCTGCCCCTAAAAATTGTTTGTCTCAGGTCTCTGCAAATATGAACTAAAATGCTAAAATGTGTGGTGTCCTGAATTTGCAGTGTACACTTTACTGTGTTCAGGTTCAAGTTCAAGTTATATTAATCTTTCTTTCTTTCATTCTTATGAGAAGAATACACTAGTTATGCATACCAGTACATACATACTTGTGTATAGTGAAATATACTATGCATTGAGAAACAAAAGATGAGGAGACCTTAGGAAAAGCTTAGCTTCTAAAAGGTAAGGTCCCTCAAAAACATTAAACACAATGTTTAACAATTGGTTAAAAACTACAGATGGTTATAACTACATGATATTAAAAGTGGTAACAATACTAACAATGTTAATGTGTTTATAGTGTGATGTGCTATGCACATTACATTTCTGTGAAACAAAATAGCGTAATTAACATCTCACAAGTTCTTTGTATCCAATATCCGCTGGAATACTGTTTAAACAACTACGCGTATAAGAATACATTAGTAGATAGGATGAAAGATTTATAAAAAATGCTTGCTTTAAACAAAATCATGCATGTGGGATGTACAGATCATTTTTGGATGACACTGACTATTCATGTGAAAGGGTTTATCATGTGATGTCTTTCCTCATTGGATATGGCAAACCCTTTTTCTAGGAATCTGGTAAGAGGTATGATGAACTTTTCAAGTAGCTTTCACAGTTACTCACATGATAACACACTCAGTGCATGCACATGAAAGAAAATTGACATGATTTTCATATTTTTCACTACTAGTTTGAAGTACATACTAGCATCTTTACCACAGGAACTCATCCAAGACAAATGTATATAGTCCATCATTCACTTCATCATAAGCTCAATCAGTCTGTCTATCTATGTATCTACATCAGGTCATGTATGGAACAATGATCAATAAATCAATCAACCACTCAAAACCTATCTTATCATTACAAATCAATGTACCAAACCATGAAGCTCAAGTGTGAATGATTTTGAACTAATCAAACATTCTGACTTTGTAATGCACCTAATGTACAGCAGACTGCAATGATCAATAAATCAATCAACCACTCAAAACCTATCTTATCATTACAAATCAATGTACCAAACCATGAAGCTCAAGTGTGAATGATTTTGAACTAATCAAACATTCTGACTTTGTAATGCACCTAATGTGCAGCAGTCTGCAATGATCAATAAATCAATCAACCACTCAAAACCTTAAGTTGTGACAAGCTGCGCATGAAATTGCACTTAAATGTGCGTGCTTTTATTAATAAGTCTGATGGATGAATGAATCACTTAATAGAGCAATAAATCATTATATCAAGTGTTTTAGTAAATTGAATTATCTATTGAGATGCCAATATCAGCTACCCTGTCTATCAGTCAGTCATCTATGTGCACCTTATGTGTGTGTGTGGGTGGGTGAGAGTGTGGGTGTGTTTGTATCTAGGGGGTTTCACACCCACTCGCAATCAGGAAAAGTACCCCAAGTCTTGGATACTGTTTTCTCAGTTTCCTTTGAATGAAATCCAACCAGTGATTGCAATAAATGAATGATCCATTACATTGTAGATTGCCCAATTTGAAAGTGATCCTCTTTCATCATTTGTACATGTATCCACACGTGCATGCCACAGAAGAACATCAGGATTCTCATACTGCACTAAACATTCTCCCTTTTATTTATTTTTTCACACTGAAGATCTACATTGCAAATCAGATAGTAAGGAGCAATCAATAAGTTCTCATAATTTGCTTTTACACCACTGAACTCCCTGGTAGGTTATTATTAATCTGAATAAATGTGATGTTCTGTTCACACTGGTCAATAGCTTAGTATTTGGTGATCAGGGACCCGTTTCACAAAGCCTTTATTCAGTGACAAATCTGCTGATGGCCAATCAGCAGCAAGGATTTCAGTAGCTTATAACAAAAACTGTCATTTGTCACTGATGACAAGTTTTGTGAAACACCCCCCTGGTGAACGTTCCCTGTTTGGATGTGTATGTGTGAATGCACCTTGGTTGAAGTGTTGTAATTCACCCCGTTGCCTACAGTAATCCATCTTGGATCCTTGGATGTGTTAAGGACAGCTGAATTGACTTAGGTTTACCATCTTTTCTCCTCTTTCATCCTCCCGTCATCCTCCCTTCATCCCTGAGATTGATTCAGCGTGTAAGATTTATAACCCATTCACACTAGCAACATTTATCATAGCAGTCCAAAACCCGTATACAACAGTTAATTAGATTTATTGTGTAGCACTAACGTTATGATAGAAAATGTGAGCATTGTAAAAGGACTTTACACAAAAGTTTTGAGCATCGATCGGTTTGAATAAACTTGATAAAGAGCCATGGTACAGACTTCAGTGCCTTTTTGAACAACTAAACATTGCATCAAATAACAAATAAAATATATTGTCTATTTGGAGCCAGAAGGGTATTTACTTTATAATATACTTAAACAAGCTTTTCTGGCTATCAATCTTGAATTTGCATGGACATGGTTAAGCAAAAACTGTTTTTTGGTACCCTCGATCAATACCTATGATTTGAGCTGATACTACACATAATTTATGGTGCATGTTGATCTCCATAAAACTAGTCTCTTTTTTCATTCCTTTTAACCACCGTTATATCTGGTATGAACTTTCCTCTTGCTATATTTATATAATGATTCTTGAAATGAAATCAGGGGGTGTTTCACAAAGATCCTAAGTTGAACTTATCAATTATGGAAAGCCATTAGCATCTTTGAATATATTTTGTAAAGGTTATTTCAAATGGCATAAAATGTTGATTCAAATCATTCACAATTTCTATTATCATGGGAGATTTTATGTTCTTGATGTGGAATTTATGAAAACTCTAAAATACCCCTTATAAAGATTATATGTGAATATTCTCTAGTGTGAACTACCCGGGATGTCTGGAAATGAACAGTGATCCCTGCTGAGTGTCCATATGAAAAGGCTTAGAAAACATCTTCCTGCATGAGCAGGGCTCCCATTGGTCATGGAGAAAAATATGGAAAGTCACGGAAACTGAGACGAAGGCCATCACGAGCATGAAATAATATATATCACTGCGTGGTATCCATACACCGCTTGGATGGATGCCCCAACCCATACTAAAGTGGTCCTTATAAATCTGATCATTGAAAGAAAAGGAAAGTCATGGAATCAGGGGTTCTCAAATTTCTGCGGGAACCCTGAAGAGGTAGAGGGTAGAGGGTGTCTTGATTTGGTGGGTGATGTTGGAGGAGATTCACTTTTGGGCATGGTTTCACAAAACCGTCATAAGTACAAGTTCACCGATAACTCATTGGAATGTATATATTAGATTTAACATGCATTTCAATGGGATGACGGTGAACTTGTAATTATGACCACGATTTGTACGTCCCTTCAGAAACCAATGCCAGGAATTGTAAGAGGAGAGAGAAAGAGAGAGAGAGAGAGAGAGAGAGAGAGAGAGAGAGAGAGAGAGCGAAAGCAAGTGAAACATATAAAGACAGTTGTACATTAATGCTATGAAATGAATGACATTACAATCAGCATTGCCTGATTACTGCAACATGATCGGGGATATCAGGAGTCAGCAAATATGAAGTGTCACAAAAGGGGTGGAGCCTAACCCCATTTATATCACTCCTCCTTCATGCCATATTTCTGTCTATGATATTTATGTCAATGGTTTATGATTTTTTGTTTATGATTGTAACACACACATACCTTTAAAGGAAGAATTAACTTTTGGAATACATGCTGAAAGCTCATCAGGAACAGGGATGAGATGCAAGATTATATGGATGAAAATTGCATGGAATTCAGTTGGTATAATTCCTGAAATTATGCATAGGCCTACATATTTATAAAATGTACTGTCAGTGTAAAAGTATAGTTATTGAAAATTTAGATTAATTTTCACCTTACAACATTATTGATCATCTTTTTCAGGAACATGCATGAATGTTTTATTTGCAATTCAAGACAACACAAAAAATAAACTTCTGTCATGACCCTGTTTAAGTATTGTACTATAGCTTGTCATGTGACCTACTTGAGCATGTCATGTGACCTATATGAGTGTTAGAGGTTGTGTTTGCTCTTGTGAGAGTTTATCTCTTTTGCAGAGAATAAATGTCTAGTTGTGCAAGTGTGAACAAATGTGTGGTTTAGTTGAGTGCATGGGTGTTATGGTCATGACCTACAAATATTTTTGTATGATATGACAATGTGCGACCAATATGGTAGACATGTTGACAGATTGTTTGAGCTTTGCTAGGATTTGTTGTTGAAGTGCTTCATCATGTTAGGGATGTAGGTTAAAAGGTGGACATCGATCACTCTGGGTGTAAACTATTTTATGTAGCCGTGCGAGGGTGCGAAGAGAATGTAAAGAAATCCTTCTTTGAAGGTTGACATCTTCATGTAGACATAGAGATGAGGGAATAGGGAGAGAAAAAGAGATGCAGAAAGAAAAGAAACAAAAGAAACAAAGAAGAGACAAAGTGAGTGAGAGAGAGTAGAGAGAATGAGCAAGAGACGAGAGTGGTGGAGAGATGGGGGAAAGAGAGAGAGAGAAAGCGACAGAGAGAGAGAGAGAGAGAGGGGGCAGTGGGATGAGGAGAGGAAGAGAGAGAGAGAGAGAGGGGAGAGATGGAGAAAAGAGAGAGAGAGGGGAAGAGAGAGGAAGAGAGAGAGAGAGAGAGAGAGAGAGGGGGCAGTGGGATGAGGAGAGGAAGAGAAGAGAGGAGAGAAAAAATAACAGACAGAAAGGACAGAGAAATATGAAGAAGAAGAAAAAGAAGAAGTAGTAATGTATGCTATCACATAATTTTAGAATATATGCAAGACGGATGAATACAAATGATGGGAAAGTGTTCGGCAAGGTCAATGATTTCAAACAAGTTTTTTCTCGCTTGCAACAGCTTTAAAAAAAAGAAGAAGTAATGTATGCTATCATAAATTTGTAGAATTGAATACGTAGGCAAGAGGGATGAATACTATTGATGGTAAAGTGTTCAGCAAGGTCAATCATTTCAAAGGAGTTTTTTTTTTCTCCTATGCATCAGCTAAATTTTTGAGATTTAGAATGTTTTCTGTGAATAAGTTCAGAGACAGTTTCATCCGTGGTATATTTGTATGATTTGGTGAATTCGCTTCTATTGCATGAAGTGTATTAGTACGGGACAGATCCTTTAAAAAAGAATCAACATTAGACCCATTATATTTCAGAGAGCACATTATTTTAGGATCTTGTCTATCTTTGAAATTTAATCAAAAATTAGTGAATATAAGGTAGCTTCAGTTGATGGTTTTCTTTCACTTTAACGACAAATATTTACTATCTTGAATTGAATTTATTTTCTTCTGCAACATACAAATCAAATTACATTTCAGGAATATAGCATATGCAAAATATAACAAGTTTTTTTAATGTGTATACAATATAATAATAAGTGATGATATTAAAACAATGTTTTAACTGATAACACAATACCAAGAAATAGAATTTGTTATTAAGAAAGTTGCAGAAGAAGAAGGGCTATTACAATAAGCAATTGCTTGATAGTGTGATAGCCCGGGGGGAAAGGGGAAGGGAGGGGGGGGGGGGTGATGATAACAACATGAACACAAAAACTGGTGAAAGTGATGATGGTGATAATGTTTATGATGATGGTGAAAATAAAAATGAACATATGCTGATGTAAACATTATTATTCCTTAGAAAGAGTTATCTAATGTAGATATTAATGTAGTAGGACACTGGTGCACGGTCCATAAAAGGTACTATGTCCCATTTGCAGCCAACATCAATTTCTGTAGAACTTTGCAGGAATTATGAATATGTCACGTATGTCCTATCTGTGAAATTTACACGTTAGCAGTGACCAACTAGTATTCATATTATGATTTGTCTAAAAATAGTTCAATCATGGTTACCCCTATTCACCCTCAACTTCTATTGTTAATTTCATCATCTGCTAGGTTACCCATCAGTCTTCCTTTGTGATTCTCTAGAGCCTAGAGGAGAGGATGTTTACCATTCTATCATTTGGGTTACCGCTAGGTGTATTCACTGTTCACCTGCAGAATGGATGAGGGTAGAAGGGGGTTCAGGTCAATGACTGTACCCCTCGCTATTAGGGCTCTGCTCTATACATGTGAGGGGTCACTTACAGGATAGCTAGTGTGAAATTAGGCAGGGATTGAAGTACTATTACACATTTGAGAAACGATGGTCTTTCTGAGAAGTTTGAATGGTCATTTTCTCTCATTTTGACCTTATTTAGTACATGAGAAACAATCTTAGCATTAGGCTCTCATCCGTACTAGGCCTTATATCTCAATATATAAAGTGTAAAGTGGTGCTTTCAAAGGAGTTTAACATAATTATAGAAGATCATAGTATCTGCTTGGATCCAGAAAGGCTTAACTCTCTGTATAATAGTATTGGAGTTAACATCCTTCTGGCTCCAAATAGATGATATTTATGTTCTTCTAACACTTGCAATAGAAGCATCCACACTAGTGCCAGCAAAATCCTTTTCCCCTTTACATTCTGGAGTTTTATCGGAAGTTGGCAACTACCCTTAAACACGACAAAATACTTGAATCGAAACCTCCCCCCTCCCCCTCCCCCCAGTTTTTTGTTTTTTAAAGCTGGGCGAAAACTTTGCTGGTTTTTGCAGTGTAAATGCACGCTCTCAAAGGGTTTGAGTCGAGTGACTCTCCTTGCTTACGTGCGATCGCATTCAGAGCAGCAGCAAGTTGCTCATGCACAGTACTCACCAGAAAACCCCCATTAGTGAGCAAGCACCGATGGTTTGTAATGGGTTTTTCCAGAAGTGTGAATGATGCTAAAAAAAGATGGTGTTTCAAAATGTTTTTTGGCTGTGGAAATTGGTATTTTAGAGTTTCAAGTTGTTGTTCAAAAATCGAAATGATTCTCAAACATGAGTTTCGTTATAATGCAATGTTTTGTTTTATGACATTCTTTTTTACAACAGTCAGACTAGAATAGAGGGTTATTACCATAGTAACCATACAATGAATTCAGGTAGCCGTGAGATTAATCTAATTTTCCATTTTACAAGTAGAACAGAAAATTCAGTATCCCATATTTTTATCAGACTTAGAATAAAAAGTTGAATTCCAGTATGTTATTTTCTTTTATAATTTCTGAAAATAATTAATGAAAGCCTCATAAACACAAAATTTGCCTGCCACTTTCCCTTTCTAACCATCATCTGTTATCCTTTTAACATTTGTAGTATCCTTGTTGATCTATTTTAGATGTCATAGATAATGACACCAGGCCAGGGTATGATTGTTTTATTCTCTTGTTTTTATAAAAATGAGGAGCAGGTTCTTGCCATGAATGACTGCAACAGACATATCACTTTAATATGAAGATGCTATGCATGTACATCTTCTCATTAGGCGCATCTTCATCATCTCGAGATTGCCAAATAGCCCGCTATTTCTGATTTTGGAAATAATCCCAAAGTTACAAATTGCGTCTTCATCAGCTCGAGACTCGACCTCGAAACTTGAAACTCGACCTTGAGAAATTAGCTCGAGATATTTTGCTCAGCGTTAGCGCATAGTGCGAGTCTTCGGTCTGGTGAAGACGCACAGGACAAATAGCTGGATATTTTGCCAAATAGTGGGATATTTTGCAAACAATCCCAATATATCTTGGGATAACAATCCCGACCAAATATCCCGCTAATTGCTACTTCGGTCTGAAGAAGACGCAAATTAACTGGATACTTTGCGATCGGGATAGTTCAAATAGCTGGATATTTGGCAATCTTGAGATAGTGAAGATAGACCTATTGAGTTAAAAGGTTGCATTATAGTCAGGTTTCAAGGGGAAAGGTCAAAACTACTTCAAATCCAAGTGTTTTCTCAATTTACTTATGAGTGGTCTAAAAATAAAATGAAAAATAACCTTTCCAACATATTTTGTTTCCAGTGATGATATCCCGGTGGAATAGTAAATTGATTTCCTAATGAACTGGATTTGTTTTTTCTGTCAAGCTCCTGTGTTATAACGTTTGGTTGTCACATTGATTTATAATACGAGAGGCTTGAGATTCCCAATCCACAATCACTCGAGGGAAGATCTATTATTTATATGATGTAAGAGGATATTATTGCACAAAATAGAGGGATTTAGAAAGAGATGTGGGGAGAGAGAGGGGGAGGAGGAGAGGAGAAAAAAATAGAGAGGAGAAAGAGACGAGGAGAGGACATAAGAGAGAGAGAGAGAGAGAGAGAGGGAGAGAGAGGGGGAGGAGAGGAGAGGAGAAAAAATATAGAGGAGAAAGAGACGAGGAGAGAACATCAGAGAGAGAGAGAGAGAGAGAGAGAGAGGGGGAGGAGGAGAGGAGAGGAGAAAAAATATAGAGGAGAAAGAGACGAGGAGAGAACATGAGAGAGAGAGAGAGGGATAGAAGCCAAGGAGATAAACAGAAAAAGATGGAGAGATGAAACAAAATGATTGAATGATGGGTTACCTTTATCATGGGGCTTCAGGTCTTTAAAAAAGAATGTATGTATATATAGGGGGTAGGGGAGAAGGGCTAGATCCCCCTACTCCTGTCTCGTCTTGTGTGATTGCTCTTACAAGCTATTTTTTGTGCATTTAATTGCAACCAACTGTTCCACCATGAAAGCCATATTTTACCCATGTTGGGAAAAAAGGGAACAAGACAGCTATACTAACATGAAAGGAGGGTACATAGAATGATGTACAGCTGGTTTGTAGCCAGGGATTTCAAAGGCTTAGAGGTAAACATTGGTACACCTGTAACTTGAATGAGATCTTTGTTCTGCCCTGGACCTAGAGGGAGGGGGGCAGCTTTGGTAAACATCTTCAACCTCTGATGAAAACCTTTGACTGCTGTACACTGCCCTGGAACCAGGGGGGGAGGGGGGTGGAGGGGATAAAGCTGGGGTAAACATCTTCAACCTCTGGTGTAATCCTTTGACTGCATGGTTTGTGAACTGCCCTGGAACCATGGGAGAGGGGGGGGGGGGTAAAGTTAGGGTGAACGTCTTCTCCCTCTGATGTAATCTTTTAGACTTCAAAGGAACATAGTTGCAGTATTGCCCTAGAACCAGGGCGAAGGGGAGAGCAGAAATAAACAATGTTCTTCCTTTTATTGAATCCTTTGACTTCAAAGGAACATGGTTGAAGTATTGCCCTGCGACCAGAAAGAAGAGCGGTAAACATCTTCATCCTCAGATTTAATCCTTTGACTTCAATGGCTTGTAGTACTGCCCTGCAACCAGTGAGAACAGGGGTGAAGATCTTCACCCTCTCACAGCTCATCCTCCGGAGAATCCTTTATCAAACATCAGTAAGACTTGAGCAGCTTGTTGCCTGCAAGGATTGAAGTAGTAGCCCATGGAGAGATGTTGGGACTAGTCATCCATAAAAAGATGTCCATTGTCATAGAAATAAAGCGACCAATCGTGTAATGGATGATGACTTTTTTCACATTGAAAGCAAGTCATGATCTAGGCTTAGCAGAGACTGTATAGGATTATGATGAGAAGGGAATTGATACATTACTGCTGTAATGTCAAGGGATGACTAGCTTCTGCTCCCAAGTCTATTTAAAATGCGTCATGAATTTTTATGAATCATATTAGTCAATCTCACAGGGCCTAGCTCTCAATTTAGATGATTAGATGATGTGATAAGTTGTTGCTCAATAAAGTCCCATCCTGGAATCAATTGAATTGACTGAGCCATTTAAGTGAACTAAACCAAGTCTATTCAAAATGCATCATGAATTTTACAAATGGAACTATTTAATCTCCCAGGGCCTCTCAATTTAGATAATTTAGTTGAGGTGATAAATTGTTGCTCTGTAAAGTCCCAAATTGGAATGAATTGAATTGACTGAACCATGTCTGTAAACAAGTATACAATAAATATGATAATAGTGATATCCCAACAATGTTTTTTATTTGAATATACACTATTCTTGCAACTTTGAGTTGAGCTAAGGAGAGAGGCTGTGTATTAAAGGAAGGAACAACATAGATGAGAAACTAAAGAGGATGAGAGGGGAAAAGAGAAGGGGAGAGAAAGAGAGAGAGAGAGAGAGAGAGAGAGAAAAAAAAAAGAAGAAGAATGTATATTGGTTAGAGAGAGACTGTTCATGTAACTTTAGGTGGTTAAAGTTCTTTATTTCCATATGATCTCATTCATTATTTTCAACCAAATGCTAATGACAGGAATATTTTGAAAGGTTTTGATTAATAAGGCCTAAAAAACAAGATGTTGTATTGCCCTTCGGGACCATTCCAAAAAATCTTGAAATCTACGGTCGGCTTTTTCAAAAAGTTTTTTTTTTTAACTGTTTTTTAGAGAGAAAAAATGTATGCAAGCATTCCGAAACTGAGAAATATCAGCCCAAAGAGGGAGTACAAAAATTATTTAAAAATTCTGACCGACCGGCCCATTATTGGTACTTAAAGGGCAATACAACATTTTTTTTTTTTTTTTAGACCTAAATGATTTTGAAAATGCAGAAATAAAAACAAACAAACAAACAAATAATAGTCTTCTCACTCAAATTAGAAAATAATTTGAAATTGTACAACTGTCAACATCAACATTTTATGAATTTCCATTTTTTTTTGAGAAGTGTAAATAAAACTTTTCATCAATCAGGAGTGTGGATGAATGTGTCCCTAAAGGATAAGATCTATAGGGAAAAGAGAACGTCAGTTGATCACTTTCATCAAACTAGTTTAAACTATAAAGACAAACAAAAACTCACTTCATTTATAACGCAAGCACGTAAGAGTCAGGTATTAGGTGTGACGACATATGGGACAACTTCAAGTGATATGAAAGCAGAGAGATGCGCACTAGTTATTCATCATTTTATATAGATAGGGACTAAGTGTTGACCTTGATTCAAGGGCTTATCAATCATTAGCTGGGTGCAGAGAATCACCATGCCCTTTAATTTTCAAAGGAAATTTATTGGGATGGTCAGGCATGTGATGTTAACTGAATATTTAACTGAAAGTTTACTCTATTAGTTTTTGTACATGTTAACAAAAGTGGATTGGCTATTTTTTCTATATATTTTACCGTATTTCCTAGAAAGAACGGACTATTTTCTCATAGACAAAATTGAAAGTGGACAAAATATATTTTGGGACAAAAGACAGTTGACAAATATATTCAAAATTTTCCTCAAATTTGATGGCAAAATTTTACTTAAAGGTAATACAAAGTTTTGGGAAATTTTGAAAATTGGGTGGATAGTGAATCATTACAATTTTGATATATTTGGATGCCCCTGTGGATGTAGTATAAGCACTAAACAAATTAGCCCCTAAAACACTTCTGTTTTCGAGAAAAATTGAATATACAAATTTACTGGTGCTCCCGGTAAATTTTAATAAATTTCAAATAGCGCCTATGGCCGTGCACTGGTAGCTGCGACCATGAAACTATCAGAATATGTAGTTGTGATATATAATTTCCAAACGGGAATAGCTAATTGGTTGATTTTAGTCAAGAAACATTGTTTCATAGCTAAATTAATATCTTGACCTTGAGAGGGAGCTATACAATTTAAAGAGTTTATTATTTATAATTTCATAACTTTAAACTTGATTTCAACCGCGACAACGATCAATGAATATTGTAGGAACGCATATGCTTCCAATAAGTTAATTTGAACCAAATTCATGACCCCATACCAAAACTTTGTAATACCTTTAAATTGTATAATAAAGTGAAAGAAGATGTCATTTAAGAAACACTTTTGCAAAGATTCCCCCCCCCCCCCAAAAAAAAGAAAAAAAAAAAGAAAAAAAGAAGAAGATGTTTTTGAAGACAAATATGATAATTTACGTTTTCTGTTGTATGCAGAAAACCTAATTTTTGTATTCTTTCATCAATATTCAACTTCAAACACATTTGTTTTGAAAATCCTTGCAGAATTGTTTTTTAAATGACATCCCCTTTCACATTATGATACATAAACTTTGCCATCATATTGTTGGAGTTCCCAACACTTTAGAGTGGCTTTAAAAGAGTCTTATTTTGAATGATTCGGTAATGAAGAGGTAATATGAGGATGTTATATGAAGTAGTATGTGAAGGATCTGACCAAGTCCATGTAAGAGGAGATGATAAAAGCTTAGGATGTTCGTCTAACAGGCTACCTACCTCTCCTCAGTCCTCAAGCTAATAGAATGCTTTCCCTTAAAGGTACTATGTCCCATTTGCAGGCCAAAAAAATGAAAAAGTTAAATTCCAACAGCATTTGAAAGATAATACTAATTTAGAACTTCCCTAAAAAAGTTGGGGCTTGAAAATGTCTTCAAGTGGGAAAATAACGACTATTAGTTGTCGAATCGACTTTAGGGCTATAGAGCCCAAAAGTAATAGTCTTGATTTTCAGACAATTGTACCGAATGGTCATACGTTTCATGCTGCGCAAAGATTCAATCAGTTTAATCTTGGCCATCACAAGAAGTGGGTTATTGATGTAGACAAATGCTCATGTACCCTTTACAACTCTTTTCATGTATGTTATTACTAAAGAAGAAAAAAAGCCAGTCAGTCACTCAATAGTGTCTGACAGTGAAGTCTAGCAAGTAAACGGGTTTCCTTGCATAATTTTAATATGAGGACACTGCTAACGTTTAAATTTCACAGATAGGACATACATGACATGTTCATAATTCCTGCAAAGTTCTACAGCATTTGAGGTTGGCTGCAAAGGGACATAATACCTTTAACTGGATTACATCCCAAATTCACTGCAGTTTTTCTTGTAAAACATTATGAACCTTTTTTCTTTCCCTGTTTGGGTTCAAATATTATCCAGTAAATAAATGTACACGGAGGTTCTTTGGGCGGGACATTAGAGTTCACTTTTATATTTGAGCTTCAAAAGGCCAAGCTTGTTTTCCGCGCATTGGAAAGAATTAGGAAAGAATGGGTTCCTTAATACATGAATGTGTAATTCATTTTTATACTCCCAAAATGTATTGAATTTAACCCCATCCATAGCCTCGACCAAAAGATAGGGGTTCAGCTAAAAGCATTGAAAAATAAGAGGCATGGCTCTTAACAGATTTTTGTTGTTATCCCTGCTATAAAACTGCCAATTATTATTATTCATCCTGCCAGTACCTCGACTGGTGCTACTAATGAAAGTAAAATAGAGTTTTTAGTTAGAATGAATATGACCTTGCTGGAGGAAAAACAGTAAGAGATCATTCAACTTATTTGAAAAAGTTCATCTAAGCTAAGGAACCATGTGCAGACATATAATAATAATAATACATGAGATTTATATAGCGCCATTATCCATTTTAATTAAATGCTCAAGGCACACATTTTTCTTTTTTACTTTGATATGTGAAGTTGAGCTTTCTCTCTTTTCCGGAAACTTTGATGCTAAACTACTGTGGTTGAAGAATGTGCAGAATGAATTAAAGCCCAACTGAAGTACATATAGCTACTTGCGCCCTCTATATAGCAAACAATGCCTAATCGGTGATCATTGGTCCCCATGGTCCCTTTTATTGAGAGCTGATTTGATGAGATAACCACCTGTCGGTGACCATGCAGGGAGGTCTAATCCCTCCTGGCCAAACTAGTGCAGAGGGGCTTTAACATTCATTGATCAGTACCTTTAAAAGTGAATGTTATCTTGAGCAGATCTTCTCAGCTAGCTCTGACAATGAGGAGCAAGGTGGTGAGATGGGCAATCATCTTCATGTTACCATGACAATAGAGTACATCAGGAGGGCATCCTCTTTCAGAGTCAGGTTTTAGATGGTAATTGCGAGGAAATAGGTTACTCTCTGCTAAGGATTAGTGCAGGTGGTCCATCGGGGCTCTTCCCTTGAAGCGAGACAGAAAAGCTTAGATCTATACACTAATGACCAACTCTTTTATTCAAATCTGGAGCATCACTTCTTTGCCCAATTCTTATCAGAAAGTAGTAAGGCTTTGTTGGTTCTGTCACTTAAATGAAAACTCGCCGCAACGAATAAATAGAGGTATACTGAAAGATGGGTTTTATTCCTGCCTATTGATGTACAATATTCCTTACAACAATCTACAAGAGATATATAATATAGTATTAATGACTGCTTTGAGAGAAATAGTTGTTTTTATACGCTCAAGGGAAGGTTAGAATTGTGCTATTACCCGAGGCGTGCCGAGGTTGATAGCCCAATTGTAACCTTCCCGAGAGCGTATAAAAACAACTATTTCTCGAATATTAAAGCAGTCATTAATACTTTTATATGCCAAAAAAAAAAAAATTTAAAAAGAAAAAAGAAAAAAGAAAAAAAACTTTTTTCGAAGATGGGATTCGATCTCTTGCGTACAAAAGGTGATGTTACTAAAATCAGCGCCTCAAACCGCTCGGCTATCGCGCTCTGTTACCATTCAGAGCAGCTTTTTCTTATATATACATTAAAATGGATTGAAACGGCTTCGCGTGGTGGATGCTTCGCGGCTGCTCCATTAAACAGGCCCTTCTTTTACTTTTGCAATGCATATTGGCACGAATTTAGATCAAGATCTATCGGCAGATGTTGTTTTTTTGTTTTCGGAAGTTCATTTTCGTCTTCATGTCAACAATGCAAGATAAAATTGTCGGTAAGATCGATCGAGATTCAATTGTATTGAAATTACCGACCAATTCTTCGCACACGTACGGTATCCTCGATCGCTCAGACCATTTTTTAACATGTAAACCTATGGGGTACCCATGGAGACTGACCTATTTTCCCAATAACCATGGTTATTGGGATTTTGAACTGTTTTCTAACCATGGTTACCGGGAATTTTCGGGAACAGTTAAAGTTTATGAATGCAATTTCGACCAATCAGATTGCTGGATTACTTGAGTGAGGTATATAAATAAAGATATTCTTGGCATAATGTAATGTATTTTACAATGATATTGGACGCAGCCATTTTCTTGATAATCTGATTTACCAGATGAGCTTGTACATGTATCATGCGCCAAGCTGAAGTTGAAAAGACTTTTTAATTCAATAACAAAACCTTACTTATCGATGAGGGAAAATCATAGCTGAGAAGGTAACAATTATATTTTGAATCATCACCCCAAAATAGCAACAACTTATTTCATGCAGTTAGTGCTCTGACAATATAGTAATAATACAAAAGATAATAGCAGTTGAATTAAATATTACATTACCACACACATGTAGGAAGGAAGTATCTATGAATTTGAAAAGAATTACTTGATAAACAACTTTGCATAGTAGTATGTAACGTTATCAACAAAATGGTGATGCCCATGTTGTGCTGATAAACTTTATATTTATTTGCTAACTTTATACCTCTCTTATACACTTGGGGGGATCTTGTAGATTGGTAGGCAATAATACAATAATAAATGTGCAAAAATGGAAGTTATTTGCAAAAACAGGAGTGCACATAATGCTACAAAGCAGATGGGAAAACCAGGAATTATGAACAAGTTTTAAGTTTTTTACTAGTGTTTTCGCATGTAGTTTGATATTTGAAGCCTTCTCATCTGAGACCAGGGGTTGTTTCACAAAGACTAACCCCCTGTCCACACACAACATTTTCTGTGACTAATCATGATTAGCTATACCGTTTCGCGATAGTGATACCGTTTCGCGATAGTTTTACGACCAAAATTGTAGGTGTGGACGCTCACTAACGATACGTCGTATAACGAAACTAGTCTAACGAAACGCAGGTTTGGGCATCGTTTCGAACTGAAACTCGATAAAGAATCACGCCTAATCACAGAAAATGTTGTGTGTGGACAGGGGGAGTGTAACTAGTGTAACTAACTGGGCGGGGCTTAACGTGACCTCGAGCGAAATGAGACCAGACCTCTTATCACTATCGCGAAACTCTATAAAGAATCACGGAAAATGTTGTGTGTGGACAGGGGGCATTTTATACGATGATTCTTTAGTGACGACGTTTCTTGTGTGTGGACATCCTGGAATTTATACGATGATTCTTTATACGACGTATCGTTATAGAGTTTCGGGATAAATTGTTTTGTGTGTGGACACGCTGTAAGATCGACTTTAAGTTGGACTTAATTATGGCAGGCCGTTTATGCCACTAGTTGCACTCATCATTGGTCTCTCAATTATGATCTTTAGATAATATTTTTCTCTTCAATAATGAACTATCAAAAGTTAAATTTTGTAGATTTGTGACCATGATTTGTACGTCCCTTGAGAAACAAATGCCATGAATAGTTAGAGGAACTAGTGGCATGAAAGGCCTGCCATAGTTAAGTTAAACTTAAAGTCAATCTTAGTCTTTGTGAAGCAACCCCCTGGTCACAGTATGAACAATTCTTTTTGGAATAACAAACAAACAAAAACAAGGCCGAACAAAACAAAAAAAACACACCCAGAGGAGCATTGATTAATATAGCCCTCAAAGCTTAAAATGTACTCTGGGGAAATAATAAGACAATTTGTGCTGAAGGTAATCTCACGTTCTATAGAAAGGTAACACGAATATAGCTCCCTTGAACTTCTGCACTGTATTAGTTGGAAATTATCAAATAAAATCACAACTGGAAAGTGGGGCTCGAGGAAAGAAAGAGAGACAGGCAGACAGAGAGAAAGGGAGAGAGAAAGAATGTGAGAGAGAGTGAGAGAGAGAGAGAGGAAGAGGCACTAAGAGCAAGCATAAGGTGTTGTGGTTTCGCTGCAATAAATGGAAGTCCACCTGACACCTTGGGAGACAAACCGAGCTGAGAAATATGTCAAGGCTGCTCCGTCCTACTCTCCTAAATCTTCTCCATCTCATGACTGCATGAGGTGTTAGGTGGAAATCAATGTTTATTCTCTTATTATGTGATCAATCTAATGACCTAGCTGTTTGGACTCAAATCAATATCATCAATGTGCCTGATCTGAGATAGATAGCAGTGTGGTGTAGGCATGTGGGTGTCTGGTGTGGTTTTCTGGTGTGAGTTTCTATGACTAGACTGTAGGTATTCCCTCGCCATGAATGGGACTAAAGAAAATATTGTGGCGCACAGGGCCACTAAACATGATCATCAAATAGTTTCAAGTTCCAAGTGCATGGCACATCACCCCTATTCTTAAATCTGTTTGAACTGCCCAAACTTTGGATGAAACTTGAAATCTAGTTTTATGAATTATGAAGTTAGTTACTTAAACAATGTATGTATCCAAACTTGCATGCTAACAGGCTGTTATACAAAAATTCTCTCTTTGTAGTGCAAATTTTCAAAATATAATTGCTCCTGTAAAAATTCAAATGAATGATGTATAGACTATAGAGGTGACCTATGATCTGCCTCTGATACTTCATTCAAGTTTGTGAATTTTTTTTCTTTTCCTTCTGAGTTCTGAGGTTTTAATGATATGAAGGAAATGTCTTTTATTAAAAAATTATTTACATACTTGTGTCTGCCTCATATTAAATGTAATTGCATTTGGTGCTTTTATGATCCATTATTAAAAGCAATGATATTAATAATCTCTCCCACTCTCTCCCTGCATCTCTTCCATTCTCTTTGTTTAGTGTCAAGGAAGCCTGTGTTCTGCTGAACCTGAAACGAGGCTCTGCTCTGCTCCTCCAGGAGGCCATTCAGCTCCAGCAGGAGAAACCATCCCATGGATCCTCCGTTGCCATGCCAACTGCTGAAGCCTCTCTCAATGATGTTGGTGTATACCGGTTATCAGCCAAGACAGCTGGCAGAGTACTGGCTCTCAGGAATGATTGGATGAAAACATGAGAAGGATAATGAAGAAGGCTTTGAGGCAGGAAATCTTTAGTAATGGACCATTGATCTTTCAAGTTAGTCTGGAGATCACATGGAAGGTAAAGAATAGGGATAGCGACTAAACTATTTACATACAGCCAGATGAGATGCTACAATTCAGCTAGTTTGCCTCTCATTAAAGAGAATGCAATGCCATATGATTCTGATTTAAAGTGAGGCTCAGGGTCTGAAAGCATTCAATGTCATTTGACCCTGTCATACGAAGGAAACCGACACCAGACAGACGACAGACCAAACATAAAACTGCATTACATGGAGTGGTGAAAAGTTAGTCGATTTGGAATAGGAGTCGGTTTGGCGGTGTGACTTAGGTATAACAGATCATGTCTCTAGGATGCATTCCATTGTAGAGATGCAGCTAGACGTTTCTGTGTACTGTTTTCTCTCATACTCAACCCATAGCAAAACCAGTCACAGAGACCCCAATGTCTACAATTTCAACTGAAATGCGGTGTCTCAGAATCCAGCCTGCGCTATGTATTAAACAGAATTTGAAGATTCAATTTTTGATGCTAGGGTTTATTGAATCAATGCATCAGACAGGACAGGAGTTCATCATAAGTTTCTCATAGCTAACGATGAGAGAACATGCTCCTGCTCACTTGGTAGGTTGCTAATATCCTGAATTCAAAGATCTTAAAACATTAGTTATGTGAATCCTGTGTATGGTCTCTATGGGGAGCTTGGTTGTACAAAATATGTTCATGAATAATAATATAATAATATTTAGCTTTTATATAGCACTTAATACAGTATCTCTATTAAAGAGCTTTACAAATATGAAGAATATATGAAAATCACAAAAGGTGACATACATGTACCATAATGTATATCAAAGAAAATGAAATACTTTGATAGATGCACTGACTTAAATGTGAGATGTAACACAGAGCTCCTTTAAAAACAAAATACCCTTGCCAATGGCAGATTCCCTCAAGATTTAAGCCTTTGGTAAGGTCATATTTCCATGAAGTAATCTTTTTTTCTGGCTAATTTTGTAAGAATTGATCCAACTTTATCCACTGATAATTAGTTTTGAAATTTACATAGAGATAATGTAAAATATTAGAAGAAATCTACTTTTAAATAATACAATCATGAATATTATTGATACAGTGCCATTGATTAATTTCAGGGGGTTCCATATACAAGATGGGGATTATGATATATTTTTGTATCCGTAAATAATGCATGACTTGATGGGATGAAGCTGGTATAAAAGATAGAATACGAAAGGTGAGAAGTGAATTCTACTTTGCGGGGGCATGAAACCTTTACACATGATTCCCACTCTTGAATGTCTGTAGTAGACATATGCTGGATGAAATATGCGGACAATTGTGGTTCCATTTTGCGTCAATCTATTGATTGTTTTTTTCCTTGGGGGAATATATGGAAAGTTTAATTTTGTCTTGTTGACAGACAAATTTGCCTTGCTTCTTTGTTCTTTATGTCCTCTCAGCAAACAGACGTAGACAAATACATCACAGTATTAATATTCCACTCTGCCTTTATTTTCATGGTTATGTTGCTGCCCAGAAAATGTTCTGAGTCGTTTTATTTTAATTATTGAACAGCCACAATGGAGAGAGCTTCATGCAGTATGCAGTTGACTTGATTAAGTCTGTGCTAAGATACTTTTATTGTATAATAAATAAACTGCAAATGAAATAAATTAGAATATTTGCCAATTATTCAATTCATGTGTTTCTTGCTTTTATTGACACTTTGTGACATGAAGAATGGTAGAAAGAAATGGACCGAGAGAGAGAGAGAGCAGGAGCAAAGGAAATAGAAAATGTTGTGTTTATAAATGAAATTGTCTTAATATGCTTTCTTATAGTTATCAGACCTTAAAGTCATTGATGATATCCGATCTTTGTGGTGTTATGAGTGCTTTGTTTTGATGACTGTATAGAAAAAGCTCAAGTATGTCTCCACATTGCTTCTCATCTTACATCGACTGAGATGGAGTGTCAAAGATGTCTCTCAAAATAGTTTCTATCAATAATGTTTTGGTGGACATTGTCTCGGTCTAGGGTAAAAAATAGCCCTCCATGTTTCATGTTCCAAAGGCATGTACAGTAAAAAATAATTTTCAAGAAAATTGCATTTACATACTTTCAAAAAACAATTTAAACATTATAATGTTGCAAGCAAACTGATTATCGTTTTCAAAATAATTTTTTCTTTGTATTGTACATCTATTGTATTGTACTACAAAGGCCTTAATTAGAATAAAAATTCTTTCACATTTTTTGAAGAGAAACAATCCTTTATCATCACCGTCGTATCCATAGCAACATATGGACTGATTTTGCGTCACAAAACTAACAAGAAGTACGTTTAATCATAATGAATCTACAGCATTAGATCAACACTACCTGATTCCATAATGATTGAAACTCATTGACCATGATAACATTCTATTCTTGTCTTCTCACTTTGTGCAGAGGTGTGACGTGTGTGTTATATAATGAGCAAACATGGCATTGTTTGAGCATCTGAAATATAACAAACACAATGCGGATTGTAATCAAGGGTCTCATTAAGAAGTATTTTGCGTAATTAATTAACATTAGGTTGGAATCTCTATGGTATTCAGACAAACATACAAATGAAGAAAATAGCCAAAAGGCCTTAGATTGAGTACATGTATAGTGAAACGTAGAGCTGTCTGTCGTCAGACAATGAGTTAACATGTACTCACCTGTCAAAGGTCCTTCTGAATAGGGCTGAACTCCAATGACTACTTTTTGAAACATTGGTTTTATTGGGGGTTTTAAAAGTCAATCTACTGAACTCAAGAAAATGATCTTTACAAGAAATAACCCATGATTAGCTTGTCATGATCTTGGCTTCCTTCGCATCCTGGTATCATTATTTGAAATGAAAGTCCACTGTCGGTTACTTTTAATACATGTATTCCGACCTTTTCATCATGTTTTTGCATCATTTATCAATTGGGTTTAATCGAAACAGCGCATTATTACTCCATTTAGTTGTTAACCGTCAAAGATCCTGTTATATTACTAAAGTGGTCGAGTATTCACTCAACAGGAGTGCCTTTCATGTATATCGAAACTATAACGTGACGAGATTAAAAACACTGAATCCATGCACGTCACTACATCGAGGTATCATAGTATTCCCTTTCCCAGCTAATATGTAATTTGATTTGCACCAAGTAAACTATTTGGTATAATGCACTGAGATGTGTTACATACGTGAAGATAATGATAAAATGCTCCCGATCATTTTGTACGTGTAATCCATCAGTCTCGGACTGTCGGACGTGGCGTAAAGTTTGTTTGATAAATGCCACTTTGTTCTCAAAGTTGGCATTATACAGCTCGATACTTCTAGTATGGGGTATACAGTGGAAGCTAGTTATAAAGAGCTGTGTTATAACGAGGTATCTGTTATAAAAAGGTGATTTTGCTGGTCCCAGCTCTTTGCCTTTTTATATTCTTTTGTTTTTCACCCTGATAAAACAAGGTAATTGCCATGGCCCCAAGGACCTCGTTTTAACGAGTTGCCTTGCTAGTTGTTGAAGAAAATAACAATTGGTTAGGATTATTTAGTACATTCGCTGGAATCTGTAATGTAATACTGAATTACGTCCTAATTGGATTTCTATTAATATAATCTCTTCTCTCGTCTTTTTGTACGCCATTTG
This sequence comes from Strongylocentrotus purpuratus, assembly GCF_000002235.5. Lineage (NCBI taxonomy): Eukaryota > Metazoa > Echinodermata > Echinoidea > Camarodonta > Strongylocentrotidae > Strongylocentrotus > Strongylocentrotus purpuratus. The sequence goes on from NW_022145599.1 coordinate 36,894,891, forward strand.
TTAATCGTCATTTTATGCAATGGGTTCAAACCATCGAGAAGTCAGTGATACACGCATACCACACGCGCGCACACATTATACTCATGCACATGCACCTACACGCACACACACCACACAAATCTTGCACACAGTTAATGCCCATGGTCACCTATATACTCCTTTTATAATATTTAAACTCATTTTTTAAATAGAAATGTTATATTAAATTGATTAATGAGATAACTGCCGAGTAAACATACTAATGGAGGTGAAAACCTAAAACGGAAGAAATATTGTGTTAAGAAAACCATCTTATGATAAGTGTTTTGTTTTTGGTTGTTAGTGCGTGTGAATGCGGGGTTGGTATAGGTATTGTATTGACTGATGGGTGGGTGTTTTTGGATGTATCTGTTTTATTCTATTAATATTACCTGTTGTTAAATTTCATTCAAATTTCATTTATGTTAATTTATTTCTTGATATTTGTAGTTTTGTACAGGTCCCCTCCTTAAAAGATTTGCTTTCTTAGGGGTCATCCAATGTATTTATTTATGTAACTTAATTTATAAATACAAATACATTGAATCTGATTTAATTATAATATACACCAATCAATAAAGAAAAGCTGGAACCTTAGGTTAGTTTAGGAATACGGTCATTATGCTCCTCAATCCCCAATCCCCGGCTCAGAAATATTAGTCTTTATTACTCTTAATCGAAGTCTAAGAAATCGTATTTCAACGTCTGTTTTTCACGTGAAAGTGAAATGGACTCTTAATGATCTCTCTTGTAAAGATTTACTTTGAATTTCCAGTTTGAGAACGATTAGACTATGATTAATATGCATAGGAGAAAAGGGGCTGTCACAATATATCACTTTGTTGAATGATGTATAGATTTGATCATCCAATAAAATATAGTGGTAAAGAGAAAACAAATGACCCAGTATTATTCTTATCACGATTTCTGCCGTATTCCAATATCGTTTATTAATTCATATAGCCTATCATCGTAACTGTTGGTTCAACATTTTAAGCAAAAAAACAATATCTGCCTAATGGGTTTTGTATTAAGTGTGGCCTTTATTTAAGATAGGGGAATAAGTTTTGATGGATATTCATGATTAATTTTCATGCCTAGATAATCCGAATGTGACAACAGTCATGATCTTATATCTCATATTTCCCACTTGGCTTTCCACAGGGCAAAGCCTGGTCTAGTAGTACACGTGCACTTCTCAAATCTCAATCAATTATAAAGGGAGGAGTAACCTTAGGGTTAGAGTGATTAAGAATTCCCCTACCAGACATGGGTGACGCCGATAATGATGATTGGTCCTCTTCAATTATTCAGTCAGTTTTTTAAAGTTTGTTTCACGTTTTGCTTGTCAGAGGTGTCGATCAAACATTTTGAATGTCACTAAGTTTGAGAATATGTCAACTTGGAAGAAGAAAATAGAAAGGGTCGTCGGATTTTAAACTCCATTCAATCTAAACAATCTACTACCCGTATCCACCACACTGGTCACTTAAACCCCACAGGAACGCTCTCTGGGTTATATCCCTTCTCGATCAGTTCTAACATTTGGTCACTTAAACCCCACAGGACTATCTTGCCCTTACACTCTCTGGTAAATATATCTCCTCAGTTCCAACCTTTGCATGAAAAAGCCATGAATGCGGTTGATGGATTATAGGAAAACAAATCTTTGTTTTTAAAGGACAGAAACACAGCAACACAGCATTAAAAAAACTCTTTACAGTCTCTTGTTTTGATTCGTTTCAGTTTTTTTGTTGGCGAGTATTTTAGGGTTTTGGATAGTAATCAATTTATTCATTTATTAATTCATTCATTTTTTTTAACATTTAGACATTAATGAATGATAACTATTTGATGTAAAAATTCAATTTTTCCCTCTGGCGTTTGTTTACTCATTGTTTTTCCTCTCATCCATTTTGTACACATTCGATCTTACGCAAATGGCGTCATTTGGTAATTATTGTAAATGTAAATGATCTATGTTTCATTCATCATACAAACGTCATAGAAAAACATTTAAAATACAAAACATAGTGTACAAGTTAAAGAAAAACAATTACAATAAAATACAACAACAAAAATGTCATATGAATGTGGAGACAGCTAGGAGAGCCAAAGGCTATATGGGTGCCGCCACCGAAACAAAAATACAGTATAATATTGTTGCTTAAAAAGGTAATTGAAAAGAAAAGAAAAATAAAGCCAAAAATAGAGAGGGAAAAACAATAACAAAACAAAAACCTGACCGTTACAAACTTAATCTTCATTTATATTTTGGAGTTTCTTCTCTGAGCATGATGGCAATGTATCATGTCACACCGATAATTACCCGTATACGTGGCGTTTGAAAGTAATATCATCGATGTTATGATACCATTGTAGGAGTGTGAAGGTCGGTCTTTATGTCTTCGGATATAGTTGCACAAGACGCCTACGTTCATCTGATACATCATACCCTAGAATAACATGTTTATCATTCACCTCAAGTAATTATCTCTGGAACACGATCCCAGGCAGTGTCTTCCAGGTCCCTCGCTGACATACTGATCTTTTTTTAATCCCCATGAATTTGCACACATTCTAAAAATATAATAGAGAGAAATGGAAAACACAGAATATAAAGAAAAAAACGGCTGATTTTTAATGCGTTAATGTCAGTTTTCACTATGTGTAAACAACGTTATGGGAGGACAATCGCAATGAAAAACAAATAACGGCGATTATTATTGTCATATCTTGAATATAGTAGTTTGTAATATATTTAATAGAACTCGGCTATTCCCTCTAATCACCGATGGTTCTCGGTAATGTCTGAAACCATTTTTGGCTACCATAAACCACATCTTTAATTTTAGCTCCATGATGAGAGATCTGTAAAAAAAAACACGAAAGAATTCGAATTCTTGTATTACGAAAGATGTTGTTGAAGTTGGTTGTATTTTTTGCGTTCAGACAAATTTGAAGTTAGTCGAGGTAGTCGAGTCGTAAGAGTCCTTAGCTTGGAAACTCTGTACACCTGTCCTTCGCTGATCCACTGGAGGGGTGCATCGCTCCAGAATGTATCGTCCTATTATCAAAGATGGATTGCATGATTGAATGAAATCATTTTCGAAGACCCAACGCCTGAGAGTCACTAAAATTATATATAAATGATGTAAAATGTCCTCTAGTGTCAACCAACTAACATATTTAGATGGATTTAAACTTTCTACATGTTCTAAAGCTCTTATATCCCTGTCTTACAAAACTAACCATCCTTCGATCTCACTGTCTCAATTTGATGGATACTAACGAATGACAGTAAATCTTTAAAAACTGGACTGACTAATAAGAGCAAGACGGGGCATTCCGTGGTTTTCGAGCATTACAGTCTCCAAATGTAATATTCCGAGCATGATTGTTCAAATTAGGAAAGAAAGTATTAAAACCTCACATCACATCACCTCTCGGACAGACACATTATCTTAAAAGCTGCTGGCTATAATGGTGACGTGCTTCCATCTATTATTCCAAGAATGGTATACTTTCCGTCTTGCTGCTTAATGCCCTGTCTCACAGGTACTAACTTTAGAAAGCATTGGTCAATATGTTTCTCGCATTCAGAGACTCAGTGAATGTCATGTCCAGGGTATGGGTGATTAAAGCTGAAGGAGATAATGGTTCAGTTAACATCTTGCAGAGGCCCAAGGGTTTTTATCGTAATGGCTTTTCATTTCCTGTACAGGAACAATTTGTACTAAGAAATTTGTCAACTTCAAACTGTCAACCTATACTGGGTGGTTTTGTATTGATGATATACCCCTTTCGGCGTGTATCTCAATTAAGTGTGAAAATAAAAGAGTTGATCATTGAATAAGGACAGTTCAAGTAGTGACGAATACCGACATTCTAGAGCTTTGCGTCTAGCACTCAGCAAAATAAATCGCAAGACTGAAGTAATCGTTGCTATTCTTTGATTTTGCCGTACCAATCATCTCTTTAGTTCAAATAGTGTTTGGCTCACAATACAGGTTATGTCTTTTTATTGAAGAATGCCCTTTGCTTCTCTTTTGTCCTTTGTAGGGAGGCAGAGGTTTAACAAGACTTACATATTGAGTTAACACCCTTCGGGTTTTTTGCAGGAAGCACATATGCCTATCATGTTTGAAGTTTGAAATAATTGTTTTATCGCCCCTCAGACTATCGAAGGGGGATGTCTCCCTGTAATGTTAATGCAGCTTTTGTTGAAATATTTTTGCGAACGTCTCATCATATTACTACAGTTTTGTTCATGATCTAGGGTGAATTGAGAAGAAAAAAATATAAAATGCTATCTGGTTTAACTACTGTAAATAAAATTATAACATTTAAATCAAGCATTCTGTTCTTAACCAAGCCCTTTCGATGTAAACGAAAATGTAAAAACAAATATTCTTGCTCAGATGTGTGGGCGAGAAGACATTTTAAAAAAATACCCCTCTTCATTGCCCCTCACACTTACATCCTTGTACTGCTTCATGGTTTAACTTGGACAAACCAAACATCAGGCTAGAGATTTACATGTCCTTTTTGCCGCCTTGGTTTTCCTTTTATTCTCTATATAGTTTCGGTAAGGGAAAAAGGAAATCTATATTATGAGGATTGACTGCCTTTTATCCTGAATAATGAGTTTATCTGGTTACATACGTTTTTGGTTTCTTTGTCTGATCTCTGTCTTAATACAGTTTGTTTTTCTTTATCTTAAATTCTGATTTGTCGGTCAGGCCATACAGGCAGAACAAAAAGGTGATACAATTCTAGGTTATGCGAATAAGAAAACCCACACACTCTTACGAAATCAAACAAGGAATATAACGTACCCTGCAGCATTATGTTTTGAGCCTCGATTTTATTGAGATATCTCTTTTCAACTTGTTATATGGACGGGACTGTTATGTGATATTATATTACACACGTTAGCCTAGATGTTCCTTAATTGGGTAACCTCCTTATAACAAAACGAATATGTGTTCAACATTATGTTATACGAAAATTTCATGTCCAGACTGCGCTGATACTGAGTGTGTGAAGAAGAAGAAAAAATATTTTGGCCATTATGATTATGACCTGTAGAGAAAGTGTTGCAATGGGTGCTTTGAAAGATAATACTAATTTAGAACTTCCCTCAAAACAAGAGGGCTTGAAAAAGGCTTTTTGTGGGAACATAATGAACGTTAGTTGTCGAGTCGAATTTAGCGATCGCGGTCGTTTAATTAAATAGTCCGAATGGTCGTCCATCTTGTGCTGCGCAAAGATTCAATCAATTTAAATTTGACCATTACAAAAAGTAGGTTATTGATGGAGTCAAATGCTCATGTACCTTTTACAGCTCATGTTATGTATGTTATATAAGCCTTCATTTGGCTTTTGGTGACCCCCCCCCCTCCCACACATACACATTCGAATATCAAAGTGTACAGGTAGTTGTCACCTTCTCCTTTTCGCATTTTTTAAAAATTATTTAATTGTTGAATGTTTGTTATATATATTGTATGTTTCTCTTTAATATGTATATCACGTATTATTTTATATTGCATTTTCTTTTTCTTTTTTTAAGTCTTTGAATGTGTAAATTGATAAATAAAATGAAATGAGTTTTCAATTCTTTAATCATGTTAATTTAAATGTTCAATTAACAACTTATCAATTGTTATTCATACCCCGTGTAAATTTGATGTTTGTTGTTGTTTGTATCGTGGCACAATAACGTAATGTGGACTTGTTGAAGTAGGGCATTTGTTGAATAGTTTGAGATGTAAACTTTAATATGACACATTCTCAAGAAACATTATATCGGGACAATCTATTTTTCACATACTTCAAAAAAACACAAAATTTAGTTAGGGTTTGAAAAATCCAGTTGTTAACTGTATATCCTCATCACAGCCCCATATGCCGACAAGTAATACATGCATCAGGGGAAGGAAAGAGAAGAAGAAATTAAAGTCGGAAAGGAAATGATGTGACAACATCTGTGTCCCCCACGAGGCAGAACGAAAGACTTTAAAGCAAGCATTTATACGGGTCGCGTACCAATTATTATCCACCGGTCGGGTACTTGAAAACACCCCGGTGGTTATCGCAATCGATGGCCTTTACCAAGGCGGTGTCTCACCTCCCTATTTATACGCATATGATACGTGCGTGACATCTGCATCCAGCCTGTTAAATGGCTGTTAGTGACTGCAATTACATCATCAACTATAGAGTCATTGTTCTTGTAAATTATATATATATTAACTATAACAGATTTAGTTTGGACATATTTGTGGATTACACCCAGTAAATAAGATCGATCTTATTTACTGGGTGTAATCCACAAATATGTTCAAACTATTGACATTTCTCCCAGGAAGCATTACATTATTATTTTATAAAAATAAAAAAATATAACAAATTTATTTGAGTGCTTCCCTACAGTCACTCGATTTTACAACGATAGAATAATGCCTCCTCAAACCATCTTCCTCGAAAGAAACAACAAATTAACGAACTAAATCGCCAATAATTCGTCAGGAGTGGGATTATTGGCCATTTACCTTGCCTTATCAAAAATAAAAAAGGAAAAAATCTGCCTTGGCTGTTGGGCATAACTTTTATTCAGATAAAATGACAACTATAGATCGTTTTTAGTACAGCCTCGCAGGGAGTTGTGTATATCCTAGGAGGTGTGAGTTTAAACTCTCATCTCCCTGATTGATCTGAATCAGGATTGATTCTAATGACGTCCGTAAGCAATTGCAGTATCACGTTAAATGTGGTTCCATCCAGACACATAGAGCTGATCGCCTATAGCCACTATGAATGCAAAGTAAAATCCGTTTGATAGCGACATAATGGAGCTGTGGGCTGGATATTGTTTCCCAGAACTGATTTGATACAAATTTAAGTACAGAATTATACAGGAAGTAGACAATCTCCAACCAACCAACTCTTTTGCTTTTCATCCGGTAGGATAACAAGAGGCCATCGATATAAAATTCTGAAGAAGTATGTTAAACATACTATGTCTCTTTTGCAGCCAACATCGAATTCTGTAGAAGTTTGCAGGAATTATGAATATGTCATGTATGTCCTATCTGTGAAATTTAAAAGTTAGCAGTGTTCTTATATTCAAATTATGCAAGGAAACCCGTTTACTTGCTAGACTTGACTGTCAGACACTATTGCGTGACTGACTGGCTTCTTTTCTTCTTTGTTAATAAGATTCATAAACAGGGGTTTAAAGGGTACATGAGCATTTGTCTACATCAATAACCCACTTCTTGTAATGGCCAAAATTAAACCGATTGAATCTTTGTGCAGCATAAATGACACATATTTGTAAAGTTAAATCCTCCTCTTTCATTTGATGCAACTCATATGATGCATATTTCATGCATGAGTGATTACAATCAATTTGAAGAAAGTGTACCAATAAGTCATTAATTGGCGGATGGTATCTGAATTTCAACGGGAAAATCACATTTCTAGAAAGTTCATTGAGCTAGGAATAACAAAATTCTGTTTGCATTTCCATAATTTTATTAAACGAATTCGTTTTCACTTGCTGCCTGCCGTAACAGGCCTAGAGGTCCTCAATTTTTCTGAATTACATTATATGATAGAATGATACAGGATGAAACTTTTCCAATGTTAACATGACAGAGAAATGGTTTGGATTATGATATGAAAAAATAGCAACCTATGACATTGTGTAAAAACAAATGGAAATTGGTTTGCGATAAATAAACAAAAAATCACAATATGAATGTTCAAAAAAGCGTGTAATGATTTTAATGCTTTCCCACAGCGTTTCAGACTTTACATACCCGATTCTCTTAACCAAATTCCATCTCCTCAAGGTCGACTTTCCCTTTAAACAACTAGTTTCGACGGTTCTGCGCATGCGCTCTTTTCCATACATTTGACCACTCATGTGCGCTGGATTCAAGACGATTACATTTCACCACTGCTTTCACATGTAACCGCTTCGCTCAGCTCACGTCATACACACTTTGCCCTTGCGTACGCATAACTGATCGCGCACAGTTTATCGCTCAGTGAGTCCTCCTCACTGTTCTCAACTTTTTTCCTGCACTCTTCACGGTACGGTCGCCTCAAATATTGGCACCGAGTTGTAGACGAAAATAGAAACCGAGGAAGGAGTGTGTGTGTTAGTGTTAGGCAGGTGCAGGGCTCAAATCACTGTCAAGAAAAGCCGTGGATATCTCTTCAGGGTGTGAATTAATCAATCAAATAGTCCATCATCATACCTCTTCGTTTACTCGTGTTCTGTTCGCCCATTTATCCTAAGATAATTTGTCTCCCCGGGCGATCATTCTCTTCCTACGCTTTTGTAAGGATCGCCGTCGGCCATCGGGTTACCTGGAGTTATCTTATTGGTTAAGGAATCTAGGAATTCATCTAGGCATTGAGTCTTAGGTATCATGACTTGTTTTAGATCAGCACACAGGAACTGCAATTAGACTACATCATCCCTAAAAGCTCGGACGGTGATTTTATTTTCTCTCTGTTTTCTTTTCATTCTTGGTCATCATTTTATCGGGGAGATAAAGTTTGATGATTTAATGATTTCTTTTGATGATTATTGTCTGGATTTTTTAGTCAAGAGCGTCAATATAATTTATGAAGTTCCACTAAAACTTGGTGAAACGTGCAGTATTTTGCCAGTTCAACAAGGAGAATGAAATATTTTAAGGAAGGTTGTGAGAGGATTATCATTCACCGATATGAATCATCTAAGGTAAGTAATATTTCGTTTAAACTCATAATTTCATAAACGACATGTAGGCAAATGGTACAACAGCTACCATATATACAAAATAATATTATACAAACATACTATGTACTGCATAGGGTAACTTATTTCACACCAGTTAATCGACGTGTATACCTGATTTATATTACCCATAGAAAAAATGCTAAAGAAAGAATATTTAGTCACGCCGACTACTGATTTAATATGTTATCAACAATTTTCTTTAATTTGACTAATTTATTACCGATATACTATAATATTCTTACGTATGTATTACATCATTTGATAGTTCATGTTCATATCTTCTATTGAAAATTCTGTATCCTTTCCTGACTAAAAAAACCATTAAACACAAAAGTAACCCCAAACGATTGTTAAAAGGTTACTATCAATATTACGTTTAAAACGAAAAAGCTGCATACATTATTTCATTCGTTAATAGATTTACTTAAGTTAGCAAGATTAAGGCGCATTTAGGAGACGAATGCAATCTTCAAAAGCCGGGTATTCATGATAAGAATTCGATTTAGGCCTATTAAATATCGAATATTTTGCGCTGAATTTATAGACCTAACAATATTTGGAAGTAAATTTTTTTACAAAAAGAAGACGTGCTAGCAATTTAAGAGCGGTATTATTTCAAATAACCGTTTAAAAATGGAAAGCTTTAAAATCTTGCAAAATAGTTTTGTTCATGACTGATGAATGAGCTTATCGTATTTTTCAGATGTGTAATAATTATTTGACTAATTAGCTGTTCTATTTACTACAAGCATGTATATACCCCTCTTCCTATACATATGTAGTTAAAACCAATTATCTTCCAAAGTGCAAACATATCCCCCCCCCCTCCCTGTGTGTGTGTGTGTGTGTGTGTGTCCCCTCTTCAAATCTATTCCACCTTATCACTCTTCCCCCTCCTCCTCTCTGCCCCCCCCCCCTTCTCTGCCTCCACCCCCCCCCCCCTTCTCTGCCTCCACCCACTCCGCCTCGCTTTTCCTTTTCCTCCACTTGTTTCCAATCCCCTTTCAACTCATATACCTCTGAGGATAAACTGTCTAGTTTGTCTCATCCTATCCGTGATAGATCCAATTTCCTATTCGAACTTTACGATATGGGAGATGGAATGACCGTTTTTCTACTCGTTATCAGAATTTCCTCGTTCTTCAGACAATAAATCCAATTTATCTTTTCGTTTCCTGCATTGTCTAGTCACTAATAACCTTAAAATGGTGAGATGTAAGATGATCTCAGCCGTAACGCTCTTGAGGAACACTACTTAATTTCATGAAGAAGTTCGCCAACAACAACTCTTGGAAATCGATTAATTTTTTTCAAACCTTTTTCTATTGGCTTCCACTCTATTTAATTATGTTATCGCATTTCCGCCGCTTTCTTTTCTTTCGAGGGCGTCTTAAAAACAATACTTGTCTTTTAAAGCCCAATTCCTTTGTGTGTAGTACTATCAACATTCTATAGTATTGTACATTTTCATTACTTGTCCAGAATATTGCAACCGATTATTTCAATTCAACTCTGCAAAGACTCACTTTACTAAGTTTTCATCCAATATTAGAAATCTCTCTTATAGCTCCATGGTTTTACTATCCCTTTAAAGTTTTTTGCTATGAGAAAGTATAGTTGGATGTTTTGTCCCCTGGGTAAGATAAACATTACGTCCAGACACGGCTGATAACTATCTATACATTTTGTTATGATGGTTATGTTACATCCTATTAAGAAACATTGCGTGAGGGACGTATAGGATATCCCAGCTCTACTGGAGTCACTATGGACCATGTTGACCGTATCAGGTAAACGCCTTCTTGACTAGATTGAAACTAAACCTCTCCTCGTCTCTGAATCCGCCCTAGGTTTTAGTTCAATTGGCAAATATCGGACATAGTATATATTCTTCACAGTTTATAATATGGTTGGTACTCCCGAAAAAGCTTATTATGTTGATGTATATACAGGTATCGTCTTCTTATCTGTATTTCTCCTTGGTATTACAATTTCATCTTTAGTGGAATATGATGCGACTCGACCAATTTTAGGAGTGTTCCAATCACTCGAAATGAATGAAGATAAAAAGGTCAAGTGCCTGCTTGGTCTCATAATGTCTCACAATGAATCTCTGAAAGTTCACCGGTAAGATGAGAATAATAGGGGCTGTGATCAGATACTCTCACTTTATGATCTTCATGACAAATCAGTGTTGAGTGTGAAAATAGGTATGTATTACTTATCCCTCTGTGCTTGGTGAAATCATATTGATCGTGGTTTTAAATTTCCTCATACAGGAATATCATGATACTTCGAACTATCACGATTGCATTTTGAGAGCATTCTCGACCAACATACTTATGTATTTGGTCAGCAATGTTGAAGCTGCAATTTCGTGTTTTTAGCGTTTCTTGGCGGTTCTTTTACTTGAGTGCCGTCAGTGTTATCAAATTTTTCTAGCGTTGCCTGGCGTTTCTCTTTTACTTGAAAGCTGTCAGTAATATCAAATACTGAGAAAGAATTTCATGAATATTTGGTGTCTAATCAAGTGGAATTTGTCTTCTTTAAAAGTATCATCCAGAAAAACTATTAAGAAGAAATTATGTAGGTTTGGAAATGCTAAAAACTGCGAAAATTCGATCATTATTATCTTGAAATAATAATACTCAGCTTTTAAATAGCGCGAATTACAATCAAATCTCTAAGTGCTACCAAACTTAGAGATTATTACTCCGGCTTTAGCTGTGCTGCCATTACGGCGCTCTAGCATTTCAAGAAATTAATTCCTGCCAGATACCCATTTACATCACCTGGGTTGTACGTCGTTTTATATATTAGGTGGATTTGTAAGCTTATGATGTTTGTAATGACATAGTCCAGAGCTGAACATGGAAAGAAACGAATCATACCATTTTCACATCTACTACTGATCAGAACCCCTGTTTCTCAAAACTTGTCATCAGTGACAAATGCCAGTTTTTGTTATAAGCTAGTGAAATCCTTGGTTCTGATTGGTTATCAGCAGATTAGTCACTGATTTTTGTCATTTGTCATTGAAAAACGGCTTTATGAAACGGGTCCCTGATTCAGCTCTTATAGTAACTATGCAGGAGTAGATTTAGTTTGACTATTTCACATGGGGGGGGGGGGGGGCTCCCCACCCGTCTGTTGGTGTATTTGAAATATGGCACATAAGACTAGTAAGAACAATTAACAAAATTAATATACCCAACAAAGTTTCATATGTAGAGCAAAGGTCTATACAAGACATAAAGCAGCTGGTTCTACAAATAGAACACGAGTTATGTTTGGGAGCAGGAGCGAAAGGGTTAAACAATCGTCCCTTTTAGGGTTAAGCACCATTTAGAAAGCAGTAAACAAGAATGTATTACTCCTTCATCATGTTCACTATACGGCGGTTATCTCATACCGACGTGTCACTTAGGCGGAAGGATCGGGTGGTATTGCTTTCACTACATAATACATTCCATTCTCATCAAACTCGTATTCATTGAAAGTTTTGCCATTTTTGGGCTCGTTCATTCAGGCATGATTACGTGGATTTTGACAGCTCAAAATAGAGCGTAGTCTGATAGCATCTGCTGATTGACTGGTCGATGAGGTAATTGATGACGAAAAGAGATGGCGACTCAAATAAACCTATTTCCTCCTAGGATATTGCAGGCGGAGTAAACATGATTTTGGATGTTGGTGATAATTCCAAGGATGCTCTAACTTGTGGGCGAATCGAATAAGCTCGCAAATGGGCCCAAAATCTCCAGAGAAAAACAAAATACCCAAATCTTATACATAGACCTGGTAAAAAACAATGAGAAATCATGGTCTTTATGAAAGGCCTATTTGTGCTGCGATTATATCATGCGTACTCTCCCACCACCCCCCCCCCCCCCCCTAATCTCTCCCGGCGACTTTGTCTCTCATGACATGCGCGTAAATACGTGGGTGTATATTATGATTGAATGCTAGATGAAAATATTGTTATTATGATTGAGTAAAGGGTCTTCAGCTGCTCAGGCGACAGTTTTAGCGTCTATATATATGATGTATGATGTATATTAACGACACACGAGAGACGGATCCAGAATACATAAGGGCAACATGTTATTGACATCTATTTGACGCATTTCACCGTAGAGTAGAATATTAGATTTCTCTTTCCGCATCGTATTGTAAACTAAGAAAAAACAACTTCCTTATATTAAATGTTAATGTCCATTTCACGAGTTATTGATGAAATATAGAAATAATTGTATTTTTGTCGCTCGTATAAAAAAAAAAATTAATAATCACGGTAACCACAATCATTCTTGCTATATTTTTTTTATTATGGGTAAATATTATTGCTTTTTTTTTGGGGGGGGGGGAGGATTTGTCGTTAACGAGTTTTGTAGAGATTTTAAAAAAGGCTTGTAAAGAAAAGTTTATTAAATTATATGGCTGTGTATTCAAACCAAATAATAAATTGCAAAGTTGGCTTGTTATTTTCCAGTGGCTGAATATGGTTGTCAAAGTTCTTATTGATTCACGTCATCAAATATTGTGTTTTTCTGAGTACACTTCTGTAAATACGTTGACACGAGCTGAAGCATTGCGTTTGGTTTCAGAGTAAAGTACACTTCAGTAGGTTTCTGGATTACAACCCGCCATAGTCAATTCAATACTGACAGTCGAGAACATCTTTATTGATGATTGTATATTATGATCATAATTCGAAAGTGCGATGAGGTACCAAGAATATTGTTACAAATGAAGGGGAGGGTGGCACTTGCTATCGCCGATTAAAAGTTGTTTCAGGTGTAACTCACTACTTTTCCTTCGAGAAGAAAGTTCTATTTCTTGATATGACAATTATTGTTGCTCTTGACATTTAAAAAAAAAAAAAAAACATGAAAAAATAAACATATTTATCTAACCCAGGGGACCAAACATCCAACTCCATATAGCAACAAATTCAAGGGGACAGTCAAACCAAGCATTTCAAACGTTGGATAAAAACTTATCGAAGAGAGTCTTTGCGGAGTTGAATGGAAATAATCGGTTGCAATATTCTGGACAACTAAAAAATGTACAATAATATAGCATGTCGAAAGTACTGCACATGAAGGAATCGGGCTTCAAAAGTATTGTTTTTGAGACAACCCCGACATCAAAGGAAATAGAGCGGTGGAAGAGCGATAACATAATAAAACAGAGTGAAAGTCATTGGAAAAAGATTTGTAAAAATTAATCGATTTCCCAAAATTGTCGTTGGCGGAGTACTTCATGAATATAAGAAGTTTTCTTCAAGAGCGTTACGGCTGAGATCATCTTTCATCTCACCATTTAAGGTTATTCGTGACTAGACAATGCAGGAAACGAAAAGGTAAATTGAATTTATTGTCTGAAGAACGAGGAAATTCCGAGAATGAGTAGAAAAAAACCGCCATTCCATCTCCCCTATCGTAATTTTCGAATAGGAAACTGAATCTATTATCACGGATAGGATGAGACAAACTACACAGTTTATCCTCAGAGGTAGAAGGTTGAAAGGGGAATTGGAAGAAAGTGGAGAAACCAGGGCAGATTTCCTCATATAACTTTATCAGAGATGTTAGTCCGAGGGCATAGTTTTACTAGGATCCTCATTGAACTGCTAAACCTTCCGACGAACTTTTTAAACTTAACAAGGTCTCACATCGTTTGTATTCTAGCTCATACTATCACTCGTGTATATCTCTAACCCCACAATGGAACTTCCTAGATTTGTCCCCCCCCCCCACGTTACTTGTTCGGATGTGAGATGAGAAAGGTATGCTGAAGTGAACTCATCAGGACAGGAGGTTTGGGAGCCTGTGAAACAGACGTCAGATTGAATTATTCCTCCATCGTGGCCACTGGCAAGAGCATTCTAATAATATCGTCGAGTCTGCGGGGGTAGTCCTCATCTTACTAAATGACACTATAGGCATAACCGTCAATACGCACGAAATGCGGCGCATTGGAATTCTTCGAAAGAAGTGTTTTTCGAGATAAAAATCGAAAATCGTAGTGCACGTCACCAATTAGATATAAGGCACGGTGTATGTTCACACTGCACGCTAGATCGGTCTGGGGGTGATCTAGGAAGCGAATCGGTCCAGAAGACCACATCGTGAGGTGATCTTCTCGATCGGTCCAGAAGATCGCTTCCTGCAAAACAAGAAATGTTTAAGAGTATTGATCGATAACCCTGGGATAGAATCGGAGTAATTTGAGTGGGTGGATTGGATCAAATGATATTTTCCTGCTGGTGGCAGTTCTTTCAGTTTCCTAATCGTAAAAAGCTGACGATTGTCTTACTTTTCTTTAAGAATGAAATCCCGAAAGATATTGGTCGAAAGGATGGAACTATTACTTAACCTGAATGATTCCAAGGGAATATGAACACAGTACGCTAACCATGCGTGACTGACATTGGGATGAAGGAAATCTCAGCTGCATTAACCTGAATCTGTCCACCTATATTGTGATCTCGAAAGCTGAAAGCGGAATCGTGGGCTATATACATCGATCACTATCAATATGAAGGAGGGCACGAATTACTCCAGAGTCCAAACGAACATTTTCCAAGGCAGACAGAGTATTATCAGAATTAAAAGATTCAATAGGAACGGTAATTAACTAAGCATCATGCTTATTGAGAACCTGACAAAAGTGCTCAGGAGGATACCAACAGTTTTCTTTCAGAGCCAGTGCACTTTTGCTCTGATGAAAAGAGTTGTAGGAATTCTTGGATGGTAGGAAGGTAGAATGATAGGATAGCAGGTTCTTATAAGATTTTCTAAAAGGCTGCTGTTGACGCCTCAGTCCCGTTGTGCATTGGCGTATCCATGGGGTACGTGATCTCCATCGCATGACAAGAAAGGGGGACAAAAGTTACGAATAGAGAAAGGGGAGGGAACGAATGATGGCACGACCCCATAATCACACCCTTCCCTTCGAGAGCCTCGTTGTCTCAGTGTAACCCATCTGGTAATACCGGTACCTGGGCTGAGATTAGCTATTATGAAAGTAACGCGGCTAGGAAATGAACCCAGATCTCGAGTGAAATGGGTACCTAGTAGGACGCGATAATCATTGTGGCGTGTTAAGCATTATGAGCATCTGTAAAATGCTGGTAGAATGGCTTGAGTTCATGAAAAAATATCCCGTTTAATATGAAAAACTCTAATTCAATGAATATTTTCAAACGATTGTATAAATCCCATCTTTTATCATTGTATTCAATCTCAAAATAAATGACGTCACGTTTCAGTTAATGAACTTTGTAATGTATTCCCCCTCCCCTTCCCTTCTTCTTTTCCCCTTTTGTATTGGTGTTTAGGTTTTCTCTGCTTTTCTTTTCTCAACAATGCAGTGTAAATTTTTTAAAGAGTTGACGTTCATAAGGCTAATTGCCCATTTTGTTAACCCCACATTCCCATAACATTTTGTTTGCTCCTTCCCTTTGTATTTTTCTTGATATCGTTGTTTATCTGTATATCATGTTTGTATGTTTAAAGTTGATACTCTAAGACAATCCCAAATACTGAGATAATTACATAAATAGAAAGCTTTTAACCCCCATAATAACACCAAATGGTGTCCACCCGACAAAACAAGTTTAGAATAATGAATTTATTCGAGTAAACTCTACCAAAATATCTAAGTCTGAAACCCGGAAGTGCACGTAGAGTCGGGCCTCTATCCGTGACGTCACGAACGGGAGTCATGGGCTCAGTGAGAGTGAATGGCAGTGATATCCCTACGTAAATGCTATCCTGTCAGAGCTTAGATTTGTTGTTGTTAAGGAGTATATTTGATGGATTTTCTGTTTTCATTTGAATGAAGAATAACGAAGCAACATTTTCCAGTCGCTGATTTCTTTTTATATCCTCATATTCACCTATTTGGTAGAGATTTAAGACGAGTTTACTGCTTAGGAATTAAAGTTAAATCGTGCACTTATGAATAGGCGGATGCATTATATTGTCATCAGATGTACATGAGCAGTTTTGTAAAACTAATAGGTCTAGAACTATGATAGTATTTATCATAGATGTGTGTGACTGCCTCAAAAAAGGATACAGTACCAGTTAAACATTTTATGTTGTAAAATATCAAACTTGAACGAGATCATGCAAGCGCGCTTCCTCTATAATATTTTGGCGAGTGATGCGGCTCTTGCATGAACGTTCGTGAAGCAAGCAGAATCGGGAGGTAAGACCAAGCCGCTGCTCTAGGCGCTGCTTGCTTGTGATGGAACGTACGTGCGCTAGTTATATGTTTATCGGCAATTGCAAGAGAATGAAAGCGACGTTGCCAGCTAAGAAAAACAACTAACAAAGACTTGCTCCTGACTACCGGTGTCAGAATTGGTAGATGATCGGATGTTCAGGGCCAAGGAAGGCGAAAGACATGGGAAAAAGGAAGAAGAAACCATCGGGAGATCGCTGTAGTGTATGGTAATGAACTGTGCATGGGTAGACAGCTACTGTTCACTCCGTGCCTGGGCCGATTCCAACACCAAAACAAAAATTACATGGTGAAAATATCGACTAATAGCACATCGTTGGTATGTATATGTCATAATTTTAAAAAGGGGGAATTGATATTAATACTATGAAGTACTAGGGGAAGGTAAAGAATTGTACATAGAATTATGATTTATTAGACTTTTCAGCCTTTGAAACAAAAATATGCAGAAAATCGTATCACTCTGCACATGTTTGCTATGGAACATCCGGGTACGTGAATATACTCTCTCCCGGACGTGAGGTCATAAATAGTAGACCAGCGCCGTGACTGATTTTCTATGCAAAGAGAGGCGGATATTTTAGACATTTCAATTGAGGATTTCGAGTAGACAGAATTTTTTTGTGATATACTAAGTAATTGAAAAACTTAAAAATAACATATACTTGCCGTAGGTAACACATTAAGGGACATTTATTTGCTTAGAGTATCAACTTTAAATGTTTTTATGGAGAATGAAAATAAATGAATTGAATTGAATTGAATGCTCACCAGGGAGTGGAGAATGTGCATAAATCGTGTGCGAGCAGGTTTTATTTCGAGGGCCGGGGTAAAGATACTGGAATCTGTAAATCGCTTAGAGACACTGTAGATGGATTAGGTGTCATGTAAACCCAGAATATGATGTTATTATTATTAATTTAAGAAAACATCAGAAAATTAAATCTAACTGAAAACAACGTATACTAATACATCTTTACTATAAAGTAAAAACGTTCGTAAAGAAGTCGTACGTAGTATCACGTAGTACATCTTTATATATTATAATTTTTGCAGAGGTAGAAACATCTTTATTAGTGTCCTCAAGTCCGCCATGCAGGCTTTTTCCAGAATCATCATTTTATCTGACAGACATTTTCATATTGGAGATCAATCCTCACTGTCTGTCTTTGCCTGTCCATAACATTGCTGTAGAGTGTTATAACCTCCTGACACTCTCAGTACGTCTGCTTGGAGTCAGAAGGCCCTTAACTCATATACCTTTCTGGCTCTGAACAGATACATTTCCTGTCATGAGTAAGTGTTTAGGCCACTTCGTGCATGTGCTTCACTGGGCATATCCATTATCACTTTTGGTTGTGCATCTTTGAGCATTGACCATGTTGAAGTACGCAAAGGTAATCGATCTTTTGACCTTTGCCTTCATTTGGACATTGCAAAGAATGTGTAGATTTCTATAGCGCACGAATACGATGTTTCTTTAAAGCTGAGCTTAAGGTCCGGGGAAAGGCCATTATGGATTTGTTTAATCATGCAACAGAAGGCCTGTCAAAACAAACAAGGTTCCTGGAAACCACAAACTATGCTTCGTAAAACTACAGTTGACTTAATCAAACATTGGTTGAATTTCGCGGACCTAAGCCTCAATCATAATAATTATGTGCCTATTTGAAATAGAAAAATAGACCTCAAGCTAGATCAGTTGTACTCGTAGGGAACGAAAAAGTATTTACAGTATTGAAAACAGTATCTTTTTACAGCTCGGCGCGAAATCGAAAAGCGACTAATAATATCTCGAAATGTTTTTGTATGAGCGGGGGAAGAAACTCGGAATAACTCGTATTTGGGAAAAACATTCGAGCCTTTTTTCAATGACAAATTATAAAAATCAGTGACAAATCTGCTGATAACCAATCAGAAGTAAGGATATCAGTAGCTTATAACAAAAACTGTCATTTGTCACCGATGACAAGTTTTGTGAAACGCTCGCCTAGAGAAACATCTCAGATGATAAAGGATAGCTTATGAGCAAATATACGTAATAACTCGTATGCTGACTCTCGTGGGTGTCATATGTTTTCTAAATACGTATAGTCTAGTAAAAAGATCTCACAGCAAATGGGAGCTTTCGAACGATCAGCACTATCTCCAATATTAGCTGGAAGAAGAAATACAGCAAAGGTCACGACCCGAATGTTCATATCTACTACAGATAGCACAATAGAAAACTTTGAAATAGTTCCGGGTCAGTCACTAGCAGGGTTTTTTACATCATTATTATTATTATTATTACTATTATTAATATTATGATTATTATAATTATTATTATTATTATTTTCAATATTATTATTAGTAGTAGTAGAAGTAGTAGTAATAGTAGTAGTAGTGGTAGTAGTAATATTAGTAGTAGCAGCAGCAGAAGAAGTAGCAGCAGCAGCAGCTGCAGCAGCAGTAGTTGATTTGGCATCAGTTGTACTTTTAATGGAAAAGCGTACTGGTTTACTGGAAACTCGGATCTCTCCTCTCCGGTATAACTGATTGGGGACTTGGGTTGTCCATGTGAACCACTACGACGGGGTTTCCCCAATGCACTTATACACATAGTGCGGTGGTCTGTTTACGTGCAAATTTGGTGACTATCCTCCACACGGGACCTCTATTTAATGTCCTATCCAAGGGACGGAGTGTTTTCACTATAACCTAGTCTGTGTCCATATGAAACAGCTTTCAATAATCCGCCTGGTTTAGATTTGAATCCACGATCTTTGGTTTGACAGGTAGATGCTTTACCGACTGAGCCAACCTGCCCGAGTGAGTTGTACTTCAATGTATAAGGGCAAATGCTACACAGCATTGGTTGGTAATTTTATTTCTTGCTTTCTTTCCCCATCTCCACCTCTCTCTTTCATTTTTTTGGGGTGAGGGTATTTAATGTATCTTAACTACCGGAGTGTTGGCTCAGTCAGTAGAGCGTCCGCCTCACAACCGGGAGGTCGTGGGTTCGAACCCCGGCCGCGTCATACCAAAAGACGTTAAAAGATGGGAGTTGTTGCTACCTTGTTTGGTGTTCAACAATAAGGGATAGAGCAACGTCGATCTGGCGCTGCTCAGTGGCTGCCGGGCTCACGATCAATTGGGCAAAAAGAATTTCCGTTTCGGTTTAATAAAATTTGGAGTGGACTATTAGGCTATTATTATTATTATAAGTACTGTCGAATAGTTCAAAGTATCCCTAATGCGTGTTGTAAAACAATTTATATTGGATATTAAATTCTGTGTTCCCCCTTCACGAATCTGCAGGAATCATGCGATGCTGGGTCGAAACCTGGCGGGCCGAGACATCGTACTCTGAGCACTGAGCTCGGTATCTTCCGTACAAACAAGGCAGTCAAACACTTCCACAGTGTTTGCGTCTAAGATGTCAATGCAAAGTTTACCATTTCCCCAAGACCACTCGCTTTTCTAGGTCGTTTGTCTATATGACTGCTTCATGTCGGTCTTACTATCACTTTATTTCTCATTTGCCTTTTTATCACTCCCACCATTTCGATAGACTTTCGTGAAACTTTCACATTATCTGCTTTTATTCCTTTATTATCATCTAGAAACAGCTATAATTGACATGTATAACTCTTTCTCCTTTCAATGTCTACCACCTCAGACGAAATGCTTACTTGTCAAAATGTCTCGGCATTTGCATTTATATCAATTGATAAGATCTAATCTTAGATCAGCCTATTCCAATAATACCGCTGCCCTTTAAATCCCCTGCCAATTGAATCCCCCATCTTCAATTTGTAAAGATTGTTTGTTAGTTCTTCGCCCGAGTATCCCGTCATTCATGACTCGGTTTGTCTGTTCCGGGCTTGATTTCCAACATCACCGTTAACCACGATGACACGCCAAGGTGTGTTCCCATTATTCTGACAGCACCATGTCGTAGAATTCGGATGCTGCACAGAAATGGAGCAGGTATTCTGATTCAAAACATTCTATTAAGATGAGGGGCGTATAGCTACGGGGCCACAAATGGAACTTGACCCCCCTCAAATGGTTGAAAGTGTAGAAGAGAGAGAGAGAGAGGGGGGACAGAGAAAAAGAGAAAGAGAGACAGAGAGAGAGAGAGAGAGGGAGAGGGGGAGAGGGAGGAGAGAGAGAGAGAGAGAGAGAAAGTAAAGGGGATGCATAGGGAGGAAATGCTAAAAGAAAAAGATATGGGGCTTCACAAATTTTTCATTATTTTGATGACCTTTGTTCCCTCACATTCCATCCTCCCTACTGTAAAAGTGGTTCCTCCCCCCTAAGGAAAAAAAGTTATTTAAAAAAATGCTAGACCCACTCTACACCACTGTTTCAGATAATATTCCGGAAGTCTGTTTTGGCGATAATATTTTCAAAATATTTGGGCCTTTCGAAATTATTCACTAATGTAATAATATTTCGTCCTAGCCCTTCGAGCAGGCACCTGTTTATCCTCGAACTCTGGCAAGATAACAACTAAAGCGCTAATTGGTATCCCTCTGGTGCATCCCCTCGCTGCAAGCAATTCAGAAGTATTTCGCTATCAAGTCTTTTCCTTTCAGGACCATCTCACATTTCTGAGAAATCATTTGAGATTGAGATTTGTATCGATTTTTACTCAAGTATGTAAATCGAAACGTTTTCTGATGAATGTCAGATTATGACACAACAACATGGTGTCTGGCATTTATTTGTAGAGGTGTCGTGGTCGAGTGGATATGTTACCGGACTGTGGATCCCAAGGTTCGTGGTTCAAATCCCGCCGCGTCATTGATCTACATTTGCCACTCTCCACCCAGGTGTTAAATGGGTACCTGGTAGGATGCAAAAGTTAATGTGGTAAGATGAGTAAGTGTGCGCTTTTAAAAATGACACCTGACTGGAATGCTCCCCAGGGAGTGGAGAATGTGCATATATATTGTGTGTATACCAGGGGCGGCGATTTCTTTTCATGACCGGGGGGACGAAATGCGAGGGACGAGGGAGCAGTGGCGTAATGAGCAAAAATCGTTGAGGGGGGGGGGCAGAAAAAAATCCGCATCACCACCACTCTGACATGTAACGCAGGCCCTGGGAACGTTTTTAAAAGTGGGGGAGGGGGGCTAAAGTAGTACGATCAGGTAGAGCAAAGCAAAGCAAAGTGGAGCGTAAATTGGCGTAGGGTCCAGGGAGAAAGCCCCGGCGGGTGTCAAGGGGCGGAGCCTCATGAAGCTCAGGGCTTTTAGGCATTCATTAAGGTCAGATGAGCATATGTTGGTACCTTATTTGTGACACTGGGGTGCAGGTCACTTGTTGGAGTGGGGTCCAGGGGGCGGAGCCCCCAGAAGATCAGGCGTTTTAGGCATTTAATTACGGTCAGATGAGCAACCAGGGGCCCGCCTTGGGGCCCTTGGTGGGGTCCAGTCGGGGCAGGGCCCCGGAAGCTCAGGGAAAAATCATGCCATATCAACATGCAAAATGATAGTATAAAAAACAAGCAATATACTTTTTTCACACTTCAATTTTCTCAATATTTACTTGTACATTTTATAGGATATTATGCGAGGGAGCGTAGCTCCCGAGTGAGAAGAATTTTGCATTTTTATTTGTGTAAACGCTGCAATCTTGGGCCCTCCAGAGCCTGTAAGTGTGTTGCAGTCTTTAGTCAGTATTTGCTATACTTTTTTGTCTGTGCACTTTTTCTAATTTTGAGGGGGGGGGCGATCCCCCCTAAAAAAAATTGAGGGGGGGGGGGCGTGTCCCCCGTCCCCCGGGACCGCCGCCCCTGGTGTAAGCCTGAATTCGATGACCGGGGTAATAATATTTATCTGTAATTGAGAGGGTTTGCAGGACTGAGAAGCGCTATATAAGAACGAGCTATTATTATTATTATCCAAGGTAGCTAAAGTAGTCTTCGCTTTAAGTTTTAAAGCAGTTTGACATTCTATACCTTATTGAGAGTAACGGTTACCACGTTGTTGAACATGAGTAATATCTCTGCATCAGCAGTCTGTCTCTTTTAGCTTTGTATTTGAATTGTGATTGTATTTTAGCTTTGCATTCAGAGAAAAAGAAATTGAATGCGAGGCTATGTCATCCACAGACGAGAGCAAGGAAACGAGACGAGAGCGATGGAGAGCGAGGAAGGTGATAGTGAAAATCTGAACTCCCAGTATCCATAGTGTACTTCGAAATTTTTTGAATTGCTGCCGGAACAATTGATTTCCTTCAAACCAACCGTACTTCCATAATGACGATAATCCTGATTTGTTTTCTACCGCAAGTTCAGCATGGCAGATATAACATGAAACTATTTATAACATGGCGTTACATTTTTTGTTTAAAGATTTTGCTAGGCACCGTACCTAGGTTGATTTTATTTTACACATTGCATACATGTGTTTAAGTCATTTTCCCTTGCAACCTGTTAGAATCAAAGCTGGCAATATGTCAACACTATAATGCATTAAGCATTGAACTCATGGTGCACCTAACATTGCGGTTACCATCAGCCACGCCTTCTCATCGACACGACCACTTCTTTGGTCAGGCATGGATATTCAATGAACATATTTAACTCGGTTCTTTCATACATTTATTTAATCATGATGAGTTGTTCAAAGGGAAGAAAATTACAAAAGCACTAAGACTCTCTGTGATTAGGTTAGCATGTGTCAGAAACAATATTAGGCGATGAATTTAGAATGCTTGCCTACACGTTTCTTACATGACGTTAACACGTGGGTGTTGATCTAATAACCTTCAAAGTGTTTAAATAATTCATGGTTTCTAGGTGGGTGAACACCTCTCATCGTCTCCACCACCTCGGTCATATAAGGTAAAAAGGAATAAATTGTATTTTATGAGGATTCATGAAACAATCCCGCAGAAACCACTCGAAACATCTCAAAATGGCTCAGGACCATGACAAGTTACATGCTGGGAAAGTATTACATAGTAAAGACTCTACGGGAATGAACTTGAAGTGACTCGGGGTTACCTTCCGTACTAGTGCGTAGGTGTCGAGCGTCTACTATTGCTTTTAACTATATTGAACCAGTAATTCCAGCATATGAGCTTTTCATATCTTTATTTTGCAATACAATATGGAAACTGATATATACTAAATGAATTTTGGAATTCTAGAGATACAGAGAAAAATACTGTTTATCTTCGGTCCCTTCCATGCAAACCAGTCAAACTGGTAACTACATCCAATATTCTTTTTACAAAAATGAAAAATATTGTACTTTGTCAATTCTTTCTTTAAACTATTTTCAAAACGTGTACGCTAATTATTGACTGATTTTATTCACTTCCCAGTCAATTTGAAATCAAGGTCAAAGAAATAATAACGTTTTCGTTTTCCTCACTCGCTGCTACATTGCATATAATTCCCGATAATACCCGTTGACTGACAGGAAGAAAAAAACACTCGTTTTTTTTTTTAAAGAGGGTTATCCAACTCTACGAATGATTTTTATCACTGCACCTTCTGCGTATGCATGAATTTAGAAGATAAGTACGAGGAAAATTACGCACTTGTCTTTGTCAAAATATTGACAGGCATGCTGTCGTATTTGCAATAAAAATGTGTTTCATGACAGAAATAAATGTGTGCCGAAAGCTTTGATAAGTTTATGTTTATGCTTATGTTTGTGTATCGACCATGATCTATGATACGCAAGCTTTAGTACACGTTCTCATTGCAACATTAGAAGCACATGAATCGCAGAGATGAACCGTTATGGGGTTTTTTTTAAAGAGAGAAAAGATAATTATTTTGTATCAAATACTTCTGATACTTCTGAACAAAATAGTGTATTGGCAGTTTCTGAAGACGGCCTTGATTCTTGAAATAAGAAAAGGATGAATGTTAAACACGGTGTTTGCCAAGATTTTATTTGGAAAGATGTCATTCGAAAGTCTTACGGCAGCCATAGATGCATCTTAATTTTGTATCTATATGAAATACCCATGATCATCTCTCAACTTGCAATTTTGCCATGCAATCAAATGATGTCTTAACGTCATGTTGTCATTTCTTACCGTAATTCTATCCTCCAGTAGAGAAAAATAGAGCTGTTACTCTGATCGAATATGACAGGCACGTACACTACTTTCACGAATGTAATGCGATATTATTACCATCTCATATTAGGAGAAACTTGATGAGATTTGTAGTAAATGGATTTAATGCATTCTCATATCGAGGGTAGTCATACTATCAAGCTTTGTTTACTTTGTCAACTCTCCTGTTTGATGTTTTCGATTAGTTACAGCCAGCCTTACTTTGTTCTACATATATTCTTTTGTCATGTGTAAATTTGCAATGTTTGTTATATATTTGTAAAAATGCAAAAGAAAAAGAAAATCAAACAGAAATAAATAAATCAAATCAAAATCAAATAAATCAAATACTAAGAAAATGGGCACTTACGAAATACCCTATAAGAGATGACTGACAAACAGGTTTGAGAGCAGATATCGTTATATATATGCCCATGTCTAACTACATGTAATATAAATCTAATTCTGTATTTCTGAGCCTGAGATTTATATATTTCTTTAACCATGGTAACAGATACCCTTATAATTTGTGTACATTATAATATCACAGGTGGCTAATTCCTTCTACAATTTTATCACTAAGCAGAGCGAGTCTTACTTCGATGATTCGTAAATTGAAATGCATGAAATGAGCCCCCGGCAGCAGTCTTTTAAAACGACTTTAAATTGGAATTACTTTGCTATAATTAAGAAATATATAGTTATTAATATCACATACACTCAAAAGCATATGGGACTATACGCATGTTCAACCAGTTCAATTTCATACCAAATAATAGCTCAGTGTATACATTTGCTATTTATATGAAAGATTTCTCCTATTTAAAACTTTATTAATTATAATTATAATCACTAAGCAGTTTGAGTCTTACTTCGATGATTCGTAAATTGAATTGGAATCACTTTTCTATAATTAAGAAATATATAGTTATTAATATCACATACACTCAAAAGAATATGGGACTATACGCATGTTCAACCAGTTCAATTTCATACTAATTAATAGCTTAGTGTATACATTTGCTATTAATATGACAAATTTCACCTGTTTAAAACTATATTATTATAATTTGTTTTAAATATTATTAGGACTCCTTTTTTGCGTAATTTCCTTTCATTTGGGTCTACTCGTTTTTGTATTCCAACTTTGTGAGTGAAAGAAACGAATAATGTACTCGAGATTCATTAGGATCCAGAACACCTGTCTAATTTTCTCTCTAATCAGAATCTGCGATGTCGAATTTGAAGTGGCTGTACGCATGTTGTTTACAGCCGCCGTGTGTTTTGATGTGTCGAGTTAAAAATAGCTATCCTTGATCAGAATTACCAAACAGTGTGGTTCGTTGGTTTGATGCAACCGAGCAGGTCTAACACTCGCTACTTTGATGTAACCTGAAGCATTCATGTTTGTCTTCTTCCCGGTGATACGTAGAGTGAAGCCTTGCTAGTTATTCATGAGCCTCGTGAATTCGGAACCTTTTGCTCAGCTGGAGACACAGACATGCTGTCATGGAGTTACAGGGGAGGTTCGGATACAGGTTCGGGAGGCTGCTGAAATAGAGAAGCTTAATTCTTTCTATTACTCATTAAAAACCTTCACTAGCGTTTTCCTTTATCACTATTATATCACCCTTGACTATACCTCAAAGTAGATTTAAAAAAAAAACCTTTTTAATTGTTTAATATTGCTTACAAAACTTCGACACCTTGGCATTTCAAATTTTACTTCAAGTAATATATAATGAATTTTGTAGAGAATGTTCGCTTTTTTTGGAAAAAGCTACACTATACATTTTATTTTATCATTTATTATTTGAACCACGCACACCCACACCATATACGCACACACGCACCACACAACACATATAGGGCGTCACGCCTGCCTTTCCAATGTTGTTGTTGTTGTTGGTAATAGTTTAATGGCGTTCATTCAGTATTGAATATATACGCCATATCTTCAGTTTTATAAGAAAATCAGCTTTGCCTTTCCAAAGCGCCTTACTCTGATAATGTATTACAAAAGGCGTCATGAAACGGTAGGTGTACTAGCCTACACCAGGAGCATTGCTTTGTCCTTATTCAAGTCCTAGTACGTACGTAGCTTTAAACTTTACAATCTTCAAACGAGTTTGATGTCAGGAGAAGTATTTAATTTATTATTCATTAAACATTTTTTTAATTCTTGAAGCTTGAAGAAGGAAAAGAGATAGTATTACACGGAATGTCACCAACCACTCGATTCATAACAGAACTGAATCGAAAGGCCAGACATATATCTTTACAACGTTGGCTCTGAAACACAATTCATCATATCTCGTAGGGGTTCGTTAACTTCCCTCCTTTTAATGGAAAGCTGTAGGTTGTTATCTATGCGAGGATTTTATTGCAACTCGATATCAATAATATTTAGATATTCAGAACCCGCTTAGGCCAAATTAAAAAAAAACATGTTTAGCGTCCTACTTTTTTGAAAAATAGGAAGGAGGAAGCCCTTTTTTTTTTCTTCTTCTTCAATATGGCTGCTCAAAATGGCCGCTCGGTACATTTTCCCTGACAGGTCGGGCTATTTTTCGAGATGGCCGCCGACATTTTTTTTATTTATTTTTTATTTTTTAATCAGAAATAGATCCATTTTAGCAGTGTTTTCCATGTTTTTTTCTTTTTCTTTAAAAAAAAAAGGGGAAAAAAAGAAAAAAAAAGATAGGAGGCGGCCCCCAAAAAGGAAGCGGGCGGGGACGCTAAACATGTTCATTTTTTTAATGGCTTTAAGGGATGTTCAAGACAACCTTCTAAAATAAAAACGTAATAGTTATAAAAAAAAAAAGTTATCAGTGCTCTGCAAGAGCGTGCATAAACTCAATATTTTATGATTTGTAGAGTCTGTTTCACAATTTGGGAGCTGCTGACCTTATTTTTGATATTCCTATGATAGTACTTTACAGTTTTAGTGCCATGGGGATTAGATTCATTGGAATGAGTATGACAACATTTATGGCATCGCTATGACCTGAAGTTGAGGTTTCGTTTACTTGACTCCAATCCATGGGTTGATGTTTCGAATCCCAGCCCGGCACTTAAGTATCTCGGCAATACATAAATCCATATTTACCACCCTCCACCCAGGCGCAAATAGATACCTGGTAATTGCTGGGGTTATGATAATTGTAGGGCCTACATGGAGAGCAGTATCAATACTGATGTGGCTACCCTAGATAAATAAGACTAAATTATTAATCAATTGTTATCATCTTTTATTTAGTTCCTTGGAATAAACCATGTATGAGACCGAGCACTACATTAATAATGACATTAGGTCTACCGAGTCCACTTTCCACACGTAATGTGCAGTGTCAGTTCTAAGTAATCATACCGTCCTCATGGCGATCTGGAGGAGGACAATGTGTCTTTCACACTAGCAGATAGTACATTGCTCTTTGATGAACCTGATTGGACTTCATCTATAAACCAGGCGTGTCACACATCTCACATCTTATAACTAGAACGGAAGAGTTTAGGCGCCAAAACCATGTGAACAGCCATGGTGGGCCATGATGGCTGATTAACGAGGTCCCTCGCGAGAGATACTCCTTCTTTATGACCTAAAAGAGATCACTGACGGCAAAAGAATAGAGAGGAAATGGGCTGGACTCCTTGACTATTACTACAGGACCTCAACTTGTCTGGTTTACTGAGACGAGCTTTTAGCCAAATGAGGGGAATAATATTTCTAACACCCTTAAAACGTTGTCTCGGTTTAACTTAGGCTTAATATATAGCTTTCATCATCTCAGATGTCATTTGATACTAACTCCTCCTCCTTCCTGTCTCCGTACGTTATCCAATCAAATGCTGACGGCAGAAAGGATTGAGAGTGATGGATTGCCTTGTATAATAATCGTTGGATTTGATCACTTCAAATGTGTTTTACTGGCTGTGTAGTTGTAATAAATCAAGTACCATTGTTTGAAGTTTGAAGTTTATTTATTCCACATTTTACATCGAAAAACAGTTTAAATTCCTCTTTTTTTTTATAAATAAAAGCGTATTAGTAGATAACTCAGACATTCAAAGAGACAAATTGGAAGCACATAGTCTGAAGTAAAAAGCTATTTTTATTGTGATATCCCATCTTATGTATTCTCGAGACGGGATTATTTATCTCAGTCATGTCATCTACTACCCTGCTATCTCAATATGCTCTTTCAATGTCTGATAATATTGAGCCGGCTTGATGGATGATATAATTTGCGAGACTGACACGTTGGTCATTTCTGGAAAGTACAACGTAGAATATCAAACTCTGGTCTGCACGGTCGATGTTGTAAGAGCCATCAATTCAATTCAAATTAAGTTGAAAGTTTATTCAACACTCTTCATAAAAACATTTGAAATATACACATACGGGATGGAATGATAAAAGAAAAAGAACAAAATATAGTTCTGAGAGCATTTGGGATAGGCAGAAAAGAGGGATTCCTTATATGAAAGTCTAACCCTCAACCCACACATGCCTGGATAATTTTATTTTTTAATACAATCAAGTACGATCAAAGTTACACATTTACTTTACAAAAGAGTAAAAGCTGCCCATGCTATTTTACTAATTATTATAATTATATACTTATTTAACAACAATTGTTTATACTTCATTTTTGAAAAGATTGAGCAAGATGTATTTATTCCTCCATTCACTCCAACGACTTTTCGAATGAACTGTCTGTCTCTCGACTTGATTACGATAAAACATTCCGACAGTGATAGTGCTATAGACCTTCTACACACATCCATCACCTATCAGAGCCATAATGCAATGTTGCAAATTAGATCTAGAGTTGACCTTCAAGGGGAGTCTACATCACCCTTACATTCATGGACCAATAAAAGATTGGCATGTCAAATTATGACATCAAAAACCTCACCCCCACCAAGACCATGCGTGACTCTATAATATCCCCGCATATGAGAACAGTTGGAAGCCCTCGTTGCTTGGGAACGGTATTCATCTATTCGTTTTGATTGTTCGCTCCAATTCAGATTCATTATAATTTCTTTCTTGTTTCAAAACTTGATTAACACTCAAGGTTATCCGGCAAGTTTGTTTCTTTTTGTCATTATCTAATTTGGAAATTGTTACAGTCCTGTACTTTACCAATTACACACCACGCGATTCGTGAGTGCAATGAGAATGAGTAGGTCATGGCTTATCAGAGTGAACGATTGTCTATTTTCACTTTATTTATTTTCGATCATCTGCTTGGGCAAACACGAATAATTGTTTTATAATTTTCTGAATTTCTCTTTTATCTTTCATTTCATCACTTATTTCCGCGACCACCAAAGAACTCTTTGTGTTGCTTTCAAGCTCATTTCATCCATTGTGTGCTCCGTAACATTTACCTCTGCCCCACCCTTGATGGTCTTCTCTATACACTATGAATATGACGGACAAAGAAAGAGGACAAAATATACAGTTCCTCTGGTATACAAAGGAACATCCCTTCACTGCTATTATGTAAACATTTGTAGAACAGGTGTCACATGCATATTCAACTGTTCTACACATTTTTTTACATAATAGCAGTGAAGGGATGTTCCTTTGTCTACCTGAGGAACTGTATATTATGTCCTCTTTCTTTGTCCGTCATGTTCATAGTGATAGTTATTAGTCCTCTCGACTGTGAAAGAAATGTACTATTTGTTTCTCTATCGATGGTGTGGGGAGGGTTTGTCATCTTATTCCACGTCACATTCATCCTATCCCTGTCCTGATTTTCTTTCCTCTTTCTCCCTCTTTTTGTTGACATCCAAATAGGGGTCGGGGCATGAAGCCTCGTACCCTCGTAGGAACGCATTATTAGTATTGTGTGTTGTTTTTTCTATTTTGTACGTCGAATAAGCATAAACATAAGATAACGAAAATATTTTGTAAATGTATATTTTACATTCATATCCACAGAATACGATTTATGAGACAAATATTTTAGATCTATGGGGCACCTTTCCATTATATGTTTGAAAGTAATCCTCTATGAAAAAACCGAAACATTTCTTCTTGAATTTTTCGTTATAGCCTCTATACATTTGTACCTAAATATCCTAAAATTGGTAAATCAATAATGATAAATCAAAATTAGAATATACTTTTTTTGGTGGACAGTTGCTAAAATTGATTTTGATTTATCATTATTGATTTATTGGTAAATCAATAATGATAAATCAAAATTAGAATATACTTTTTTTGGTGGACAGTTGCTAAAATTGATTTTGATTTATCATTATTGATTTATTGGTAAATCAATAATGATAAATCAAAATTAGAATATACTTTTTTTGGTGGACAGTTGCTAAAATTGATTTTGATTTATCATTATTGATTTACCAATAGAAGCCATAGGACTTCTTTCATCGCACCAGAATGAAAAGCTCTGATGACTGCATGTATACAGAAGCTATCAAGGGCGTAGCCAGGACTTTTATAAGATGAGTTTTTTTTTCCCCAAATCGTGAACAAATATTTTGCAGCGAATCAGCGGGGGGGGGGGGGGGTAAGCACTAATTTTGTATTTATTTTT
The DNA here is from genome assembly GCF_000002235.5 of Strongylocentrotus purpuratus. Lineage (NCBI taxonomy): Eukaryota > Metazoa > Echinodermata > Echinoidea > Camarodonta > Strongylocentrotidae > Strongylocentrotus > Strongylocentrotus purpuratus. The sequence goes on from NW_022145599.1 coordinate 36,926,610, forward strand.
TGCTCAACATCCACCCTCCACCCTCCCCCTTGAGCAACACAACAAAAACATTTTTTACTTTTTTACTTTTTTGCCGGGGGGGGGGGCATAGATAAACACAGACGGGGGTGTTTGAAAACCCAAAACACCCCTTGCTACGCCAATAGAAGCTATACAGTTTGTTACAGTGCCACTCAGTACCCTGTCCTTATATGTTATGCGGCATCATGATACCAATCATGATACCAATCAACCGCTTGCAGGCGATGTTCTTTTCTCCTTTCAAACCGATTCCTAGAGCGTGTAAATCGCTTTCAGGAGATCACGGTTAAAAAACTATTGTTTCTTCAGTGAATGTCAAAAATAACTTACGTCATCAAGGTACTAGTTCATATGTTGACAAAACTGTTGAACAATGTTGATGATGGACTTATGGTCGCTATAGCAACGCTATCAAGCTGTACTCTCGAGATATGCTTTGAATACGGGCGTGTAAACATCAAAGGTAATACAGGTATGATAATATTGATGATAAAAGGAAAATTATTGTAATGGGTTTTAGGTACCCAAATCGTGCTTGGAATATTCCATTCAAGAATCCTAACTTAAACGCCCACTGTACTACTTGTAGCTATTAGCTCCCTCTATATAGAAATGATATAGTAATGATAACATGAAGATTAATACATTTTAAAGATAACAAAGAGGGGAATAGTAGATAAAGAGAAACAACTTATTTGTTAACAGTATTAGAGTAAAAAATACCAAAATCAATCAATCATTGTGTGAACATAAAATCCAAGAAACGTGAGTATACATACTCCACATACGGCACGATATTGTATTAAATCCAATTGATATCAAAGCGTCGGATTATTTGCTTTCTTAACGAATTTGCTCAATAATCACCAACAAAAGCAATTATAAGAATACTATAATAAACAGCAAAATATAATCATGCACTATTCTGGAATCTAAATTAAGCTTATAATGAAGCATGTGTTGTTGCACTTGTTCTTGTTGTTGTTTTCCATTCAATGCTTCTATCTATCTTTCAATTTGAAGCACGATTGTCCTCCCTCCTATAGTCATCTTAATTGAAATCATGCTTGTCATCCAATCCCAGAATAAAAGCCTACTCCATCTCATTTTCTCTTGAGCGACCATTATTCTAATAGACAAGATGAGTCTCCCCAATCCTTGGACTTCAATCACTATAATGGATCATTGTTTATCATTCCGTGATCATGGAATATTCCAGATTGTAAACAATGGAGCCAGCTCACGATACCGCACTGGATTCTAATCAATCGCCATGTTATATTAATTGTCATGGCAGGAAATGTTATCATTTTTTTTTAAAACAATGTACATAGTTTTTAGAATGCTTTTTAGCTACCAATTTTCGGTTAGAAAGGGAACATTTTCCACTTTGGAGGCTTTGACAATATATTGTCCCACAATATAAGATACTCGAGAGAGTAAACTAAAATATTAGAATATTAGTAGTAGTTTTATGATATAAAACAATAACAACAAAAAACAAAAAAACACGAGAGTCTTGTCTTTGTGCTACAAATCACACAAAAATACTTCATTTTAAACTGACCAGTGTTTTTTTTTTCTTCTCTCCATTCAGATTTACCATCACATTTTTAAAGTGATGAAAAAGGTCAAACGAAAAGTTAAATTGTTAAAGGAATTACAACATTTTAACATAATTATTCCTTCTGCCATTTCCTCATTTCAAAACATTAAATGGGTTAGAACAATTCATTTTATGCTTCCACCTATACGATCTGAGGGATATCATCAATCAGGCATCCAACCATTTTTAGATCACAATATGCTGGGATGTCTTACAACCATTTACCCCCCCCCCCCGAGATAAGTTTGAACGATTGTCAGAAAGGAAGAATAGATGTTTTGCCATCATATCCATTACGTCATACGATAGATGCTTATAAATAGCATTAATTCCTGTGATGGGTATCGGCTCATTCCTTTCGTAGTTCTCGGTAACCTCGACGTTCTCTAGAATAAATTACAGGGCCATGACAATACTTAAAACATAATAATGTTCATGAGTATAATATCATACGGAATACAATTTTTTCCAGTATGCATTCTGAATAGAAAATACACAGATGTACTTAAAAGCTCTTCAATAGAAAACAAAAGAAGCCTTTACAAATAGGAAGAGACTCGAGAGACTTTAAAAAGACAGGGAGTATGAAGTAAGGTGAAGGACGAAACCTCCCACTCCCTCCCCCGCTCGGTTTATAAGCGCTTTTCAATTCCTTCACCTTTCATACTGCGAAAGTGCGAAGCCCTAAAGGGTAGTCCTAGGGGGTAGTTGACTGGGGTGGTTATCCGGGGGGTGGATAACAAGGGGTTAGGTGTCCGGATACGCACAATGTGATATGCGCTTTGTAGAATTGTATATTACTATGAAAGAACATAAACTAAACGTTCTTATTTCTCAGTAGACGAGTATTATAATTATAGAGGAGCCTGGATTCACACAGCTATTAAAGATAAACTTGAGTTCTGGTAATGCGATTGCATTGTGAAAGAAAAGGTGTGGAATGGATCAGAAAAGTTGATCATATAGCATGTAAGTAATGGTGTGCAATGCAAGGTTGTGGAGTCATCAAAATCATCATAAATTTGGCAGAGTCTTGGTAAAGTAACAATCACTTACACAGAAAGATGTATATGGGACAACACACATGGTGTCGGGGCTAGTACTACCCTGATTTCCTTATCTTTCTATGCTCTTTACTCAGCCAGTATACATTTTCTTCCAAAATTGTTTGGCACATGAAATTTATTTGTAATCTTGAACATTCAGTGTAAGTTTCGTTAGATTCTGTGAGAATTCATTTTCCTTTTTTACCAGAACTCAAGTTTATCTTTAATTAATTTCCCTTTTTCGTTCTCATTCAAATTACTGCGAGATTTACATATAAAAGCGGAATATTATTATCATTATTATCATTATCATCTCCACTTAAATGTGAAAATAGTAGCTTCTGGCTCTCTGAGCAATCACGAATACATGAAAAAGCTTCATCAATATATCGAAAATTGGCTTTACTTGTACCATGCTTAAAAATTCTATTATTCTGTATGACTGAATATAATACAACAGGTAGGATTCTATCATTCTGTTTCGTATGGATTATAATTTCTGTTTTGTTTGATAAATTAGATTTAGCTTCTATTGTTGAGATTAGATTGATGAGCCCATTCCAATTATAGTGTGTATTGTCATGTTTACCATGATGGCCGGCTGGTGTGTCTTTGCGAGTGAGGAATTACCATACATGTATTCCTCCCATATACCAAGGTCGGTCATAACCATTAATTTTGTCACGACTTGATAGTTGAGTTCTTTTCTCGAATAATTCTGTTTTGACAACTACTGCATTGTTTAGACTATACCCTGGATGGTTAGACCACATTGCATCCACTCACACTGGTCAATGAAATTGACTTCTAAACACGTCTAAAATCAATTTGTTATTCTGTCGAAGAACCTCAGATGTGAGTTTTCCGTCAGGGTACCAAAAACGCAGACTATAATGATGATGGAAAGCCCTATGTCTGCGCACCTAAAATTTCGCTTAAAATTGACAATAATTGTTTATTGTATTCCCCTCATTCTTAAACTCACTTTATTCCTTAAATTCTAGAGAATAAATAAGTGTCCAAAAATTTTTGTCAAAATGCGAGCAAGAACAATATTTCACAAGAATAGGCAGCGGTGTTATTTTACATTGCAAAAACGAAGGTTCCCATGTCTGCGCGCTCATTCACTATACAGCTGTTCGGGATAGCATTACAAAGCTTGAGGGTGAAAAGTATTAAAAATTTCCCACTCCTTTCATGTTTTTATTTTGTTAATGGCTGTAATGGAGTCATATATTTTGTGTTGGTTGCGTGTTTTGATTTTATATAAGAATCGTGCATTTTCTTGTATGCACATAAAAGGGCGCCGCGCAGACATGAGCACTCAAGCCCTACTTGGAAGGCGTATCACTGTGTTGGTTAAAACAGAGAAGGATTGATCATTTTCATTTTTTTCAGAAGTTTCTTGGTCGAGTGGATACGTGACCGGACTGTGGATCATGGTGTTCACGGTTCCAGCCCCACCGCAGCACTAATATCCTTCGGGAAGACATTAATCTACATTAATTCTGCCACTTTCCAACCAAGTGTAATGATTACCTGGTAGCAATGGATTCCTTAAAATGTTTCAGAGCGTTAGAGACAGCTGGGCTAGATCCAGTGTATTGGTAGTACTCAGGAGACGCCTTGAGTACCCCCGGAGATGGAATTGTGCGCACCATTAATATAGTTATTATTGTTACCTGTATTTAGAAAAAGAAAGGGAACAAAATGAGTGACCATTATGGTGATTCCCAAATCGGCATTCTCCGTTTTATGTTCGATGACCATGCAGTGTGAACTATCTCAGCGTAAGTGATTTACTCTCGGTTATAACCAACTGGCCTGGTAATCCATACCTGGAGAAAAAAATTAATAATGTTACTCATATCGTAGCCCGCCCTCTATTTACTGGAGCGTGGAGCATTGATATTTTGTTGTCAGTCTGGTGTATGGAAGCAGCAGTGTGTATGATTCGAGCTCTCACTCGTCCAGACCAGTTACCACACCTTTATACCCCACCATTGCGCATGATCGATTGGCCGACAGGGTACTCTACCCCCAATTGAAGTGCACTGGAGTGGGGTCTGCATGGCGATTCATGATGCGTATCTATGCATGCATAGCATTGAGGGTATTAAAGCATAAGAATCCGCCAATGTTAGAGGTCGTCAAGTTCTTCGCAGACTTCATCATTATGGTCATGATCACTAAAAAAAAAAAAAAAAACTTCTACGTCCCTTTTCTTCTTATTTTCTTTATTCAACTCTCTTCTGTACCATTGGGAGAGCAAATCTCCCTGGTTACATTATTGTTCTGCAGACCGTGTTTTTCTTTTTGATACGGACCTCAAAATTATACTGTCGGCATTTCTATAGATCAATCATATTACTGGTTCATTGTTTGTATGATTAATTTTCATCCAGTCATTAGTATGATCAGTGGGCATGGCATCAACACCATTAGCCAGTACGTAACTCTAGGTCACCCATGAGTTAAGGATAATTATCATTCGACTGATTACTTGTCTGCATTATGTTCCTGTTACACCGACACTAATACAATTATTTAGAGACTATTTGTGGCATGATCAAGGGACCTGCTCACTCATTATGGTCCATAGATGTTGCAAATGCCTTCATTATCTACGGGGTATATTCGTCGTAATAGTTGGAATGAGGAGTTTTCCCGCAAGTCCGGTCTGTATTATGGCTTGATCAATAGAGCGGGCTGTTGGCATCGTAATTCCCAAGCCGATTATTTCCGTCCGGTTGGACATGTTGGATGGGGGGCCGTTGATATAAAACGACACAAACTGACTTGACCTTTTACTCCTCCCAGCCCTCCAGAGTTACCAAAAATAGTTGCATGCTTGGATCTATCGAAATCTTCTTCTCGAGTCTCAAGCCTGGTCCACTACAGGACGCACGATATGGCCCTATAGCGTTGATTCCTAACCGTTTCCCTTTTTTGGGGGGGGGCGGAGGTGTTCCGGGATCTGAGAGGAGAAGACGGACCAAAAGATGATTCATCGTCTTATTCTCCCAAATACATAACCATTAGTACTACTACGCAACCACTATCTATCACAATTGAAATCAATTTGGATACTGTGAGTTAGCACTAACGCTCTTCGTGAAGTCAACTAATGTTAACTTCAACAGTGATAAGAAGAACCTTCTGATATAGCCATCTTCCGTAGATTTCAGTAGAGTGATGCGTACCTATGATGATGTTGATTGAACCTCTCGAAGGACAAAGGAGAATCTCAAGACCTCTCGTAATAACTGACCGATAAGCCTCTACCGATTACTATATGCTAGTAATATAGACTGACTTGACCTAGATGCTTTCATGCGTGTCCTCTTGCTATTACTATACCTGAAATAAATTCTGGAATTCTTGACGTGAGAAGAGAGGGAGCATTTGTGAACCATGTCATGAAGAGTCATGAACATTTTTCCACTTCCACTTCAGACTGACCTAATCACCACTTGACCTACTCGAATGCCCTGCAACCGAAATGGTGCCCTGCAAATGACCGTGTTCAAACTCAGTCAAATTCGTTTAATTCAAAGGAGTTTTTTTCAATCCTTCGCAAAATGCATGGACAGCCAAATCAACTAGCCTGTAGCCAAAACGGAAAGGAAATACTTTGTTCCCCACCCGTCATGCCCGTGTATTAACATTCAAACTCCCCCAGTGGAGAAAAGGCAGAAAATGAAATTAAAAATAGAAATAGAACATGATCCGAAGGGTGATTGTGACAGGTTTCCAGATTCATGGACAGGCGTATAGTCTAATTGAAAAGCCCGAGGAAAGGAATTGGCCTATATAGGTTAGTTTGGGATTTATTTCACACAATTTTTACTCAAGTATTGAACTATAAGACGGATATATATTTCCTCGATAATAAATTTTTCTTATGCAACAGTGCGTGCCTTAATTTGTATTGCTTCTTTGCTTAAGCTTTGCAGTCGTCCATAGTTGTATTCAGAAACGATACAATCAGTCAATAATTTAACATACCATTCTATTTTGAGTTTTTTTCAACGTTAGGAGGCGTGATGGTTCAGTGGTAGAGCACTGGTCTCGTAACTGGGAGAAACAGGGTTCGAAACCAAGTCGATGCCCTAGTGCCCTTTGGTAAGGCATTAATGATCATAACCAAGTCCCTTGGAGAGGTCCCCTGGTTACCTACTTACAAGCATACACATGCTTTCTTAGCAGTCAGAAAAACAAACATTTTAGTACAAGCTTTAAACATGCATTCACACGTTCCTGTGTCTGTTCATGTGCCATGTAAACTGTTACCGCACAAAATCTATCCAACTTAGGAACGTGTTTAGGAATACGCAAGCCATTGCATCGTTTGGTCAAAATTGGGTTTATTGATTCTTTTCTTTGTATTTTGGTCAGCTGAATACCAAGGCACCTCACGCGATCTAGTAATTGCGTTCGTAAGCGAAGTTCTACAGTTGCTAAGGCACCTTGAATAATTCCCTAATCCAATAGACCTCATTATTCATCTTTTTAGTTCAACAACATACTTTGTAATAAATTGATCGGATAAAAAAAAACCGAAGCTTTGAATCGCGTGTTCAAGAGGAGACTTAATTAGGGTTACTATGACACCATAATTGTTCATAGTAGATGCAAACAATAACAATATTAAATGAGGACCTTGATATCATAACACACGTCAAAAACCTGACAGGTTTTTAGGTTGAGTCATTCCCTGACTGGATTACAGTTAACAAAAGATTTCTGAAGCAAAATGTTCGAAAATAGTTGAATATCGCGAGTATTTTGAACCCCAGATAACACCTCCTTTTTTGTGCATCAAAAAAGTTTGAACTGTTTGACATTTAGCCACTGTGTATACTCGGCAAAGCCCATGCAGGTAGATGATCAGAATTTGGAAAAAGGAGTAAGGTCGGTATCTCTTTGCACTTTGTGAAGATTAACTGTTTCAATATTTCATAACATCAATAACTGGTCTATTTTCGTTTAATCAGTCATGATAATCATCATGAATACCACCGAGGATAAACTCAAAATGTATTTTTTATCATGCATTTATAGAATTGAAATATGATTTTACATTAACAAATTGTAATATTTTAATTTTAATAAAATTGCAAAGTCCTAACATAATTCTGGAACTTCTACACCCCACATGTTTCGTTATGAAAATGAGTGATGTAGCGACATAAAACAGGTCAGTATTGAAAACAAAATCACAGGTAATAGGGAACAAAGTGTACTTAATGCAAGTCAAGAAAACTGTATCTATCCTCTCCGAGATAATGTCAATTAAAACAAGTAAATAATTCGTCCTATACTTGTATCATTTGACATTTTAGACGGTATTCACATTACCAGAGTATTAACCTAAAAGAACTTTCCAATTTGATTTTCTTTCTCAAGAATGTTAGAACGGATTTAAGCCTTTTCCATGTCAACACATTAACCAATGCCTTAAAGAATCTAGGACGATATATCTATTCATTTTGCTTGGATGACTGTAAGTCGTGTCGTTAAGACCACAGGGTATGACGTCACGATAAGATTCATAGGAAGACCGTCAGCTGACTATTAATTCGAACTTTCAATTGATGAATTTGAAAGTGTGTCGACAATTGTCGTTGCTTCAAGCTAATCGTCGATTGCCTGAGTATTATTGAAGATGTCACACCGTTCGTGTCAATAACGTCTATAAGAGGCAACATCTGTCGCCATGGTTTTTATGACCTTTTATTTTGACTTAAGGCGACAATGAGAGTGTTATCTCAACCATCGGATACTGTCTTTGGGACCTTAAGCGTTTTCAAAGAGTGGAACGATTTCACTCATTGGCTAATTTGTTGAAGTATAGGATTTTTGTCGATATAAGCAGTTGAAGAGATCGAGCACGAAAGAGGGAGGGAGAGGGAGAGAGGAGAAAGAAATAGCTCGGAGAGAAGAAAGAGAGACAGAGAGAGAGAGAGAGAGAAAGAAAGAATTTGGAATAAAATAGTCAAGAAGAAGGTGTCATTATTTTGTTTGTGTTTATTAAAACAATATTCGGTAGAGTGGTTTTACCCTTTGCGAAAGCAAAACGGTCAATGTTGTCGGTTGTAAATGTACTCCAAAGCTTATTTTTTTCCAACGTATTATATTGGTTTTAATACTTAAATGTGTTTTTGTATGTTTTGAGTAATGATAACTTTCATTGCACTGATATCATCGCGTCGTTAGTGAATATGTCTCAAGAATTGGTGATAGGCAACGAAACCAGTTAATACGTCATTACCAAAGGGTCGTTCTGGCGCCAAATAACTAGTTACCTGCACCGCATGATTGTGACGTCATTTACACTGCTTTTTTGTCACGTCTATGACATGTCCATCAATTAACACGGATTGGTGGTTAAAATGATGCTTAAAGATTCATCAATCAACACGCATCCATGTCTGAATTTCCGAGTTTCTTTATTCGAACGAAGGATTTCAAACGAAACCTGATACCACCAACTTGATTAGTACGATAGATCTTCGCTCTTGTCAGCATCGCAGTTGGATGTATAACAATGTATGCGACCTTTTAAAACTTTTATTTGTGTGACTATCTTGATTTGGTAAGGTCTTCTTTTTCCTCTAAAAGTGAGGTTTTGTTACGTATTAATGGGATGATACTGGTAGGAGGGAACTTCTACTGTATATTGTGTCCCTTAACAAATTTTGATATTAATAAACATATCAGTCCATTGACTCCATTCCCTTTTCTTTTGACATTTCTCATTTATCAAAGCTTGTTTTCTTCATCAGAATAACTATTACTAGGATCGAACAAACCAATCTTGCGCTGTTTCGACGTTTTGACAACAATCCACTTTGACGTGTATTATAGTACTGCTTCTATATACATCGATTAGACTTTAAGTTTATCCCGTTAAACTTCCGAGTTGGATGACACTTTCTCTTCCTTAGTGAAAGCTTTGTCAAGGTTGCTTTGTTTTCTTTTTGTTTTATATTACCTTGTTATTATTCCTTCCTTCTGTGTGGACTGGGAGAAGGAAGCGAGGATTCGAATAGGATAGAATCGGATTTCATATGACTTCGTAAGAAATCTGTGAAGTAATGATGAGTTTATTGAGTCACTTAATGGATCAAAGTAGATAGGTTTCTTGTTAGCTTGCTTTCATCTCTGTATCGGCAACGTTTCACGAAGACATTCATGAATACTACTCCTTATCTAAAGACGTAAACCTCATCTTATGTGGGAAATCTCAATACTCAATGAAATTTGAACAGAGAAAGATAAGTAAAGCACTTGCAAACAGGCTCACTTCAGATCATCGCCTTTTTAAATCATCTAGGCTACAGCCTCCGTTTGAAAAGGTGATGATTAAGTTTTTCCCATATATAACAAAAACAAAAAAACAGAGGATTATCATGTAGTCGAAAAGTAACGTTTTTGTCTCTTGTAGATGTCGCGATTTAGGCTACTGCAAACAACACGACTAAACTCAACCCACTTTCAACTTCTTGCTCTGAGGCTGTTGACACCGCAATGAGATAGCGCGGTCTATCGTAGCACCCCCCCCCCCCTTTTTTTTTTCCAGCGCGCGCTAGACCGCGCTATCTCTCGTGGACCACCCTCAAGAGGTGCTCTAGTGGCACGCCGTTTTGGCTCGCCGTGGCTCGCTGTTGGGCGGACCGAAACGACGTTGTACCTTCCAAACCGCAGAGATAGCGCGGTCTAGCGCGCGCTATCTCTGCCGGTGTAAACAGCCTCCCTGTCACGATGAGAACTTCTTCCTGAACTGGAAAGCTTAGGGATAAAACAAAAAGAGTCCTTAAACCTTTTAAAAGCTCACTGCTCTACCACTGACCAATAACGCCTCCTAAACTGTATTCCACATACATATATTTATTATATTAAAAGTAATGTTTAGTGTAATAGGATGTCTGGAACTTTCTTTTGGACAAAATAGAATACATGATACCCATCGTTTTTTTGGTACGACATGATATGTGAGACGAATGGAAAGCTGAAGGGTTTTAAAGACCTACACCTTTTCTGAGTAATCGACTGACTAGCTTCTCTTTTATCGATCGGGATATTTTGAAGGAAAATAAAAGATCAGTGGTCAGTTTGGTTTCAATCAGTAGGGTCGACATGTTGTTTTCAAGAATTTTGCCACTTAGAGAGTAGAGATCAATCGTTTCCAGAAAGTAATAAGTGGCGTACATTGAACGTGGTCTCTAGGATAGACGTCATGACGTGAATGGGAAACAAGTAACCATACAACTAATTCGGAATCGAAGGGACATATTAATAAGTGTTTCGCTATTTTTATCTCGTCCTGGGTTTCGTCAGTCGGATCCCAGAGCCCTTCAATAATACAAAACATAGTCAGGGTATAGAAATTCATGTTTTTGCGGCTGTTAACCGCGCCTTACGTGAACAAGCCTTGAGTTTGAGGTTTAATTTATTCGTCAAAAATAATTGTTTCATTATTGTTAGGTTTAAACTTAAGGCTTGTTCACGTGAGGCGCGATAAACAGCCGCAAAACTATGAATTTGCAAACCCTGAGTATGTTTTGTAATATCAAAAGGCTATGGGAACCGACTGACGGCACCCGGGACATGCAAAAAATAGCGAAACACTGATTAATATGCCCCTTCGATTCCGAATTAATTGTATGGTTATTTGTTTCCCATTTACGTCATGAACTCTCTCCCGGAGATCACTTTCAAATATTTGAAGTATTTGATTGCCAACAAATTAAATAGTTGCTCCTGCTTACCCACATTGAGAACTATGACACAACCGTCGACTTGAGATTCACATTGATTTATTGATTTCAGATTTTAAACACTTTCATCCTTAAAAAAAAATAGTTTGTTCCAGCCATATTCTTTCAAGCTTTTATGAGGCTATTTCTCATACGTCAATTCAACTTTTTGGAAACGTTTGATAGTCCTATACTGAATTATACAAGAAATGTGTTTTTGTATATATACAGTGCGTCCCAGAAAAAACGAAACCGAAAAGTATCGATGTTTTATCATAACTTAATCACAACCATAATTAATGAATGATACATATTTGGAAAGCTTAGAGTCTCCTCTTTGAGTTGATGCTACTCAAATGATGCATATTTCAGGCATGAGTGATTAAAAGCAATTTGAAGGAAGGAAACCAAAAAGACATTTGGCGGGCGGTATCTGAGTTTCGAAGACAAATTCACATTTCTAGAAAGTTGATTTTCTGCCCTTTCATAATGACACCTCAATCAGGAAAAACGTGCGAGGAATAACAAAGTTCTGTTTGTTTAAAGTAGCCCTTACATTTTCATAATTTTAACAAACAATTCGTTTTCACTGGGTGCCTGCCGTAGCAAAAAGCAGATTTGACAAAAGACTTAACTCCATTTCGTTGACAATCAGCCATGCATGAAGACTCTCGTCTACGGCTGATTGTCAACGAAACGGAGTTAAGTCTTTTGTTAATTTCGTTTATTGATACGGCAGGCAGCCAGTGAAAACGAATTCGTTTAATAAAATTATGGAAATGCAAGCACTACTTTAAACAAACAGAACTTTGTCATTCCTCGCTCATTTTTCCTGATTGAGCTGTCATATGAAAGGGCAGAAACTCAACTTTCTAGAAATGTGAGTTTGTCTTCGAAATTCAGATACCGCCCGCCAAATGTCTTTTTGGTTTCCTTCCTTCAAATTGCTTTTAATCACTCATGCGTGAAATATGCATCATCTGAGTAGCATCAACTGAAGGAGGAGACTCTAAGCTTTCCAAATATGTATCATTCATTAATTATAGTTGTGATTAAGTTATGATAGAACATCGATACTTCTCGGTTTCGTTTTTTCTGGGACGCACTGTATATATATATATATATATATATATAAATATATATATATGCAGGATCTAGATACAGCCAAGTAAGTGTGATGGTATAGTGGATAAGTCAACACAACACGAATCTAGACCTAAATTTGCCACTTTTGACCCAGGTGAAGTAAATAATTGTGTTCCCGTTATAACGCATTAAGAGCCCAACTAGCATCGACTTTCCACAACAGGGGTTCTGTGGTTAAGTGAACCACACGGTACGGGGTTTAAAAATACCTGCCGCAGCAGTAACGTCCTTTAGCAAGACATTAACCTACATTTGCCGCACTCCACCCTGGTGAATGCACTTTTTGAAGCGCATTATTATCACATAATTTATGTATGTTTATTTTGTAACTATCGTGATTTCTTTTTTAACGGGATTAAGAGGTTTCCACTTGGCATTCAAGAAATCCATGCACCTTGGACTTAATTTTATCCGATTTTATTAATATACCGAGCTTTGACTCTGGTCAAATACACTGCTCAAACAGCACATATTGCCTTGTAACAAGTCCTCCAGACTGCCCTTGAGATTTGCCTCGGTTGTGTTTGCAGACTTCTAAAAGCATCTTTGAGAGTGGCACTCGAGTCGATTTGCTGGATGCTTTATGGCCGGCCATGAGGCAAAAAGATGAAGAACATGGATGATTAACTTCAAAATATCAAGATTTGTTTGCTCGGTTGTCAGGTATGGATTGCTTTATCTGATGAAGAATTGGGATACCTCAGACAACAATGGAGGATTTAATTTCTTTCGACAGCCTTTCACTTTGAATGCCCCAAGCAAGATTGACAAATTAATCTTCGGGATAGGGAGGAGGAACCCGAATTCATCCAGATATCACGCCCCTCCCTCCCCCGAATAGGTACCCGATTAGAAATGGATACAGCTCATTGGTGTAAAGTGAAAGCGTATAAAAAATCTCACCTCATTTACATATTTCGATGTCCCTGAAAAATATGTTATGATTTCACGTAACTTATTTATAAATGAAAGAATATTAATTTTTCGCCTTGAGTTCTTTTTATAATAGTTAGAAGTGAAATACAGAATAATATCGCTGCAGATCAAGCGTCATATTAACCTCACCGACAGAGAGAAATGTCAGAATTATAAATACATTTTGAGAAGACTCACTGCACACACACTATTTTGACACGAACTTGGCTGACAAAACACAAACGTATCCTTTAAACAATCCAGGGATTTATTAGTGTCAAGTTTGTGCCAAAAATGTGTCAAAAATGTAATTTGTAAGTAGCTTAACATTCTACTGCAATCGCCCTTTGATTTGACACGTTATTTGACGAGTGGATTAGGAAGGATAAACCTTGTGTGAGTAACATGACCGTCAGCAATATAGAGTCACGTTTGAGCAATAACAAAAATCTTACCTCCGATCTGTAAGCCTTGTTTGATTGATGTAATAGGGATATTATATTATTATTGGTAGCCTCCATGTTTGGAACTGAGTTCGATCTCAAAGTTGTCAACGTTTGACTTACTCTTCATATTATATACTCGCTAAGTTAAGATTTTGATATTTTTTGTTTTGTATATTTGATCATCTTTTGTTTGTATCTTGTATTGTACTGTTCATTGTTAATTTACAAGGCCTTCTTGTAGAATAATGTCGAAATCATCGATGGAGCCATCCTGGTAAACGAGGACTAAATAAAAATATAAAAAACAAATGAATAAAAAAATGAATGAATTTGAAAGGGATGCAACCAGGATGAATGAGGCTCATGTTTTTCCACAGCTGAATGATATATCACGACAGAGAACAAGTAGAGATCTCATATCAATGATATTGCAAAGTGAACCTGTTAATTTCTGCTGTGAGGAACTTAGTTTTTATTATGTCACGTTTCAGGTTTAGTTCGTTGAACCTGTTTGATGGTGGGCAGGTAAGAGGGTTGCTAGAATACCTGCCTCGGAACGGATATAGTTTGGATATCAGGTTACATCTTACCTTCAAGGCTACAAGCAAGGCTCCCAGTGGATTAACTGTGTGGCTAATATGCAATTCTCGTGGGGTCTATCCATCTTGTTGTGTCTAGCATTTAGCTCACACCATCAGCTCCATTAAAGGGGCGTCATAGGAGAATCACCAGGGGTGGACCCTGGATATTTGTGAAGGGCAGGGGCACAGATCTCTCACAATAGGTTATAACATTTTTTTAGTTACTGGAAAAAATTACGAGGTAAGGGTAAAATACGCATTGGTGTACTCAATGCATGCCTCATAGGGTTTTTAATAATGTGCCTCCTAAATCTGCCACTGGGTAATTACTGTCTACTTCCGAGTTTCATCATCGTTAGACACGACATTGGGTCATTTCTTTAAGGATGACATCGTTATGATTAGGGCCGCCACATGCCGATTTTTCTTTTAATGTCACCGCCATGAATATGGGCGTAATAAACTTGTTTTCCTTTTCTTATATTTTCAGATTCTCTAGGATAGAGTCTTGTCATTATTTCTACATTGTATCTACATCTACTTTCCAAAATGTTGAACCGCGCAGCAAATGGATACAATTAGGCATCAGTACGCCAGCTCATCCGCAAACACTAAAATGGAGCAACTATTAGGATTTTTTTACGCCATTTCATATCTAACCGTACATTTTCATTTACTGTGCATTATGCTTCTAATATCGAGAGATTTCGCATGATCTACACTGTTTTCTCCTCGACACGAATCTTAATTCGAGTTCTTTACGTCGTTCCGTTCTATTCTAGACGATTTCAGACAATTTCTTAATAAATCCATTCTCAGGTTTCGATCTTCTTCTGGAACTCACTGCGATATCAGTGCTATGTGATCAGAGACTCTATTTTCAGGATGTTATCTTGAAAAACTGAAACCAGACCGTACTTCACTTCTCTTCTCATTCTCTCTTTTCACCATTTGTTCTCTTGCCTTCCACTTGCACTGCTATTTCCGTCTGAAGGCCGACATTTCCCCCTTTTTCATCTTGTCATCAACACATTCCCTCATTCACATTCACCCATGCATATTCACATTCTTTTTCTTTCATCGTTGAATTGTGGAATTGTTGTATTGACATCAATTCCTCAGAAAAGGAAATCTGTATCAATTGTCACTAGAGACATAGTTACTTAGAACACCCATTTTAATGTACTGCTAGTGCTTAGGACTCATCGTTGAACATGATAATATATCTGTAAAGCGCTTATAGAGACAACGTTGACATTTTTAAAGCGCTCTATAAACACGTAACACTATTATCATTATTAATATTATCTCAGGAGAGACTTTGCTTCAGTCCTCGGTTCGATATTATAAACCAATTCTCATCCCCAAGAAGTTTCCTTGAAGGTTAGGTAATCAATAGCTCATTTAAAATGCCCTAAACTGTAGGAATAATTTCTCTTGAGGAAAGCTGTAATTTAAGTGAAATATCCAAAAGGTAAATCTATTCAGTTGATCGATGTATGTTTATGCATTGTGCGTGGATGGGTGTGCGCGTGTGTGTGTGTGTGCTCGTGCGGTTTGTGTATATATTATTTTTCCATTATTATCTTCACACTACATGTCGACGCGACATACCTTTAGCGTCATAGTTTTAAAAAAGGGCATTCTCCTTTGACATTTCAAGGGCAGAATTTTACTTCATGATTCTTCACAAAGTATTTTTATATTTTGCCCCCTATCATACGTATCTCAGGCATGTCACTTGTAAGAAAATGAAATGGATATTCTACCCTCGATGTATTTTTAACACGAATAATAAGGAACGTACCAACGGTGTATAGATTTCATTATTATATATCTCTTTTTTCATCATCATAAGAATTTAGAACTAGAAATGCAATCGTGTCACAACGAGGTGCGTGCAATGACGCCATGTTTCTACGTGTCAAACGAAAGAGCTTCTCTCGCCCTATCCAGAGCAATTTGTACGAAGTCTGTAGCTTCTGTGATATTGGAGATAGGTAGGGCGAAAGAAAGGCCTCAACAGTGACCTTGATGGGATGGTAGTGACTATGCCTACGAAGTTTGAAAGAAATTGGGATAGGGGAAAGGACGTAGAAAGGGCTCGCAAGCACTGCGTGCAAAAAACAATGGGATTTGGTGCATGTTCATCATTGCAATCAAGATCGTTCTGGGGGCCAAAAGCGTGAACCCGATCGCGATATGCCCCATAGAAAATGCGTGTAATGCATGGGCGGAAAACGTACAGGATCTGTATTATGACCGGAGTTAAATTGTTTTTTCTCTCTCTCTTTATGTCTCTTTATGGGCCGTATTTGGTATCATTAGAAAGAGAATTTCATGATTGTTATTGTAAACCACTCTCTTTTTTTCTATGATAATCCTATCGAAACACGTGATGTAAAATAGATTTATAGGACAAAACGGCGTCTTAAATGGCCCCCTTGACCAATTTTAAAAATCCGGCCATGAGGTGCCCTGCGTATTGGAACTCGACATGTCACTGCAAATTTTCAAGGAAAAAAAGGACGTTTAAGGGGCGAAAAGCAGTCTGAAAAAATGACGTCATAGCCGATACGTGTTATAATCGGGCGGAAACTCGGCGGAATTCGTGTAGTGACCTTTGTTCAAATGCGATTTACTCACAATTTTCTGTGTGAACATATACTATACTTGGTATCATTCGAAAGGGCACTTCATTGCGGTCAGTTTGACACCACTGTTATCTGCGCGCATTGTATTGCACGCAAATAAACGCGCTATTACGTAATGCATAGTAAATTCATCATTTTTGGCGATAACTTTGCGCTGACATATTCGAATTTTACCAAAGTTGTCACGTATATGGATACATATGTCTGCCAAGTTTCATTGATGTAGGTGTAAAGATCGCCATTTTAGAGCAAGTTGAAATTATTTTGGAATTTTCTTGAAAATGGCGAATTTGGAGGGCATTTTTCGCAAAGTCGGTCAGTGTTAGGGTATATAATTTTGTATATGGCTGGAAAGGGCATATCTTTAAGTATCTAAATCCAAAAAAGGGTACGGGTTTGCCAAGCCATAATGGAGATACGGCCACAGAAAGAAAGCCAATTCCCAGAACTTTAGAGGGCGCTATTTATGTTTTGCAAAGCCATTGGAGCGTGAAATTTGGCATGGCTATGTGCAATTGTCAGATAAAGATACTGTGAGATTTAAATACAAAACGGAATTTATATGAGAAAGTTATGGCAGTTTTAGATTATTTAGGGGTCAATTTTTCAAGAATTTGAGAGATTTTTGACGGAGTCGGTTTCAGATTTGAATTTCGAGTATGAAGATGGCATTTTGAAGGTCAGGTTATATGTCGCAAATGAAAGAACACCTCTTAGACTATCTAGAGGAATTTGTTAGAAGTTTGTAGGATCTAGGATAGTGGAGATAGGAAGGAAGATAGAAAGGCCTTAAAATGGACCAGAAACGGACAAAATGGCGCCTGGACGGTCTTGCATGACTGATTCCGAAAATCGAAAAAGCAGGTGACCTTGATTCGTTCGTTCGTGTCTCCTTAGATCAAGATTACTGTAATCTTGATCTTCGGAGTAGTTGCTACAACCGGCCGTGTCAGACACGTTGCCCCGGGGTGCGAGATAGGACTCTTGTAGCGTGCCCCCATTTAAAACAATTATACAGTTACAGTTAACAATACATTTAATTAATAGTATGAAACTATTAAAATTACTCTCATGTTACGGGAAAAAATATTGCATATACATATATTATGAATCAATTGATTTGGTCGATCCAGTTCGATGGCACAAACACGGCACTACTGGACAGAGATCCTAATAATTACAGAGCTTGGTCTTGGTGACCTTGATGAGATGCTAGAGATGATGCCTACGAAATTTGAAAGGAAAAGAACTTGAGGAAAGTACCTAACTAGGAATGACAAGCAATACGTGCAAAACGAATGTGATTTCCGGACGATAAGGAATATACTAGGGAGAATATTAATGGGGCAGAATGTGAACGAAAACAAGGCAATGACGAAGGTCGTCATTGCAATTAAGCATGCATTTCTTTCGGCAATGTCTTTATATGCAGACTTTGGGTGACCAGTCAATGAGAGGTTAATGATTAAAGTCGTTTTTGTGATTGAATTTCCTTCTGGTAATTCCTGTCATATCGCCACACACTGAAGATGAAAGATGATGATTTCGATGCCCCAGTGTCTATAAATCAGAAAGATTCTAGAAATCATCCGCCCACTACCCTATCAAAAAATGAATTCTAAAAATAATAAAAGACTAAAAGAAGGAGTGAGTTTTTTAAGAAACAAGACGGTGAAATAACGTAATGAAGAAATAAGGAAACAGGAAAAGAATAAACGAACAATTTAAACTCAAGAAAACAACCAAGTTGTGCAATAGCTCCTGCAATTATAACATTACCCCTGCAATGAGCAGGAACGCATTTACACCTGGGTGGGGACAAACACATGTGGATGAATGTCTTACAAAAGGACGTTAGTGCCGGGGTGGGTTTCGAATATTTTAGGTTTTGGACGGAAAAGGATTTACGCTGTCTTGTGTCTGAGAGGAAGCAAGTCTATTCCACTCAATATCATTTTCATTCTATCACTTCCTACAGAAGTAATTACATCTAAATAATATATGATGCCGACCTATATTACCAATCATTAGTTTTATGAACCGTGGGTGGAAGTTAGATTGGCTTTCTCGCCCCTTTCGTTGATCTGTAATAGATTCTTTACCATGTGTATATCCCAGCCTAATAACGCATTATCACGTGGTTAATTACAAGTAGCCAATGGATCATAGGTACATGTATATGGTTCCGCGAAACCTTCACAATTACAAGTTCGCCGAAAACTCATTGAAACTTGTGCCATATTTAATAATGCTTTTTGATAGGTTGGCGGCGAACTTATACTTGTGACGGATTCGTGAAACCATATACCTATGATCAATTATTGTATCTATATGTAGGTCAGATGTGATTCATGTAACAGTTCTTCATCATGATACATTTACTTCTAAATACATATAGCTTTTAAACAGCCACTCATATTGATATCAATCACTCGATTTTCAACACCGCTGAAGGTAGAACTATCACCAGCTTTCTTATGATAGTCTTCAAAACTCCTTTTTTTTTTAAATACTAAAATTAAGAGAAAGTGTGAGAGAAACTTTACTAAAAAACTTTTGTAATCCAAATCTAAAACAATACGACCCTCCAGTCGGAGCTTCTTTGAGACACCGGAGTGACAGAGGCAGACTGACCATGCCGGCCATGGGGAGCTTCGGGTCACTTGGTCACTATTATATTGGCTTGAGGGCCGGTCTATCATGTCTAGAGATGTGCCATGTGAAGGCCATTGTACACATCTGACAGGTTGAGGGCGTTGGTCACGTCGCAATTCCACGACTGAATTTCAATCAAAGTCCGCCCCTGGGAAATGAGGTGGAAAGTGGGACAAAGGACGTGAAGAGAAATAGAGGGTGAAAATAATAGATACAGTGATTGATAGGAAGAGAGAGAGAGAGAGAGAGAGAGAAAGTGAGATTGAGGGAGAGAGATTGAGTGGAAGATGGAGAAGAGAAAGGAATATGTGTTTTCAATTTTAAAGGAAATAGGATAACGAACCACCCGCGACATTGGAAAGAGGACATTTTTGTAATTTGATGATGCGTTAAAAATTCCATGATTTATTCATGAAATGTATCCTATTCTATTCACGTGACATCAGGACTGTGACTGATGGGAAAAGGTTAACCAAACAAATCTATATGTAAAACATAACCACAACGGAAGTGGAAAAAAAGCAAGCAAACACACAAACAAACAAACACACACAGTATTTGTGAAAGTTTCCTTTACTACTCCCCCTCCCCACTTCTTCTAAATATGGGGCATTTCTTGTAGCTAAATCCAATCTGTTTCTCTTCAAGAAAATATCAAAGTACAGACTATTAACTTCAAGTACTCTTATGAATGTGTTCTCATGAGCAACAATGAATTTGGATTATCGATATGCATTATAAGAAAGAAATGCCGAAAAAACATGTGGAAGATTTTTACATTTAGCATGTTACAAACCGTCAAATATAATACGTCTAGTAAAGAGGGGATCTAATTATGAAACTCTCTTTCGCTCGTTTCAATTTTGCTAAGGAGCTGGACATTTTAGTTAAGGCTCTCGTTATTTTCATTAAAAAGAGAAATTTATCAAGATTCGAGAGAATAGCAAAGAAGAGAACGGTGCATAGAAGGTTAGATGTTCATATATTCATACGTTATTAGCGCAGCTTTCCATTGTTTTTATTTAAAAATCGCTAGCTTTCATTATGAAAACTGATTTTCAAGTTTGCTATCATGAATATAGAGACAATACTGAGAAAATTCATAAATTTGTTTTGAAGTTCTGGTAAAAAAAGAAAATGAACTCTCCCAGAATCTAACGAAACTTACACTGAATGTTCAAGATTACAAATAAATGTCATGTGCCAAACAATTTTGGAAGAAAATGTATACTGGCTGAGTAATGAGCATAGAAAGATAAGGAAATCAGGGTAGTACTAGCCCCGACACCATGTGTGTTGTCCCATATACATCTTTCTGTGTAAGTGATTGTTACTTTACCAAGACTCTGCCAAATTTATGATGATTGTGATGACTCCAGAACCTTGCATTACACACCAATACTTACATGCTATATGATCAACTTTTCTGATCCGTTCCACACCTTTTCTTTGACAATGCAATCGCATTACCAGAACTCAAGTTTATCTTTAATAATGAACATGATAACAATAATCTGGATTCATATATTGCTTAATACGAAATACCGTATCATCTTTAGGTATTACTTTTAGATTTGGTTCCGTAGCTGTCGTAATTCATGTTCACTCGACCGTTTTTTCTTTCCGCAGTGGTTGGCTCGAATAAAAAAGAATGGTATTTTTCGAAGCACAAGTTTCTAGTTGTTTTGAAAGTTGGAAGTCATGAATCAGTCTACGTCATTGATCTGTTATCGTCCTACCCAAGGGAAAACAGCATCAATCAAGCACTCACATGGGTAACCGAGAGCATTTATTACAATTTATGAAAATCTATTGCGCTCACCTACTTTTAAAAAGCGGTGCACTTTTTTTCACTTACGAGATGCATGTTTGCCTTTGAGTAGGAGCAGTATTAGACTTTGTTGGAGAACTCGTTGACAACAGGCTTATCTTTGAGGAGGTTCATTTAGCACCCCAGAAAACCCAGCAAAAAATAATACATTATCAGAAACAAACATAGAAATAAGCATGCGAACTGTACAATAAAAATTTCCATTCTGTACTATTTTTTCGTTGATAGACAGCAAGAATATACAGAAAATGGTATTTAATCCATTTTATTGGGTCTTTTTTAATCAATATTGGATCAAAGCAGGATCATGTAGTAAGTGTCGGGCTTAAGACTACGGTAGTTTTCCATCATTATTTAGAGTCTAATTCAGCGAACGTTTTTTGTTTAGATTTCCATTACTAATATAATTGCCATTTCTTCAAGAATCGGATCAGTCGCAGACGGATCGATCATCCACGTCATGTTTTATGGCCCTTTCTCCCTACTTTCCGCTAGTGCTTATTATCCTTCTTTAGTACAAGATAGAATGTGAATCAGTCACAGGATATGAGTTAATCGGTCCCCTGGTGGAAATATTCATGGAATATCAATCCTGAAAGAACATCTATATTAATTAGCCACTCCGTTTGAACTTTCAAGATCACTAAAGCTTTTTACGACTTAGATTTAGATGAACTATACTTGCACTTTAGCTTGTTTGGTGTCATTTAAGTGCTACGTGCTTGTGGTCACCGGTAAAAGTGTAAAGAAATTTGTGAAACTACTCTGAAGCGATACAATTATATATGCTAAATGTTACTTCATTTCGTGTATCATTTCAGTGAAAGGTTTATAAAGTGGCTCATTGTGCATCAATCCATCATTGAATATTTGAAATCTATTTTTTTCGAAGTACATTAATGAAAATGCGTGATCCGACTGGGAGCCTGATTTGAACTGATTTGATTCTAAAATGAGTTCCACATATATTTCGTGAGGAAAATATGCCTCTTGTTTTATTCGTTTTTTCTCTCTGTGCATCAAACGCAGAAAGACAACGTATTTGTAATCATTGTAATTAAATGACATTTAGTCGTGAAGTTTGGTACACCGGAAAGATGGCGGTTGTATAATGTTGATTTGTATTGGGTGATCGTCATCAATATGTTCAATCTCAAATGATTCATTAGAAGAAAGGGAAACGAATATTTTCGAACTAGTTACTGCAAATCACAACGTGATAAAGTTCAACAGACACAACAACATCCGATTGCTGTTTGAACATGTTGCATCATTATCAGTCAGTTGGAGCAAAATATCTTGGAATGCACTCACTCGTATTTTCTACCTTGATGGTCAAGACTGGTCTTGCCTCTTTCCATTTGGTAATCACTGGCTATATACGTGTGAGGTGTCTGGTCATCTCATCCACCATCCCATGTGAGGGGAACACTCAGATGTATGGGGGGATTAATTCCTCATTTGAGCCTCATTTCATCTTCATTGCCTCAGAAAAGTAGGTTGTGGCCAAATCAAACTGTGTGACTGGAACTAATGAGGGATGTGGTTACGAGGAGAAGCAGAGCACCAACCTCCAATCGAATGGAGAAAAAGACAAAGAGAGAGTGAGACAATGAAAGGGGGTGAGACACGGAGAGGCAGAGACAGACAATAAGGGAAAGAATGCGGGTGGGTTGGTAGGGAGAAACAGGGAGGAGATGGGCGATAATGCATCGTGAAAAGAAGACACACACACACACACACACACACACACACACCCACTTCATTCAATCATTCATAGAATGGAGAACAAATACAGAGAGAGAGGGGGTATCGAGGGAAAGATAGAGAGAAAGAGTGAGAGAGAGGTGGGGGCAGCGAGAGACAGAGAGAGATGAGAGAGGGGGAGGGAGGGAGAAACAGAAACAGAGAGAGAGGGAGAGAGAGAGCGGGAAAGATGAGGTGTCGACAAGGCAGCGTGAAAAGAAGACGATCCCACCTCCCCCTACTTCACTCAATAGTGAACTTATCTCACATTTCCTGCACTTAGAAGTTCAGGGGTCCCAACGCAACACCAGTGGCCCCTTTTTCCTAGACCAACGCGCTACTCCCACCGACTCCCACCCTTGTATGAATGTGTAACCATCATGCTTCATGCATGCATACTGACTCCCTCCAGATAGATCCCTTATCTCTCATCCTGGTCATTAGGAGGGTGTATACCGAATAATAATAGACGCTCATCATGCTCATTGAAAGAGGATAGCTAAATAATTACGTTCAGGTCATGTGAACCAATTATTTTTCTTAATGATCGAAGATAATCTTTGGTGGAAATGGCATTTTGATATGACCTTGGGAATATTGATAACTTCATGGAAGTGTGCCTCATTTTAAGAAGGGAGGGCACAAATTACAGTTATGGTTGAAAGTGTTTTCACATACATGTAATATATGATATAAAATGAAATGGGAGAAATACCTGACAAGATTCTTAAAGTAGAATGAATCTTTACTAATAACAATCAACAACACTTTTAGATATCTCTATTTAACCAGGATATTACAAAATTCAAGTTTTACACTTAAAAACCCCAGAAAATATAGCTTCAAAAGCATCGATAAAAAACCTGACTTATCCATGCCGAGTAAGGCAGCTACATACCAATACAGCTTATATTTTTCTTTCATATAACTTCCTTTTGAAATGAAGCGAGATTGACTTCAAAGAGCCATTATCATTACATATTTAACTCAACTATGTTGGGGGTAAATTTTGAGATTGCAATATATTCAATCGAAGGAAAACTCCATTCATTATGGTCCTTGATTGTGTTTATCGATGATTTTAACATTTCCACAATTAGTGAATACTCTTTTCTATTTCTAGTCGCTAGGTTTAGAGCTCGGCAATGTTTGATCGAGTTATGAATGAAAGCAATCTGACATTTATGATACTTACCAATAAGACCTATGACGTCATCAAACATTGGAATAATAACATTTCATGCTTTGATATCAATGTCAAGTTAACAAAACGGAGAACATTCCTGTCCACACTCATTATGTTTTGCTACTTGAATCACATGTCTGCGAATGTCAAAAATCTTTGCCAGTCTTCAGAACGATTTATTGAAAAGGTACATTGACCTCTTGTTCTTAATTTGTGTATCCGCTTCCAATCTGTGTTGGTCGGTGGAATAGATAACGGATTGTAAAACTCACTCCAGGGAGGTTACTTCCCTTCTCATTCTAACCTTAAACTAGCATCCAACATTCAGTGAAGTACAGATAAAAATGTACCTCCTCCTCCCCCCCCCCCCCCCACATCTCCTGTCTAGCCTCACATGAAGGCCCAGGAAAATAAATCAATTGCACTTAAAATTGGTCAACAGGACGCAGGGATGCTCAAGTAAATTATAGCTAAGACCCCCCCCCCCCCTCTCACCCCCACCCCTACCTCACCACCACTGGTCTGACCTGTGCATTACATCACATTGAATATACATTGATTTAAGTATGACAGGCTTTTAAAAAATCTTCTTCTTCTTTCTTTTTTCTTCTTTTTTTCCTTTAAAAAAAAAAATCTTTTCTTTTTTTCTTCTCTTCTAAAACAGATCTAAATTTCTTTTGGATTCCACGAATTAGATTGCAGCATCCGTAGGTTTAATTTATATTTAAATGCATGACATTTGTTAACCTCTCTCCCACTAATGTCCTTTGGCAAGACATTGATCTACATTTGCCCCACTCAACCCAGGTGATGTAAATGGGTACCTGGCAGGAATTAATTCCTTGAAATGTTAGAGCGCTGCAATGGCAACACAGCTAAAACCAGGTTAATTATCTCCAAGTTTGGAAGCGCTTAGTGATTCTAATAAGCGCTATATGAAAACTGAGTATTATTATTATTATAATACTAATAATATGTTTGGGATAAAAACAGAAATTGAGGACAAGAAGGAGAAGTTTAACCCTGATCAATTATTCAACTGTCCATGTTCATCCATAACAGACTGCACAGCGCCAAATTCAAGAGTAACCCGCTAGCGGACACCGAGGGGCAAATAAGTTTTGTATAACTTTATGCCTACGTCCAAGGTATAATATCCAAGGTATGATTAATATAACAAATTGAAATATCACATGTCATATCACCTGATATGAGCGTAATCTTCGAGAATGAAATGATTTCCATTTTGTGTAATAAGTTTCATTCGGTTCACTATCCTGTCCGTCTCCCCAGGTCTCCCCGAGGCTGTATCTTAGTAATCACGATATCAAGAACTATTGGATTAATCAACTCCCCTTTGCGTCGGGATACAGACTGATTCCAGTCCGGATAAATTTCCTTGTAACCATTAACCAAAGACATGGATATTCCTCTAAATGCATGTAAAAGTAGAACACGAGCTCAAGAAGATAAAACCAGTTAAATCTGGTTCGGGGAAAGAGTGTACGCGTGATACTTTATCAGGATGATGAAATAGAGAATACTTCACAAGGGAAGGATGACAGTAGAATTCATTACCAAAATGCACATTCGCTGAATTTGTAAATATTAAACGACTGCTCTCATGTCTTATTGTGAAAACTATGCTGACAAATGTTAAGACAGCTATGACCGAGGTAATAAACCCAGAGCGCCAGGAGCGTCACTCCATGACGGACATAGGTGCGAGACAAGAACCCAATATGGTTATATTATTGTTGTTGGTGTTCGTCCAAAGTAATATGAAATTTTTAGGGTTAAAGGAGAGACATCTGAAATAAGCTCCTTGAAGATTTCACACCATACATGTAAACGAGGCGCCAACATAGAGACGCCATCAAACGCACAGATGACAATCTCCAAACAACTTTCATGAAAACATATATTCTTTTTGCAAACTACCTCTGATTGTTGTTAATGCTCTTCAATTTTATAAAATGCAACTCAGACAAAGCAGAAAATCAATTGAAACTGCTTAATTTAATGAGACTATTTAAAAAATAAGTGTTTATTAATTGATTAAAGATAATTTTCAACAGTGCATGGAATACCCTTCCCCTCCCTTACTCTCCTCCTTACTCCCCTCCTTTTTTTAACCCCTCCTCTCCATTACTACAAGCATCCACCCCTCCCATTCATTTACTACCCTCCCCTTCTTTACCCCCTCTCCTCCCCTGGTTACAACCATCCCCTTATGCCCCTATCACCACTCGTCTAATCGGCCTAACTGAGGCGAATGACAACAGCGAATTACGTCATCCGATATGACTGCTTTTGTAGCTTACCGGTTTGAGCTAAGGAGCGCTGATGAATTTGGGGCTCGGGACATCGAGTTGTCTGTATTTACTCATGAGCAAAATCACAGGGTATCAAGAAAGAGAGAAGGGAGGAAGAGATGGAAGGAGGTGAGCGATAGAGAGAGAGAGAGAGATGGAGCAAGACAAACAGGAGGGTAAACAAGAACATATTGAGACGGCAGAGCGAACGGAATAGAGAATGTGCGTGGATGTGGGTGTGTGAGGGTGTACATTTATATATGTGTGAGCCGAGAGAAAGAGAGAGAGAGAGAGAGAGAGAGAGAGAGAGAGAGAGGAAGGAAAAAAGAAAGAGAGATATAAGGAAAGATTATAGGGTACAGATAGAACGATGAAGAAAGAGGGAGAAAAATGATAATGGTATCAGAGAAGGATGAAGAGAGGGAGAGAAGCGGGATTAAATCGAGAAAAACACGGTACCGTTGGCAAGCATGATTAGGAGGAAAAATGAGGAGGCACATAAAAGAGGGAGGGTACGAGAGAGAGAGAAAGAGAGAGGAAAAGAAACTGGTAAAAATAATCGAGGAAAGAAGAAGAGGATATGGGGTATAGATGAAGAAAAGACCGTTCGAGTCACGTGATGGCCCAAGGGAAGACACCAATACACCTAATTTTCTTCTACACACAAGCGGCAAATACGCCGTTTCTAAATTGGACAAGCGTGAAATGCAAACAGACGATTTTAGGGCGACTGCTCGTTTCATGTGACTACAGTCACAAACAACCTGGTGATAGTTCCATCATACTCACATGTAAATGGATCATTCTACGTTATAGGTAAAAACAAATTTAAAAAACACACATTTTGCCCTATAACTTTGCCCGACATCGAAAAGCGGTATATGAGCTTTCGATTGTACCTTTGGAATCAAATGCAAAAATGCATTATTATGAGAGTCTTCTATAAAGAATAAATATGACATATTAATATGATCAGAGAATCACGTTTATGTCGTCTTGTAAAAGTATGACGATTGTCACTTATTTTGAATCACTTTAATACTGGTCAATAGACGGAGGACTTTCAGTTGCTTTTCAATAATTGTTTAAGTCGCAAAGTTACAGAAGGTGTTCTTAACTTCGAAAGAAGCTCGCTTGTACTAAGTATGTAACGTTTTAATCAATGGATTATAAAGTGATATCATGTTTTATTTTGGGATATTGGGTATTAGGAGACACGGTTCGAAGCCATTTGATAACATCGTGAATATTACTAGTGGTTTGTCAACGTAGCGCCGGTCTTCTCCAGAAACCCTTAACCGAATCTTCGAGTAAATACAATCCACTAAGTTTGTAAAGAAAGACAAAACTCACTCTTATGAAACGACTACCATCCAAACAATATTGAACTTGTTACCTGTTCGTGCTAAAATCGAGTTCACAATCCTTCTCTTGACTTTTAGGTGGCTTAAAGGATTGGCTACTGCGTGTTTAACTGAACTGCTTAGCCAATACATACCTATAAACCCCAGGTGTTCCCAAAGGTCCCCCATCTCTCAAATATATAAGAAGGTCTACAGGTCACACTCTTTCTAGGTTGCATCAGAAGAGCTTTGGAATAAATTGCCAGAATAAAACTTATGTAAAAAAGTGTGCTAACTTGAAAACACGTCTTAAAACTAATCCGTTTCTTTAAAAATAAATCCGATGTTAACTGATGACTTAGGGAAGTTTGCTAAGTGTATCTCACTCTTATATATTTTTTCCTTTTTCTTTCCTTCCCTCCATTATAGCGCATATGAACATATTCGTGATAACAAGTATGTTATGTTATTAGTGTTATTACCAAATGCCTATTATGGTGCCATTTTTTTTCCTGAGATTCAAGTGCGTCTTCTCCGGAATCGAAGGATGATGGCAACTCTTCGACACTGTCTTGGGAGTGTGAATTTTGGGACCTGAGAGAGGGTTTGGTGGGGATATTTTTGTGATAACAAGAGTTGAAATATTACACTGTAAATTGTTTTTCTTTTGCTCGATCTTGCTCTATTTCTTAACACAAGCTAAACAAAGGTCAACCAGATCGTAATGAATACTTACTCTGAACAACACGAAAGAAAGGCAAGTGTAAAGGAAAATGAATACAATTACAGGGCGAATCGAGAGGAAGGGGAGAAATGCGAGAGTTAAAGAGGGAGAAGTGAGGATTCAGAGGGGGTAGGAGCTAGATAGAGGGGGGGGGGGGAGGTTGAGAAAGAGAAAAAAGAAAGAAATAGAAAAAACGGAGAGAGAGAGAAAGAAGGTGGGGTGAATTTGTAAAGGATTAAAGAGAAAAAAGAGACCTGTAGTCATCATTGGTCGATACTTTGACGAAAAAGGTATTCACCGACGCTGATCATGTATCTAAGCCCAACATCAAACTTAGTATCGCTGTATACGAATTTTGTTTCAAAGGTTCTTCAGCGTGAAAGTCACCTTCACAGAGATGCTGTCAGGTGGTTTAACTTGGTCATTTCAAGCCGATTAGAGGCAGTGCTACTTTGTAGGCAGTGTCGATGTTTGACCTTTCTCATGATCTTCTGTCTCTGGGAATCATTTTGTATAATCAATCAAAGCAGTCGCCCATTGTACATGCACAGAGTAGAGGAATATTGAATATTGTATTTAGGTTTACCGCCATGTTCATCAAAGGAAAATATGAAATGACCCGGAAGTAAACTGTACCAATGGGATGTCATGGACTGTGGTCATAGCTAATGATGAACAGATCGAATGTTGAAGAGACAAGAAAGCCAGACTACATCATAAAGATCATTAGATCAAAAGAAGCCGGAACTTCAATGATTGCCTAATAAATTGCTTTTGAATATTTAATAATGTACAGCCTAGTGTATGAGCTTTGAGTGACAACGTTTGCACCTTGATTGGCTTTTGAAGTTGAGACACACCCGTTGGATAGAATTTCATTTGATGATGCTTGGAACTTTGGGGAGATCTTTCTTCCTGAGTTAGTGTCATCTCTTTTTATAATGATTTATAAAGAAATTGCAATTATTTTTTTGGATTTCTCTTTTCCATTTGTATTCTTATCTGTATTTGCTTATAATTCAGCTTCATGCATTTTCTTTAATATTCGTGTAGCAGACATCATTCATGAGTTAGACTAAGACATTAGGTTAAACGTTAGTTTCGTTTGATTCCGTGATAATATTTTTGTTCACGATAATATCAATATAGAAGTCAAAAATACGTATAACACCTGTTAGTGTTTGGTTAGGATTAGTGCTTGATACTCTTTCCTTTTGTTACACTGTTAGAACGGTGTTTAAAATATCACTGTTTAAAAGAATGTTGTTTAAAAACGTAAACAATGTTGTTCAAAACCGAAAAATCAGTGCTCAATTGGCTTAAACAACTATCTATTAAAAAACAAAAATATTTAATTAAACAGAGTTGTTTAAAAAGTCCCGGGGGCGTCGTTGATATTTTCTCGATACGCGATTGCAATTTGCGCACACACATGCGATATGCACAAAGTACGTACATAATACATGCATGCAAGCATGCAGTGCTAGTGTGCAGTGCAAGTGCTAGTGCAGTGCAGTGCAGACGAAAATGGCGGAACAAGTGCAAGGCGACGACTTGGTTCTTCTCGGCTTCGCCGATGGGGTTTAGGTGAAGTTATAGAGACAAATAATAATGTTGTCTGTCACTGCCATGAATATGATGAACAAATGTTGAAGTAAATTGGCAACAAGCTCTGCATGTTACAGTGTATAAATCGTTGTGATTATTGCAGGAGTGGTTCCAGTAGGTCATTTCACAAATTCAAACAACCAGATAATAACCATTAAACAGTTCTGTTTAAAATTCAAGCAACTCCTTTTAAACAACCCAGTTGTGCAGTAATACTGAATAAACAACAGTTGCTTAGTAATTTAAACATTATTGTTTAAAATTTAAACAACTTGATTTAAACAACCGAGTTTTGCAATTTTATTACTAAACAACTGTTGTTTAAAAGGTTTCCTAATTTTTAAACAACTTAGTGTTCAAAATGTAAACAACCTTAATTTGTTTAATTTTTAAACAACAGTTGAGCGATTCACCGGTTAACTTGGGGTTGTTTAAAACTTTAAACAACTTGTTTATTTTTTTTCTAACAGTGTAGTTGAAAGCAGAATTGATTTTAACCCAATACTGTCATTTTGTTCTTCTTCTTTCTCTTTCTACAGGATGTGTACTAGACTCCTTGCTAGGATCGATCCCAGCCAATTGAAAGCATTCTGACTTTGCTCGTCTTTGAATATTTGGCTGCATCCATTCCTCGGCACGCTTTGAGAGCATTCGAACCAACCCATGCAACAGCCCAGATTGTCTGATGATCACTAGCCGCAAGATTCGATTGAAAGTGCAGGTCTGATTCCACGTAGACTATCCAACTCGGACGCATGTCATCCAGAGTTAACGATTCAATACTTCCACATCTAATGTAGATCGCCATGGCCTCACCCTGATGAATGTTACTCTAACACACCACTAACATTTCGTGAAACCTGTTCGATGGAGCCATATTTCATAATATTTCTAATATGAGTGGATTGTTATGGAACATAGACAATTCTTCGTTCTAGAGTGTCAATAAACAAGTGTTTATTAAAATAACATGTCCTTCTCTCACCACGGATGGGATCGTATGGACTTCAGTTGATAAATGCAAGAGCGTTGTCGTTGCATAACCGTTCTTTTCATGAGACTTTGATTGCAGATCCTTGACCTACATTTTTTTAAAGTAGAATTGACCTTGGAGAAAGAGAGAGAGAGAGTGCGTGGGTAGCAGGTGGAATCATCAGAATTTTTGAGGTCGCTATTATTCATGGTGGCCTTCGACTAGTCATGAGTGCGTTCAACATCACGTTCATTTACAGTTACATCACATAACCAACTTCGCTTGATATCCGTACGAACAAAAGGTATAAATGAGCCATTTATCATGATTTGAGCGACTCGTTATACATCGCGTCATTCTGAAGGGGCTCTTTGCAGGAATATGATGGGAAATTTCTCTGGCAGTGGAAACAGCGATGCAATGATGATGTCTGAAAGCGAGTTCGTAAGCGAGTTTTACTTCGACAATTATACGTCACCAGCCTACGCGTCTCAAGATGATTTTAATATTATCTTCGCCGTGATCGCTGGATTCATCTGTTTGATTGGAATCGTGGGAAACTCGTTAGTGATCGCAGTGACTCGTGGCCGGTTAAAGGGC
Source organism: Strongylocentrotus purpuratus (assembly GCF_000002235.5). Lineage (NCBI taxonomy): Eukaryota > Metazoa > Echinodermata > Echinoidea > Camarodonta > Strongylocentrotidae > Strongylocentrotus > Strongylocentrotus purpuratus. Next base: position 36,958,768 of record NW_022145599.1, read on the forward strand.
TTACACAAGACCATGAGCGTCTTCATTCTCAATCTCAGCGTAGCGGATTTCTTGTTTCTTGTTTTCTGTGTGCCTATATCAGTCGTCATTTTTACAACGGAATCATGGCACTTAGGTTTGTTCATATGCAAGCTTTATGAATTCCTTGTGCACGCATCAATGCTAGCGAGCATATTTACCCTGGTAGCCATGTCTTTAGACAGGTTCTCAGCCGTTGTTTATCCACTAAAGTTGTTACAACATCGTTCCATTTCAAATGCTAAAATCATCGTAATAGTGATTTGGCTTGTTTCATGTGCATGCGCTGCTCCCCATCTGGTCTACAATGAAGTCAAAGATTATGGTGGTGGCATGCGGCTCTGTCAGACGATATGGCCGACACACGAAGCACGAAAAACATACCTTACATTTGTATTCTTGGTGGGATATTTGATACCGCTTTTCTTCGTAACGTGCGCGTACGTGATGATCCTGCGCGCTCTTTGGAGAACTCTTCGCATCATGAAAGGATCTCGAGAATCAAGCATGGGTAAATCCAAACGGAAAGTGACGATCATGGTTTCTGTTGTTGTACTTGTCTTTGGCATATGTTGGTTTCCTCATCATCTCATCTTCATGTGGCAGAGCTACGGTGACTTTCCTTATAATGAAGGAACGATTAAACTCAAAGCTGCTTCTCTGTGCCTTTCTTACATCAATTCATGTCTTAATCCCATCATCTATTCCATCATGTCTGAGAATTTCCGCAAGGCTATGAAGAAAGCCCTGCAGAAATGTGGAGCTGATTCACCGAACCTCCAAGGGAGCGGACAGGGGAGGGGAGCACCTGGTATCAGACTAACGCCCGTCACGCAACATAACCATTATCATTTCCAACCGAACAACAATCAAGAATCGCAGAGGAGGTATTATCCTCATCGTAATCATCATCGTCATCGACTCAGTGATTCGAATCGATTGCAGAACACGAGTACCAAGCCGATTACGTGGTAGAATGATGTGAGCAAGAGACAAATGAGATCTGTATAGGACCGAAAAGACCCTTGAAGAGGGTCACTTCCAGATTTCATTTCTTCTGTTTAAAAGGACCCGTCCAAGAGAATGTAACCATAATGGTAACGGTAAAAAATGGAATGGGAGAGGATATGACTTTGATCAAAGCAGCTGTAACACCAATATAGACACCAGTATAATTTCTTTCGAGTTCTTTCAATGTTTTATTAATGTTATCAGATAATCTATCATATCGATTAAAAAAATAAAAATATGAAAACGCTTATTAATTTTTTTTTTCCTTCTCGTAATAAAGATTTGTTTGAAGGCGTAGCTATGGTAGAAACATGGACAAAATGTATTAATAATTGTCCTAATTGTTGGAGGCAAAATGCAATTCCTCGAAATATTGTGTACCATGAATAACGACATAACTATCACATTGATATTATTATATTAATAATGACATATCGATGTAGCTGTTTTAATTTGAGAATTAAATTAATTACACGGTTACCAACAATGTGTTGTAAATGGTTTACAAGATCTTCTGCGGTTGATTGAAAAGAATTTCAATGATTATCATGTCTAAAACCTGACTAAAAGGGAGTGGTAATAATGCAGAAATACACCGAATAAGAAATCCAATTTGTAGCAAAATTTGTGATGTCTCCCTCAAAATCATTTACAAAGTTCAATAGTCCGAAAACATAAATAGTTAGTGTATGTATTCTTATTCTATTTGATTAAAGTATATACGTACTTGAACTGGAAGTATTCCACAATGACAAAAACTTCTTTTTCTTCTAGAAATACATTGCAAAATGACATAAGAACAGATTACATTCTTTCAAATTGTGTACTTAAGCTTCAATTCTACTGTATGCTAAACCTGTACTATAGAAACTATATAAAAGTGTGAAGTCATACCCATTCCCTCGGTGAGGTGAATAAGATTAGTAGTAGACGCATTCTATATTGTTTTTAGGGGAAATGTGAGATATTTGCACTCTGGGATTCTGCTGGTAATGGTGTTAGATACACACACGATCGTGCATCGCTATAACGTTTGATTTGAATTATGTCACGTTTGAATATGACACTTTCAGAGCCGAAATCCCAGCTAGAATTCCCTCCTTCTCATTTTATTTCTTTTCTTTTGATCCAATCTAGCATAGCTTTTAATTCCAAAACGTATAAAAACGTACTTTAGATTAGTTTATTGGCCACTATTCAGTTCGTATGATATTTGTTTACAGTTGCCTTTCTCGACTCAGGTGAAGCAAAACAAGTTTATGTTTAATTCAGAAATTATTTGAATAGAAATGCGCTACAGATGCCATTCTAAAGCCGTAGAACTATCACTGGAGTACATAGAGTACTGAGCTATAGGAAGAATATCAGTAATTTTCAGAGTTTATCAGAGTTCGATACAAGAATACATAGGATCTAACATCAAAGGAATCAAATATATTTCTTTTTGTGCATGTCTAGGATGGTCATGACCTTAGCGCAATCGCCAGGGGGTGTTTCACAAAGATCCTAAGTAGAATTTAACACTAAGTTGGACTTCAAAATTATGGACAGCCATTGGAACCTTAAAATGAAATATTTTCAAAAGCAGAAATTTAAGAATTTTAGATTTTTCATAAATTCCACATCAAGAACATGAAATCTATGTTGGTAATAGAAAATATTAATGATTTTAATCAACATTTTATGCCTTTTAAAATAACATTTACAAAATATTCTCATATATGCCAACGGCTTTCCATAATTGTTAAGTCCAACTTAGAGAGAAGTTCAACTTAGGATCTTTGTGAAACACCTCCCTGGTTTTCTTGCTCGTTGAAGAACGTAATATAGGTAATGAGCCCACTCCTATCATTTCCCTACGCAATCTGTGCTGTGGATCGTAGCTTATCATTATAGCTTATCATTACACATTCATGAGCTCTAAGATGATTTACTGCTACCTCGATCATGCTGGATCAAACAATGATTATCTTCACATTACATTCAGGTAAACGCCAGTAGACAATCGGATTGCCTAGTGGAAGGGATTTAATAGGTCCCAATTATGTAGCATCGGATACATAATTGTGCAGGTGTGTGGTTCTTAATCTGTTCTAACGTAGCAATCCACAAACGTTCCTTCTTCGATTTGCATATTTAATCGTAAAAAATGGTCGTCTATTTGTAGGATTTATCTATTGCAAAGGTCATTTCCATTTCTAAATATACATCGCTTACTCGATTAATTTCGCGCAAAGTAAGAAGTGTTGTTTTACTAAAAGCAAGTGGTAACCGTCATGCATGAATATAGATCGTGCATGCTATGTTATAACTCAAGTCAGTTTGAATGCCGGGAAGTTGGTCTTCATGCCCTGATTTGAATTTCTATTTAAAGTTTTGACACGACCATGTATAAAGTGTTGTTCGTTTAAAGGGGTATAAAGAAGTTACCATTTACACGAGATTTGTTTTCAGCATGTAAAAGTAAACAAATTACAGCCGTCTTGAACAAATACACGGGAAAAACTACTTAGATTCATTCTGAGAGTCAGCATTCCTTTACGTCACGGGTGAAGATCTGTAACTATTAACTTCAAGTGCATTCATTGCAGTCTTTTTTTCACAAAGATAAAAGTTGCTTAGGCTTGCTTGGTGCTTGGTAGATGACAACGGGTATAACAAAAATCCACTATGCTTAGTAAAAATTATGCTCAGGATAAAAACTCATTTTTCATGGTAAAGGCTTGTATTCAAAATATGTCTGGGAACTTCTTCAATTTCTATCAATGTTTCATTCTCTAGTAGTATTAAAAGTATTTGAACAACAGTTTCAAGAATGAAATTTTGTTACATTACCATATGTTTCGGAGGATGAACTATAATCGTATACTCATGATATTTTTTTGGATATAGAACATAACAGGACGATTTTCAAAGGGAAACCAAATCTAGACAGCAAGTTGATCTAGAAAGAGAACAACTGGTGAAAAACGGATAGGTGAAAGATTGAACCTTTTGAGCAAGAAAATGCAATAGAAATATATATATATATATTTTTAACTGAGTTTATTAATTATATGGGAACATTATACAATTATTATAAATGCATAACCAATCAATATTTTTTTCAATGAAGGACACTGTATGATTCTCGTATTACTTGAGTATAGCGCATAGAAAAAATACCAGGAGGATAATTCACTTTTTAAGACAGTTTCCAGTTTGATGATTTGTAAATTGACTTTCTACAAAGAAATCATAAAAACGTGAAATTTAAGTTCTGAACGGACGATACAAAAAACATATTAAAGGACATATTTACAACTAGTAAACTACAGGTGTATTGAATCTTCTTAAATACTTAGGATTCGACTTTCTGCATGCGTGCAAACACAATACCAGTAGTAACCCACTTCAGGTGCGCAACTATAAATAGATTCTATTAGGAACTAAGAATTGTGGAAGTGCCAAGTCATTGCTTAGTAAGATCGACTTGTAATTCAATCCTCTAAAGAAAGAGAGATGAAATGGGGGAGGTAAAAGATTGAAAATATGTGCCAATTACTCTTTTATAATCATAGAGCAGAGATGGTAAAGCAGACTGGATATTATTCAAAGATTTCTGATTGTATTAAACCTTGTTTTCATACGAACAAAACAACATGATTGTTTCGTCTAAAATGCCGCATCACTATTAACCGCAAAATCTCCGAAGTAAAATAAGACAAAGATTTTAGCTCTCTTCCTTTCTTTATGTTTCATCTACGGCCAAGGGCGTGAATTGAATTGTTAAGTACTGTTACGATTGATTTATTGATGTATTTTGTTCAAATAAAATTCGCTGTAAGTTTGTTTTTGAAGCTTTTGTTGTAAATGACTTAGTTTGTAGCAATGTTTTGCGGTAAACAAAAGGGTTTTTGCGGTTCTCAGATTCGAACAGATGAAGACAAGCTGACTTTGTAAAATAAGAGACCTGAAAGTCCAGACTTGAGATTTGTTTGTTTTGTTTTTCATGTCAATCATAAAGCACTTTGTAATATCAAAATGTTGTTTTGACTGTCATGTTATCATTTCATCACTTAGTTGCTTTAAAAATCCTTACACAAACTCTGTCTCCTTTCATCGATTTTATTTTCTTTGAAAACATTTTCTATTTCTACATATTAACAGTGGATAAAACCCACTGTGTAAAATGATAGGTATACTTTTTGATAAAGTTGTGGTTATTTTCCCAGTCATGGGGAATTTGCTCTTTGATCAAGCCACTTTATATTATTTCTCCAAGGAAAGGGTATTTCTATAATACTAAGCGGCTTATCTCTTTCTTTACATAGGCTCTACTAAATATCTTTTTTTTTTCTAAAGGATTTATCCCGATGCCTAATAGAATGTCATTTACTAAACCTACCTTACACTTGACTGACCATTTTATTAAGACTTCCCATTTCGGACTAAGATGTAATTTTGACTGATATCGAATAGACACTTTACACATTTATTTTTACTATCAAGTAACGTTGTGACACGATAACATCGATTACATAATTCAAGACTACTAGACGACTTTTACAAGTTTACTGACAATGTATTTATTATTCCATTACATACAACAAAATGTATTTGTTTCAGACTAAATATGTTATCCGTTTAGAGACTAAACGTTCTATAGTTACACATATTATCAGACAATAAGGATCCAACTTTTTTTTCTCCATTACATGTATTAAGACCTGGTTGAGAACATATTTTCGCCCGTTTACAGACACAAACTTAGGACTTGTTTCAGCCAAAACCTCTTTAAAGTAACCGTCAAAGTTGACAGACTTGCGACATACGAAATATTTTACCCATACAGACAAACCGCTCGAAAAAATGTGCTAAAAACAACAAAACTATTAGACCTGTATGTAGACATTTTTTGTTTACATTGATAGACAAATTTCTTAAACACTTCAATTTTGAAATTAATGACGGAACCTTTACTAAACCCTTTCAAGTTCAACCAATTATGGAGAAATTTTTGACACGGTTAACAGACTGATATTTTCACCCGTTTACTCAATACACATCAATCACGTCAATTCTACTGTTGACCTATCGACCAACCATTTCAGGCTACAGACCATACCCGTTCGCAGACTATAAACTTTCATCAGTGACAGACACAATTTCTACAAGTATAACAAGTATAACGTAAAAACGCCTAATTCCTCCCTTTACAAAAGTCTTTCGTAATTGACTTACTTTTGACTACTTCTACTTCCTGATCACGTTGTGATCACATCGGGGAAGTTGTGGAATTGACCTTTCCTATCTACTCTAAGCTTACCCAATACTCGGAGCACTATCATTCACATCTAGAAATGCAATACCTAAACGAGCATGTGACGGACATCGACTGATTGAATTGACATTAAGTGACATTATTGGGCACTTTCTCCCGCCTCCTCCGTAGGGTATTACTTTAACTAAGTCATGCACTTTCATGTTGCGACGCCTGCGCTGATAGGATGCCATATAAACCTGTCCATTAAAGGGAGCCGGTAACTTTGTCTGCGATTCTGAAACAAAATCCTGGATTTAGCTCATGCTGCAATGATAAACTTTTGGTCAGTCAGGAACCCCATGACTTTTACAAGCCGATCGCCTGTCTGATTATCAAGATATTTATGATTGGAAGTCGAAACCAAATTTTGCGTTTGCCAAACGGTTTTCACAACACTACCGTTTATTGGGGAAAACGAGTATGGTAAAACCGGTCACTCAAAGATTTTTTCTTTTTGAGGCACTTCTTGATCATTTTGAAGCGCAATTTTGTTAGGGCTTCATAACACCATATCACAGACACTGGTAACACGTAGGGCCGTGCATCTTAGATTTAACATTGTTAAACGATCCCTTTAAAGGTGGCCATTTGGAGAGGGAAAAATAAGCCTGATGTGGATCCCCGCTTATTTTCAACCCATAACGGAAAAAACAGTAGGAAGTTGTAAATGTCAGGGAAATCATTATGATAACAACACTAAATGTCAACAAAGTCTTGCTGAACTTTTGAACCATCTTACCTTTCTCTGTACCCATCGTCGATCAATCAACTCCGTTTATTCTTACTCAAAATGTTAATCGATACTCTGAATAATCATTTTAGGGACTGCAGCTGTTCATAAGCATCAATAATAAAATAGATATCCCAAACGCTTTACAGGCGCTGCGTCTCGTCAAGATCTCTTTTGACTGTAATATAATGCAGCGCCCTCACTGTGAAAAACTGTAAGAACCAATGGAATGAATCAGCTGCAGGACTGGACCTGTCCCTCCCTCTCCTCCCTCTTCTTTCTCTTCATCTCCCCCTCTCCCTCTCGTTCTCTATCTGTGTCTCCCCTCTCTTTCTCTCCGTACCTCCATCTTCGTGACTATCTGTCTCTCCGTTTACACTTTTTTTTTTGTCTGAACTGTTACGACGACATGACTTTTCTTCTTTTCACTGTGGACGTGAATGCAATGACTACCCTTGTCCCAATGGAGTTTATTGTTCGCGTATCAAACTTCATAGACGTATGCGAACCATGACTGAAGCCCGTATTCATCACACCTCGTTCCAGAAAGGATGAGAGTTTACTTTATTTCTTATCAATGATTTGCTTTCCTGGAATCTTTACAGGGATTTCATTTTATTATGAGTTTTCTAAAGTTCACTTTTTTAAATAAAGATGTTATTACTGCCTGCCTTAAATTGAACAATTTACAGAAAACACGATATTCCTCAGATATTATTATGGGTTTGGGAAATTGAGTAATCACTCAAGATTATTTCAATCATACCGTATATGTATATTTGTCTCTCTATTCTCTCTCTCTATTTCTCTATTCCCCCCCCCCTCTCTCTCTCTCTCTCTCTTTTTTTTTGCTGTATAAAACTAGGCTGCATTCGCTATGACGAGGTTAGTTTGCTGTATATAGCTGCCGCCTCCAGTACCAACGTATACTCATTGCATGGTCGTACAAATAGCAAATCTACTGACTTACATCTAACAAAATGTACAATAAATCAAGATTGAAAGGCCGTAGAGAACATTTCACAAGAAATAAGAAAAGGCCCACGCAGATCGATGGAGCATAAATGATCAGGTTTCAAGCGACGGGCATAACCGTCCTTTTCTTGATCCTCTTATAGAAGCAGACTGAAAACGATGACTTATTTTGATCATGACCTACTTTTGCTCGCATTTGTTTCGAAGGATTCGTTGATAGCCTTCATTAATGAGGTTGGGGAAGGGAGACGTTGCTTATCCGAAATATATTGAAAGAATTATATAGATGATTCTCGATAATTTAGGTGATGTTACCAACGGGGTTCTCGATCTATTGACAAGCGCTAAATTATCGTAAGGCCCGGGTTTTAGTAAGTGTACTGAAGCTTCCTGTCCCCCCCCCCCCACCCCCATCCTCTCGTATTCTGTTGTACATTGTTACCTTTCCTCGGGAATAGAGGGTTATACTAGCTAGGTCACATGGTCAATGGCTGAATAACACACTGACTTACGAGTTACTCTTAAATATGAAATTCAATGTATACTTAGAAGCTACAATCAAATCATCAGAATAGCAGGCAGGTATTAACAATGTAAATGACTCGCAGAAAATCAAAGCTATCAATTTCATCAATATTTTGCTGTCTTGAGTTTTATCAATTGATATTGGTACTAGTTTCGATTTTAATTTCGGATAAATCCTACTCCATAACTTGCAGGAGACCTATTTACGACTATAACGCAGACATGTCGTAGGTATACAATACAATTCTAATATATATATATATATATATATAGAACTAAATTAGATTATAATAATGTGTAAGGCATCTGTAAATCAATGTGAAGGACATTGTAAATCTCATGATGTAGTTCTATTTGGGGCCACCTATTATATTGTTCTTTAAAGCCGTGAAATACCATACAATTCGTCCTTGTTTTCACGAAGTGACGGTAGTGAGGAAAATCGTAACGCAAAGTGAATGCAATTTTTTTTCACTACCGTCACTTCGTGAAAACAGCGACGAATTATTTGTTGACGTACTAAACTTAAGAACCCATGCGGTACCGCCAAATCAAGCAATGGTTTCTATGAAATGAAGTTGTTTTAGTAATCGAAACTCTTTTGAAATCGTGCAAATCACCCCAGATTTCAGTCCCTCCCCTTTTTGTGCCTTGATTGAAGTAGGTTTTACTAATACCAACTGAAGGGGTGAACGGGGCAATGGGTAAACACCTTTCTTTGAGTACCACTAATTAGGAATAGTCAAGAAACGAGGCTCTTACTTATTTCGAGGCTATGGCTATGCGTTTTATTTGTATTCTGTGACGTTCCCATGGTTACGATGCAACCAGAAATACAAGTTAACGTCGACTCGTTTTTGATTGCAAGAAAAGAGAAAAATCTTTTCTTTTCTTGCAGTAAAATCCTGCAACTTTTGGTGCAGAGTAGCTAGTACCCTTTGGCATTTCATTTCCCGGGAGGAGTTGATGTTATTATTCGCTCTGTGTATCGATGTGGATGGGATTGTATTCTGTTAAAGGTTGGCAAACTCTGAAGCTGTCCCAGCTGAAAGAGATAAAGCCCATCATCCTGTCAATCAAGCATGTGTTAAATAAAATATCCCTCAAAGAGTACCAGGCGCGTGGCCAGGGGGCGGGGGGGGGGGGGGTCAAACGGCCAAAACGCGCGCTCTGTAAGTGATTCGCACGCTTCGCGTGCTCACTACCGCCCCCCTAAAATAAAATCCCTCCATACCCCCAAATGTACATGTCCATTTTTAGCGCAATACGTCTCCAAACCCAGCTTAACCCGAGGGTTTAGGAATAAGAAAATGGTAAACATCCCTGGTTATATAATAGACAAAGAACTGATTCAAAAGATTGCTTTTATCTTTGAAGGCATGTGACACTTTGCTCCTACGTTTTCATCAATTTCAAACCGGTCTAGAGATGATTATCTATAGTGCCCACATGTTCGCATTTTATTTTTTGTTGAAATAGTTTATTTGTTTTGTATGATGATAAAATTGATACATTTCAAATTAAGAGGCCTTTCAAGACAAATAAATTCCTAAATAGAAAGTGATCTGAAGAAAGGAAACATGGAACAATAGTATTGAAACAATATTGGCAATTCAAACTGTTACTGATTCACATCACTTCATAAAAACAAGTATAACTTAAACCATAATGCTATGATGATCACGTGTTTGATAAATAGATATGTATTACCACTGAGGCTTGTATTTTATATTGAGTTACTTTTAGTAATTCCTAAACTATTTCAAATTACAAGCAGGATTTCATTTACTAAATGTCCAAACGATCGTAAAGACTTGTAAGAATTCAACTGAAGGGCGTTCCCCGATTTATTGTTTTACCCATAGAAGTAATGACCGGATTATGTATTTCACTATCATGTTCGCACAGTTCGCATGATGCAGAAATATTAAGATCACTTATATGGTTAAAGATCACTTTAATGGCCAGAGAATGGAGCTACACAACCCGAATCGCTGCATGTCCTATGTATCTATTGAAAATGTACATTACGTTCATCCTTCACCCATATTTTGATAATATTTCTTCAAATTTTGTTCCATTACATCCTTGGAAACATTATTAATTCAACTCTTTTCCCGGTCATGTCAAACAATAATTAATGGTACCTTTCGAGATTATTACGATTTAAATATGTTAGAGCTGTAATCTTGTAAATGCTTATTGATTCATGTATGATATTGATTTCTTGTATCCCACCTCCCTGACTAGCGTTTGAACGAAATGGTCTCGGATATGTTTAACCAAGATGCGAGCTAAAAGCTAGTTCTCCCACATGATCACATCTTTGATAAGGTCAATAAGCATTCGATGGGAAATGAAATGAGACAGGATTGACCAATAATGGATTCAGTAAGAGACTGCTACTCAGGGACCCATCAACACAGGGACTCATCTGGGAGTCTAGTCTTGTTTGTCTATCCAGTTTCTATAGTCTGTGTAGCAGAACTTGGCGTCTAGGACAAATATAGCTGACATCATGTTGGCAAGGGTTATCGAAATAATGTCAAACTCCGACTAGACAATAATCTTAAATTAGTGATATAACAATATTGTTAATTGCGCTCTGCAAACATCAAGGGGTTAAGGAATTCTGGCGATTAAAAAAATCTGACATTTTGAAAGGGATCTGAAAAGGTCTGACTAGAGTGAAATGGTAAATACAAATCCTTCTGACTTTATAATAAGTATTATATGAATCAGAAGGGAAGACTCATGCTTATGTTTTTATTTCTAAAGAAACTATGACAGAAATCTTTAGATGGCCTACATGATTGTGAAATGGATGAAAATAATATCCTTACGTAATTAGTATCATCAGGTCCTAGTTGAGGGTCGACTTCATTCACGACAAATATACTGATGACATCATTTGAATGTCTTTGAGATGGTTATAACTGTACTTTATGAGATATGATTTAAGAATTCACCGTTTCGGTTTAATACAATTTGGAGTGGACTATTAGGCTATTATTATTATTATTATTATTATTATTATTAAAAGGGCCTTTTATGATGAGATGGAAGACAATTGCAAATCCTTCATTTATGTGTACATTGTACACTTGTTCGATTGTTCAGTTGTGAAAGGTTTATATTGTTATGCTTCAGATCGGGTGAAAGCTTTCGTCAATCATGTGAAAAATTGATGTGACTCTTTATTAGACAACCGAGAGACAAAAGAAACTTGACACGATAAAATGTTAATTGTTTATGTACAACAAGAGTGAAACTCATTACCCGTTCATGATTAAAAACTCTTTCCAATATTACTGAGGGGAGGATTCCTCAACAGAACAATCTCACAATAAATCAAAGTGAAATATAGTTTCACTCCAGGACTAACATCTGTCTTTTAGTCCCTCTCGTCATTTGTGAATGATTAGGTGAATGCACCTGAAACGGTGTTTTTTTATAATCGTATCAGACAAAAGAATGAACATATATAATTTGTTTACTTATTTGATGCTAATTTTATCGAAATTACCATGGCCTCGTAACACAAAGCTTAGCATTGCATCGTAATATTTTTTGTTGGGTGATTGATTGCATTGATCACTATGTGCAATCAATGACAAAAATCAATCTTACGATCAATTGCTAAACTTTTTTTTGTTGCAGAGTTCAGGTCCATTAATATAGACATCTCAACCTTAAAATCACTATATCACTTGTTCTTTCTTAGTATCATATTATATGAATGGATTAAACAAATATAATCTATGCGACAGTTACTTGTCTCGCTCTTTTTTGAGATGATGGTTAATACTCTACTTCATAGTGCTTCATTGTTAATTTTGATATAGTTTTTATCATTACCATTACCATATTTGAAATAACAGTGCAAAGAATGTCACTGATTTCCTTATGTTTATGAAATGAAACAATAACATTCTCTTCGTGTCAAGACCAAAAGGTATACCCTACTAAAGAAAACAAATGTATTTATATATACTTATATTTGATTCATTATGCTGGCAAAAAACATCGTGTTCAGTTGTTAGCCGTTTCCCCCTTCACTACACCCCCATCATCTTGAAGTTACGAACACGACAAATTCTTTCGCATGACTGTTCTTGTTCTTTCTGTCGCTGCTCAATCTATTCGACGATTCTTTTCGCCTCAGCAAAGATCAAGGTGACAACAACGGTATTTTTTTTCTTTTACAGTATGTCTGTCTTTTACCCTGTGGGCGTGACACAAAGGAAATGTTACCTTTACATGACATTTAGAATTCAATTTGATTTTCATTATCGTTAGAATGATTTTTTTAGAACATTATTCCGTTTATGAAGTGCATTTCTTTCTGTACAGTATATGCAACAATTCTTAGACGTTGTAAGAATGAATTGTATGGACTCTCGTAAGACTATGGTAGTTTTTAATGTATAATACACAGTTATATTCAATTCAATGAATTGTAATTCAACTGAAAACTGTATTTGACTAATCGCTTGAGTAGTTGTATGCAAAAAAGTGATATTATTTCTTACATGTCACTCAAAATGAAGTCTTTTCAAAGGAATTGTATAAATTTAACAAATAAACTTATTATAACCATACTCATTTTGTGCAGTCTGTTTTTGTTCCTCAGTGTGATATCGTCTTGTCATGCGAACGATGGGCGAAATATTACCCAATTAGATATGAAAGTGTCAATTACAGGATACATAGCTAACCTCTTTAGTGGTGAAGCTACCAAGGGCACAGGGGAACGCCCAAAACGATTGGCGAAACGGCATATAGAGGGAGGGGAAGAAGAGAGAGAGAGTGGGAGAGAGAGAGAGAGAGAGAGAGAGAGAGAGAGAGAGAGAGAGTGAGAGAGAGAGGAAGAGAAAGAGAGAGAGAGAGAGAGAGAGAGGGGTGAGATCAAGAGAGGGAGAGAAAGAAAGAGAGGGGGAGAAAGTGGGAGAGGGAGAAGGTGAGAGGATGAGAAAGAAAGAGATAAATAAAGAGAAGGAGATATGAGAGAAAGAGAGAGAGAAGGGAAGAGGAAGAGAGAGAGTGTGAGAGAGAGGGGTGAGATCAAGAGAGGGAGAGAAAGAAAGAGAGACGGGAGAGGGGGAGAAAGAGGGAGAGGGAGAAGGTGAGAGGAAGAGAAAGAAAGAGATAAATAAAGAGAGATAGAAGGGAAGAGGAAGAGAGAGAAAGAGAAAGAGAGAAAGAGAGATAGAATGAGAAAGAGGGAGAGAGACATAGGGGACCGAGAAACAAAAGTCGTGAAAGGCGGAGTGAAAAGTTAATTTTGGCCCTCTCTTCTCTAACTCTATGATCTGACCCTCACCCATTATATCCATGTCCGCGCCCCCCCCCCCCCAAAAAAAAAACCACCATGACGTCAGTGTCCTCTCAATTGCTGGGAATAAACCATACGCCAGTGGTCCTCATAATAGAAACTCGTTTTACCTAGGAATAGATGTTGTCAAATGTGTAATTCGAATATTTTCTAAAAGGGATTTTATGGTCGAGGGAGTGCGGGTACCGAGTTACAGATAATTGGTTTTCAACGATGCGTTGCTAAAGAGGGAAAGTATGTCATGGTAGGGTGTATATTCAATGGTCAAACCTCTAAAAGAAGTGAAAAGTGACACCTGTGCATTCATATATTGTTTGACACGAGTCAAATGACCTAAATTGTCCCCATCGATAAGATATAATAAACATAAAACTTGATATGCTCTGTTCCTCTTTAATCATCAAGAGGACTTTCATGGCAAGTAATCATTAACGAGAGAATGCATAAAAATAGCCCTTCGTACCATTTTTCGTGGTAAGGTTTTTTGGGGCATGTCGGCGGACGATGGATAACATCGAGAAAAAATGCCTGAGAATGGTAGCATATGTTACCTTTTAAAGGTAATTTGTCCAGGAAATAGCAAGGATTAAGGTGATTGATGACGCGACAAATGGACCAGTATAAGTCAACGAGGTCCTTCTTAACCTCTTACAGATGATACAATTCGTGTCATAGTCGCTTACCGGATACAAATTCACCAATTTATTTTAGCAATTTGACTCACAATTTGAATCTGAAATGATAGAGTAGATGGTAAATGATTTTTTTTTAGGGAATAATCGGGATACTAACACCTAAAAGACAAATATCCTGCAGTGTAACCCCCTGTACTACCTTTACTTGAATTATTGTCACAGCATGTGTTATGATTCACGGATAATAAGGGGGAGACTCAATATATATCAAAATAAAAAAAGGCGAGGAAAATAGAAATAGATTTTGCTAAGTGTATCAAGGTAAAAAACAGGCCGTTTGAAATATGTAGTATCCCGAATAATATGACGAAAAGTGTATGCTTACAATTATTAATTTAAAAAATCATTTTTACTTCATTTGGAATAAGGTTTAAATCGGACGTGAATAACCTCATGACAGAGTTGATTTTCTTTAAAGTAATCCTCTGGCATCCGCTGGTGGCATTTTCACTGTCGTGTAACTCTGTCATTTCTATTTTGTTTATACATGTACCTGGAAATTAAATAAATTAAAGATCTTTTTTAAAATACTGACCGTGATGTGTGCCAAGCGTTCAAGGACGGGTCATTATGTTTGAACGTTATTTACACCTTCAGGCATTCAAAACCAATAAAAATGAATGTATTTAACACTGATAACTCAAGGGTTGGGTTGATGTGTTGGGTCTGCTTTAGGGTGGATTAGGGCATGCTATAGAGTGAATAGTGTTTGGTATGTTGTACTTATAATTATGTTGATGATTTGTTTTAAGATGTTATGTTCTCTTGCCTTTGTGTTATCATTAACAACCTTGGTAGAACTGCCGTGCTGTAATAACGCACCTGAGCAGGGCGATCCTTCCGAAATTATTTTGTCAAGCTATCACTTTCATGTTTGGTTAAAGAAATGAAAAGAAATGAAATCAAATGATTTAACATAAGGACAGAACCTTCATCGTGCACTTTAACAAGAGAAGTAGGGTCTTATTCGAGCCTTCGAATTTCTCAATACAAAGACGACAGATCAAGTGCCATCAAGAGGTAATTCATATTCAAGATCAGTTGATATTGAAACCACTTGAACCCTGATAAATCCCCTTAATCCTCAGGTGTGTGCGTGCGTATTAGTTTGGACCTTGGCTTTGCGCAATCACTTTGACCTTCTTGACGTCACTGATGACCAGTCATGCGGGTCGCTGCTATAGGTTAATGTACTATTTAGTGTCATTCTGTATGATTGAAGCATTTAAACAAAAACAAAAATCAGGTTAAATTGTTTCACGGGTGTGTCCACATGGGGGGGGGGGGGGGGTCGCGCCATTCTTCCCTTTTTTCGTGATTCAAAGTTAGTCGCAATCTACACTTTACACTTCACAGGTATCATGCACATTCGCGGTTTATGTATTTCATCTCTTCCGATCTTATGCTCCCTGGTTCGCCTTTAATCATCGGGTGTTATCCCTTCTTTGTGTAAGACTCTTTGCCAGAGGTATTGATTACAACTACAACACAAGGTGAGAACTTGACCGAGTTCTATAATAAGTTCGTGTTGAAAGGGGTATTGTTTATTTCAAATGCTTTATTTTGTCTTAGTTATTCTTGCAACAATGGCTTGGTTTGATATTGAGTCATGTCAAAATAACAAATATGTTAAAAGACGAGGTTAAATTTGAATTGGGATAAAGAATAAACAAATACAAGGACAAGGGTCTGAGTTTCATTTTGGCATTTTTAAAACAATATAACGTTTACGGAGAGAATTCGTCTTCTGTCATTATTGTATTGAGTAAGGGTTAATGAAGAATTCAGACAAGTATATTCACATCGATCAGCGGGAGAGGGATAATTATATCTTTGTATATTTCGCAGCACAATCATGATGTATTCATTCTAGAAGATAAGTGTGATAACTTTCTCGATACAAATAAGCTGATTTATTTCGCCTGACTCCCAACTCATCTATCAAGCTCCATTTAGATTTTAGCTGATTCCTCTTTTTCATTTCTTTGATACTCCGGTCACACTAACGAGGACAAGACGCCGAACAGAAATTTCATTGCTTCCAATGGTTAGGAAACGGTCGATTGGGAGTGGGTTTAGATTCGGTTGGGAGTCGGTGTGGAGTCTGTTTGGAGTTGGTGCTGAGTCTGCTTGGAGTCGGTGTGGAGTCTGTGTGGAGTTGGTGTGGAGTCTGTTTGGAGTTGGTGTGGAGTCTGTTTGGAGTTGGTGTGGAGTCTGTTTGGAGTTGGTGTGGAGTCTGCACTATGAACATGACCAACAAAGAAAGCGGACAAAATATACAGTTCCTCAGGTAGACAACGGAACATCGCTTCACTGCTATTGTGTAAAAATGTGTAGAACAGTTGTCACATGCATATTCACCTGTTCTACACATTTTTACATAATAGCAGTGAAGTGATGTTCCTTTGTCTACCTGAGGAACTGTATATTTTGTCCGCTTTTTTTGTCTGTCATGTTCATAGTGCTGTTTGGAGTCGGTGTGGAGTCTGTGTGGAGTCTGTGTGGAGTCTGTGTGGAGTCTGTTTGGAGTCGGTGTGGAGTCTGTTTGGAGTTGGTGTGGAGTCTGTTTGGAGTTGGTGTGGAGTCTGTTTGGAGTTGGTGTCGAGTGTGTTTGGAATTATCGTGGAGTTTGTTTGGAGTTGGTGTGGAGTGTGTTTGGAGTCGGTGTGGAGTTTGTTTGGAGTTGGTGTGGAGTCTGTTTGGAGTTGGTGTGGAGTCTGTTTGGATTTGGTGTGGAGTGTGTTTGGAGTCGGTGTGGAGTTTGTTTGGAGTTGGTGTGGAGTCTGTTTGGAGTCGGTGTGGAGTCGGTGTGGAGTCTGTTTGGAGTCTGTTTGGAGTTGGTGTGGAGTCTGTTTGGAGTCGGTGTGGAGTCTGTTTGGAGTCGGTGTGGAGTCTGTTTGGAGTCGGTGTGGAGTCTGTTTGGAGTCGGGGTGAAGTCGGTGTGGAGTCGGTGTGGAGTTTGTTAGGAGTCAGTGTGGAGTCTGTTTGGAGTCGGTTGGGAGTCGGTAGTCGGTGTGGAGTCGGTTTGGCGGTGTGACCGAGGTACGAAAATATTATAAATGTGATCCTCGAAGCCAGACAAGTCAGGAAGATCATTTTTCTTCTTTTTACATTGTAATATTTTGAAATCTTATATGGTTATAAAGGATGATTACACCTGGACCCCATTTAGGTAAAGCTGCGAACACCCTTCGCTAAGCATCATCAGCATCAGGGCACTTGTCATGATGAGGTAACCAAAACAACCACTGTGTTTGATGTGATGATAACTATCCCTGACTCCCTGATTTGCATCTGATGTAGAGAGGCCTAGCCTATGACATTCCGATGATGAAGGGGCTGCACTTCATCCGCCCTCAAGTAAAAGGGGCATTTAGGGTATATGTGTAGGTAAGGTACTTCAACAAAATGTTGTGCTCTTGGTCTCACCATGGACCTTCTTAGTAGACCCATGGTCTCACCGAGTACACTATTACCCATGAATTTACTTATTCAAATCAAATTATTTCCAGTTATGATTTATTCTTGATACATAAACTTTATGTCTTCTTAGAACAATCTTGATCAATTATCTAAAGAGTCGTAGAGAATAGTCTATGAGGTTCTGAGAAGCTTTAATTTGTATCCATATATTCAGAATAAATCATATTGGCACAACCATTTCGTGAAGAGACGAAAAATTATTCTAACTTTCTGGGCAACTGTGTAAATCGAAAAAATGAATATTTCTCCATAGGCATAAGAGAGCCCAAGTCAACATGGGCAATCAAGTGACTCCATGTGACCGTGATTCATATCCATATTGATTTTGGTAATGCTTCATGAACTCGATAAGTTCGTCGCTAATATCGGTGTCCAAAGAAACATGATGACGATAAGCATCCAAACTATGCCGACAGTTTCCAATAGGATTTCATTCAATTTAAAATATTATCGATAGTGGTATAGGATAAGAAAGGGTTATCCAGTTACCATGGTTACATTAGTGATAATGATACAAAAAGGAATTTGGAGTAGGTTCAACTCCACACGTTTCCTTCTAGCGATGTGGGTTGAACCATGGACCTACTTTAACCCTTTATCAACATGGTATAATGCATACGTCTGGCCCTCGTATTACCATTACGATTTTCTTGTATATGGGTCCGTGGGCGTCTTTTTATGTGTATGTTTGCCGCGCTCAGGAAATATGTCGACGAGTCATGAGATTTGAAAAAAGATGAATATTAATGTGCACATTGTGATATCTTGTGCGACTAAGGACTACCTGTTCAAGGTTTTAATCAAATACCAAAAAGGGGTATGTGACTTGCTGAAAATGGGAAAAGTAATGCTAAGGTAAGAATGCAGTGATATATTGTTTCCCGTTTCAACAATATTTCAAGCGTCAATAGTAATAGGCTATGATCTCATCTATACATGTACGTTATAATCCCATGGCTCAGGAACTTAAAGAAAGAAGGGAGAGCATTGATTGCACTTCATTAAATCTTCATGATATATCTTACATTAATTCACCAATGTACGTATGATATTTATAATCTACTCGAAGTCCATCATGACATCTATTTTTTCTTTACATTAAAAAAAAATAAATCTGATAACAAATCTGAAGCAAGACTGCAATAATATATAATTATATTTAGATAGATAGATATATACTTGGATGGATAGAAGGATAGTTATATAGTAGAAAGGGAGAGGGAGAGAGAGAGGGAGAGAGAGAGAGAGAGAGAGAGAGAGGGGGGGGAGAAAGAGAGAGTAGACGTGTTTGGTTGTCCTTACGTGCTGTGTTGATCAACTTAATAAATTTACCTTCCAGACATATCACTCAAATTACAGCTTTCCTCAAAGTTTAGGGGATTTTAAATGAGCTATTGATTACCTAATCTTCAAGTAAACTGGGTTGGGGTGAGAAAGATGTTTTCAAGTCGAGCTGAGTTTAGTTGATCTTCCTTGGGATATATGTTCAGCGGTGATTCTAAAGCAGGGGTGCTCAATGTAATCACGATAATGTGCAATCAAACGTACTGAATCTATACAAAAAAATGTTGTACCAGGTTTCTATGAGTCTAAATATATTTATGCCACGACAGAATGTGGATGGATCTTGAGGTTTCAATGATCATTGTAGACATGGCTTTTCAAGATAAACATTGCGCATCTACAATAAGTGGGACAGGGGGCACCAACCCCAATCGGAAGACGGAAGCAAGAAAATGGGCTATTAAACAAGAATTATCATTAATTACGTATATTATCCACATGAGATGTCCTCTTACCCTCACACTCACTATCTCTAAATGTCAAAAACCTAAAGGCAATATTTGTGTTTTCCCCATCGCAAATCAGGTAGTTTGGGAGGGAGGAGGGGTAAGGGAGAGGAGGGTATGGTAGGAAGGGGGTGGGGGAGGGAGACTAGGTTTCTTGGGCAGGGTGCACGGGGTGGGAAGGTCAAGGAAAACATTTTTTAATTCATCTTCATTCAATGTTTACTTGTAATATAATTGTTGTTGTTGATATCTTAGTGTATTGTTTGTAATTATTATGTTATCAAAATCAATGATTTTATAAGTATGTAACAGAATGACTTTTTTTCTCGATTATGCTTAATTTAGGTCATTGAATGAAAAATAAAAAATACTTTCTGAAATACACACACAAAAGAAATGGACAGACGAGAAGAGAAGAAAAGACAAGAGAAGGAGAGAGAGACTATGAGAGATAGAGAGAGAGTGAGAGAGAGCGAGAGAGAGCGAGAGAGAGAGAGAGAGAGAGAGGGGGGGAAGAGAGAGAAAGAGGGGGAGAGAGATAAAGAGAGAAGCTAAGAGAGAGAGAGAGAGAGAGAGAGGGGGGAATTAACATTAGTAAGAAGACGTCGGAACCCTCTCCCACACTCCCCCACCCCCTAATCGGTACATCAAATTTCATCCAGTAATACTAGGAATGCCCCCCCCCCTCCCCCATGATGTCAGTACCGCATGGCTGAGCCACAAGACTAGCCACAATCGAATGTTCTTGGTCGAGTGATGCAGGCACAGATACTTCACTCACAAAGTTAACCCTGCATCGGAGGAGGTACCACAGAAAGTGAAGGGATGCGGAGGCAGGGATAGCAAGAGGAAGGCACGCATCATCCCTCTCATCATAAACAACATGAAATAAGGACCAAATTTATTATTTTTCTCTTCACCCCCAAATGGATATCTAACTGAGCGGCGAAAACTTGCGAACGTAGCGAATTTGGGGGTTTCGCCAGGGTTCGTAAAAGGTTGCAAAAGGTTGCAAGAAAGTTCGCAAACAATTTTCATTGTCGCAAACAGTTTTTCTTTGCGAATTTATTTTTCCGCAAACAGTTGAAGGCGTTTGTAAAGCAGTCGTAAGCCTTTGCAAACGATTGAAAGACGATGTCGCTCTTTGTTATCGCCATTTCTCTTTGCTTCGCCAATGCTAGCGACCACGTAACCAAAAAAGGAAATTTCGTTTTTGTGTCCCAAAACTTGGAAATTTGGCCGATCGATATTTCGTTTCGTTAGGGGAGGGGGGGGGGGGGAGATCAGCTTTTATTGGTCACCCATTACCACAATTTTTCTATTTATTTTTTATTTTTTTTAAATTACAAAGGGGGAGGGGGTTCCTCCAAAACACACACATAAACAAAAAGTTAAAGGGGGGTTCACACCCAACCCCCCCCCCTGCGTATATACGCGCCTGAACACAAGAGTATCATGAATGTAGATGCCGTGACAATTGGGACTTTTAGATTCGCACGAAGACAATGGGGATTGCTACGATCGACGTCCTTTTAATGCACTGCCTTGAATTGACGTCACACGTATCAGTCCACGCAAATCTAAAAGTTCCTAATATCATCACAGCGCATGACGAGTTTGGCGTTCTGTATGATACTGACTATAATCACACTTGTACATTACAATCGAGTGCTCAATTTAGTCATTACATTCTAAAAAGACATGAGTGAAATGTTATCCAACTATATCCAACGGTATAATAATATAGGCATTTATATAGCGCCGTCTATCTAGAAATTCTATTCTGAGGCGCATTATTATTACTCCGGCTTTAGCCTATAGCTGCCATTACAGCGCTCCAGAATTTCAAGGAATTAATTCCTGCCAGGTACCCGTTTACATCACCTGGGTTGAGTGTGGCAAATGTAGATCAATGAGTGATTTCAAGTACGATTTTCGGTGTTGGTGTTGGTGTTGAAAGCGTGGAAAGGCTGCTGAACCGAGCTCCAACCACAGAACTCTTAAATACGTATTAAAGAGTTCTGTGGCTCCAACACCGACGGTCAGTTTAGAAGGACGATACCGATCACGCGTGCGCGTTATCGGTAGCTCAACACGGAAAAGAAGAGGAAACATATAGGCACATATTTTTGAATGCGAAATGGTGAGAAAATTATGGGATCAATGTAGTGATAGTTTGGATATTCCAATCCTTAAAGATATGAGCTGGAAGGAAGTTCACATTGGATTAGACGAAATAACCGAAGATAGGCAAATGATTAATCACGTGGTTTTATCATTTAATTAAATATTTGATATTTATTAGTAGGAAAAAAAGAAGCCTCCAAGTATTGAAGAAATAAGAGAGAAAATATTCAAAAGTAAACAGGAAGAAAGAAAGAGTGCTACTGAACGAAATACGTTGACGCTCCACTATAAAAAAAATGGGAACATCTCAAGGTAAACATGGATAATATGCAAGAAAATGCAAGGGATGAGGAAAGGGGGGGGGGGCCTGCCCGGTTCACAGCTGTGTGTGATTGACCGGTCTCGACTGCCATAGACTGCCCACGTCTTCTTGTATCGTTTTTTGTTTTTTTTTTTTGTTTTGTTTTTTGTTTTTTGTTTTGTTTTGTTTTGTTTTTTTTTTGTTTTTTTTTTTCTGTTTTTGTTTTGTGTTTGTTGTTGTTGGTTTTGTTTTTAACGGGGGTAGGGGATATAACAAACTTTATTCATTCGATATAACTAAGTTGATTGTAGTCTGTACTTTGTTCCAATATGTTATATGTAATAGAGATAGTACTACAGAACAAAATATAGAGGGGGGGGGGGATTATAACAATATTAATTCATTCAATATAATTGAGATTACTGTATTTTGTACTCTGTAATTGGTTTCAATATGTTATATATTACAATTTGTATGAATTAATATTATTTATTGAGTGAATACAATAAAGAATATTACAAAACAAACAAAAAACACCAGCGCCTTAACACTGAGTGACGTCCTACTCTACACACGAAAAGCCTTGCGATAAAAGCAAAATCCATTCAGAAAATCAAATAAATTACATCATATCGAATATCAAATGTAAAGTCATATCAAAAAGTCAGTAGATCAAATATATTCTGTTGAAAAACATATATAGCTCCCATGATTTACTCCTGTTTTGACTTTACAATGAACTTTTACCTTGGCATGATCGTGAGATTCGAGCCAGATGTCCGCATAGTTACCTGCGGTATACTGCAACACCAACACCAACACCGAACTTGAAATCATGAATTTCCCAATCCCTAGGGGCTGGTGAAAAATGGGAAAATAACACGTAAATCGTCAACACCAACCGCGATACTCGGTTCAGCAGACGACATTCCACACCAGCCCTCAACACTACCGGAAATAATTTCCCGAGGTCAATCCCAACACCAGCCTGATTTCAAGTTCGGTGTTGTGGCTGGTGTTGGTGTTCTCACAACACCAACACCAGCTTTCAACACACCGAACTTGAAATCACTCAATGTCTTGCCAAAGGACATTAGTGCCGCGGCGGGACTCGAACCATCATTTTTCCCTCATCATTTCGATAACGGCAGATGTTGGCATTGATTCAATGTCCCACCTGAACAAAGTCGTTAACATGGATGGTAACGAGAGGGATATCGGGAGAAATATTAATGAAAATCGATTATAGGAAGGAAACATGAAAAAGAAAAAAGTAAAGGAATGCGTTTGGAAACTTTATCCCTAAATACAGTATTATTGGCCCTTGTGATTGCGTTTAATTCGCAATAAAGAAGGAATCAATCCTCGTGACTTAAATCAACACATATCAGATTCCTAGACAGACATTCACTTCAGACACAATCATATTGAATTTTATTTTCTACTTTGTCTTGGGGAAGTAAAAATAGCGCTTCCTGCTTTCTTCCATGATTGTCTTCTTTTCTTTTATCGAGCACATTATAAGATTATTTTCCACGATGAATGATAATTCTATTGCTTTTACTTTGTTCATGTTTGAATAAACATAATTATACAGTATATATTTACACAGTTAAAAGTTTAATAGAGGACTGCAGAAAAACAGGTATCGATTAATTGAAGCTTGAAAATGATAATCCCTTTTAATAATCTATTTTACAAAACATTAACATTCCTCTAAGTTATATAGAAATAATCAATCCTGAATCACAGTTACAGAAGAAGAGGGGGGAAAAGAAAAGAGTACGCATACACTGGACCGAGACAAAAAGAGCAATGCAACGAAATACAACTTGTTGCGGCTAAAAGCGTTAGAGAGAGAAATAGAGGAGAACGAGAGATGGAAATTTATAGATAGATTGATAGATAGATAGTTAGATAGATAGAGAGAGAGAGAGAGAGAGAGAGAAAGAGAGAGAAGGAGAGAGAGAGAGAGAGAGAGAGAGAGAAAGAGAATAGAGAGAGTGAGAGAGAGAAGGAGGAGAAGGAGGAGGGGGAGCAAAGAGATGAAGCGAGAAGCAAAGCGAAGGAGAGAGAAAGTATAGCGTATAGAGTAAGATGGGTATGGTAAATTCTGTAGACATGCTAGGCATGGGTGAAGATGAAAAAGCGAACAGCAATGAATTGACAGAAATAATCATTACAAAGAGCTGTTTATGGGTCATTGGTCATACCGATGGAGAAAATAACATTAATTTTGAGTGCATTTCTGAAACCAAATGAAGTGGGTCACTCTTTCAAATCATAGGGAATTCCAAAATTTGGGTCCTGTAAAAGTTGATATTTTACTAGCAAGTAGGGTTGGTTCTCATTCTTGGAAGCTTTCCTCCATCCTGTTGAATATTTGAAGAATTTTCTTACAATCAATATCTTTTTATAAAGTTTCATTGATTTCATCTTCAGGGTAGCTTTGTAAATTGGTGTTTTTTCCTAAACATTGTTAAACGAGCTCCCGGTTATTAATTCTTACTGAGCGAATACATAAAAATCCCCAAATAATGAAGAAAAAAAAAAACACGTATCTTTAAAAATTTGTTTGAGTAAAAGAATGTGTCTGTATGTGCTCGAAAGGCCTGAATTACTTCTAATGCGCCAGGATTTTTTTTCTAAAAAAAAGTAAGATTCTATCCAATTACGAGCATGAAAAGTAGCCCCAAACTAGAATCTCAACAATTCAAATAAGAACGTACAAGTGTAGAGTATAATTATATTCAATCATATTTGTGACAGAAAAGATACCTTTTTTGAGCAGATGTTTCTGCATTTATTGAAAAAATCAAATACCAAATATTCACACAACAATAAAAGAATATAATTGATCAACATCAAATGTGACAACTGATATACAAACAAATACATAGATAAAATCGAAAAAAAGAAAGTATGGAGGTAGATCAAAGAATCAAGATAAATGCAGATGCCAAGTATCATAAGCATGAATGCTTGAGTCGCTAGTAGCTGGGAAGGGAGGGGTACATGACGCTGTTAAAAGAGCAGGTAGGAGAATGGAGTGTCACGTGTAAATATTTTTTTTCAGAAAGTAAAAAAAGCTTAAAAGTTGAAAGGAAGAAAAGAAAAGAAAAAGAAATTGCAAGAGTGTGCATGTGGGTGTGTGCAGGTGAAGTAAGTTTTCTATTTGTTTTTCATGAACTTGTCATCTTTTATTAATTCATAAAAACAAACAATTGAATGGAATTATAAGGACCCATAATGTTTATGAATATTCGATATTTTTTCATCGAGGCTTTGAATGAATAAAGAGATGTAGAGTTTTAGGTAAAGCATTCCAAATATCTGGATCAAGGGGTCTTATCGATTTATGGGGGGGGGTGGGGGCTTTAGACCGGAGTGTCAGCTCAATCCCATGCCAGATAATCTACTACAATGAAAGAAGTTATAAAATATATAAACAAATAGAGGTATCGTGGTCTAGTGAATAAGAGTCTCGCTGCGGCATTTATATCCTTTGGCAATACATTACACTACATTTGCCACTCTCCACCCAGCTGTTCATTGGGTATCGAATGGAAGGAATTCCTTGAATGCTGTGAGCTCCTAAATCGGTAGCCTACCTAGGGTAATACATTGGTTGGTGGCAAATTATTTCTGTAACAGTTGCAAGGGTAAGAGGACACTTTTTTTTTTTTTTTTAGTCTCGAAATTTGAAAATTTGACATTTTGCTCCGTTTGGGGGGGGGGGGTAAGGTCATCTTTTTTAAGTCAGCCATGGGATTTTTTTTTTTTTTAAATATTTTTTATTATTAAAAAAAAAAAAAAAAAAAAAGGGTTTTTTTAAAAAAAATTTAGGGGGGTTTATACACATAAAAATACCAAAGGGGGGGGGGTTTAACCCCCCAAAAAAAACAACCCCCCCCCCCCCCCTGCGTACGCGCCTGGTCCCATTTGCAGGCCGAAATATGAAAAGGTTAAATTCCAACGGCATTTGAAAGATTATACTAATTTAGAACTTCCCTAAGAAAGGTGGGGCTTGAAAATGTCTTCAAGTGGAAAAATAACGACTATTAGTTGTTAAATCGACTTAGGAGCTATAGAGCCAATAAGTAATAGTCTTGATTTTCAAACTATTGTACCGAATGGTCATACGTTTTATGCTGCGCAAAGATTCAATCAGTTTAATTTTGGCCATCACAAGAAGTGGGTTATTGATGCAGTGGCGGATCCAGGGGGGGGGGGCCGAAACGGCCGCGGCCCCCCCCCCCCCCTATTGGCGGCGCAAAAAAAAAGAGAAAAAAAAAAGGAGAAGAGAAGAAAAAAAGGAGAAGAGAAAAGAAAGGAGAAGAGAAAAGAAAAGAGAAGAGAAAAGAAAGAAGAGAGAGAAAGAGAGAAAGAAAAAAAGAAGAAGATCCCCCCCCCCCACCTCACTCCCACTCCGGGTCGGAGGGACCGATTTTGTGTTCCCAAAATTTCCGATAAAGGGGTAACTTTTCACGCAACAAAGTCCGGCCCGTAATACACACAAATCCGGCCCGCACTGACTCTACACACCGAAGATAAATGGGTGCTTTCAAACTAAGAGAGGGAACATACATGCGCATACCCTAGATAACACTGAGTGGGTGGGGGGGGGGGGGGGGTGGGAAGGGGAAGAAAAAAGTCGGGTGAGAAAGGGGGAAAGACAAGGAAATGGCGCTAAGTGACAGTAACGACGAATAAGGAAAAAACTGTAATCGGGAGATTTGGGGTCATTCCAGAAGGCTTGGGAAACGTTATTGAATAGAGGGGGACGGGCCGGCCGCATAAAATCTCGAGCCACGGATTCAAAGTTAAACGTTACAAACAGCCCCTGCTTTTTGAAAAAAATTGAAAAGGGCACAATGTTATGGATGTCTTTCAAATAGAAGCTATATACTAAACAGTCAAATTTTAAATTAACGGTAGGGCCGCTTAACAACTCTTATTTTGCCCTTCATTTGGATTCAGCTCATACCAACTCGCTTGTGCTTATATTTGAACTCATGTAGGTAGTGATAATGGACAGCGGCGGCGATCCTGGGCCCGATAGAGAGACACGTCCCCCGGAAATGTAGATAGATAGCTAGAAAGAAATATACATGTAGCGGAAAGAACGTACATATTGGACTAAAGGATTTTCTAGAATGCATAATTTCAGCATTTTACATTGCAAAATCTCGCTTGGTCGCTCCGCTCCGGCCCTCGCCCGATAAACACAAAACTAAGATATGACGCTCCCGGTCGCGATTATTTCATGGTTGGTGTATACATAGATCTTTTTTCCCCTTTCATTTCCACTGACCTAATTGTATGCTATCACAATCATGATTGTTTCATTTTCCCTTTAAAGCATGCGTAGCTAGGGGCGGTAGGGGCAGTAAGAGGACATAGGACGGAAAAAGGAGCAGACAAAGAAACATTTTTGACAAGGCTAAAACGGGAAAACAAATCATCTTCTTTCTCTAATAATTTAATGAAACGTTAAGCTTCTGCGCTTTGCGCTGGAGGGGAAAACTGAATTCAGAGAAGGATTAAGAGTCGGGAATGGAACAACGAATAATCTTCTTTCTCTAATAATTTCATTAAACTATAAAAGGTCAGAGCTTCCGCGCCTCGCGCGGAAGGTGGAAAATGAATTCAAACAAGGATTAAGAATCGAGAATGAGACAACGAATCATCTTCTTTCTCTCATAATTTAATGAAGCGTCAGAAGCTTACGCGCTACGCGCGGGAGGAGTAAAACTGAATTCAGACAAGGATTTAGAGTCGAGAATGAAACAACGAATCATCTTCTTTCTCTAATAATTCAATGAAACGTCAAAGCTTCCGCGCTTTGCGCGGAGGGGGAGAAACTGATTTCAGACAATGATTAACAACCGAGAACGGTACAACGAATCGTCTTCTTTCTCTAATAATTTAATGAAACGTCAAAGCTTCTGCGCTTCGCGCAAGAGAGGGGGGGGGGGGGGAACTGAATTCAGACAAGGATTAAGAGTCGAGAACGGTACTGTGACGGACACGGTTCGCCACCTTGGCTTGACACGGAGTATTTGTCAGGATGCCCGTGTCTGGCCTGGCGCTCCCCGTCGTTCGTTTGGACAAAATATATGCCCGTAGCTTGATGGCTGGAGTTCTTTCACTGCTCACGTCACATGGCGTATTAACAATCATGCATCCTTCGACTGCAATCGGTCACCCCAATCGTTGTGCACAGCAACAGTCAATTGAACATCCTTCGAGAAATCAATCAATCAACCACCAATCAGTCACCATGCTTTGTCAACTCATGTCACTGATTCTCGATCTCATTGTCTAACTACGGTTTCACTGTTCTAAGAAATCAGACCAATCATGAGTGGCATGTCGAATTCCTTTAATGCGAACCAACAAACATTCAGGGTTAACTCGATCAACACAAGTAAAAGTGTAGACTAGATGTAAAACTCAACTAAAGGTTGGGCCAGCGCCAACTATAAGGCCAGCCTCGGTGAGGCTGGCCTGTATCGGATACAGCGCAGTGGAAAGTTTTAATTACACAATCCTAACCGTGTTATCCATTTCGCTATACATGAACGTATAAAAAGGGCAAATATGTCCTCGTTAGTAAAACAACACTTCAACACAACATTTCTGCTAATCCCATAAAATCTTCACATATAATCTTCAGTATAACCCCTTATTCCTGATTAGATAACTACTATACAAATAATATCCCCCAAAGAAACATGATAATTGCACCAACATGATTGTTATATGTAATTTATGCTCATTTTCCTTCAGTTTGGTAATTGCTAAATCAACGATGCGCCATTTTGCTATAGCGCATGCGCGTACAACAAAAAATGCTTAACCTTCGTCCAATACTAAAACCCTGATTTGTTACAGTACTCTTTCTCTAATGATTTAATGAAACGTCAAAGCTTCCGCGCTTCGCGCGGGAGGGGGTATGGAAACTAAATTCAGATAATGATTTAGAATCGAGAACGGTACAACGAATCGTCTTCTTTCTCTAATAATTTAATGAAACGTTAAGCTTCTGCGCTTTGCGCTGGAGGGGGTAATCTGAATTCAGAGAAGGATTGAGGGTCGAGAATGGAACAACGAATTATCTTCTTTCTCTAATAATTTCATTAAACTATGAAAGGTCAAAGCTTCCGCGCTTCGCGCGGGAGGGGGAAAACTGAATTCAGACAAGGAATAAGAGTCGAGAATGGTACAACAAATCATCTTCTTTCTCTAATAATTTAATTAAACGTCAAAGCTTCCGCGCTATGCGCGGAGGGGTGAAACTGAATTCAGACAAGGAATAAGAGTCGAGAAAGGTACAACAAATCATCTTCTTTCTCTAATAATTCAATTAAACGTCAAAGCTTCCGCGCTATGCGCGGAGGGGTGAAACTGAATTCAGAAAATGATTAAGAACCGAGAACGGAACAACGAATCGTCTTCTTTCTCTAATAATTTAATGAAACGTCAAAGCTTCTGCGCTTCGCGCGAGAGAGAGGGGGGAACTCAATTCAGACAAGGATTAAGAGTCGAGAACGGTACTCTTTCTCTAATGATTTAATGAAACGTCAAAGCTTCCGCGCTTCGCGCGGGAGGGGGTATGGAAACTGAATTCAGACAATGATTAAGAATCGAAAACGGTTAAAACGAATCGTCTTCGTTCTCTAATAATTTAATGAAACGTCAAAGCTTCCGCGCTTTGCGCGGGAGGGGGTATGGAAACTGAATTCAGACAATGATTAAGAATCGAAAACGGTACAACGAATCGTCTTCGTTCTCTAATAATTTAATGAAACGTCAAAGCTTCCGCGCTTCGCGCGGGAGGGGGTATGGAAACTAAATTCAGACAATGATTAACAACCGAGAACGGTACAACGAATCCTCTTCTTTCTCTAATAATTTCATAAACATTAAAACTTCTGCGCTTTGCGCGTAATGGGGGGGGGGGGGGGGAGGGGGTGAGGGGACAGCGAGCTGCCCGAATATGAATTTGTTATATCTTTTCTCGTATATTTTGGTGATAAATAACACTTTCACAAAATACATATTATCCTCAAATTTTTGCTCGCTCGCTTCGCTCACTAGACGAATTGTGAAACCAGAAAATCACTTTTTTCGGGCAAGAGGCTATAGCCCCCCCCCCCCCCGATGAAAATGTCAAAAAAAATTACCGGTATGGTGCTTCTAATATGACCTTGTCAGTATTGGTATGTTGAGTTGAAAAACTGTCTGCGCAATTTTCAAATTTCCGGCCCCCCCCCCCCCCGGATTCCTGTGAAATTTGAACGTTAGCAGTGTCCTTATATTCAAATTATGCAAGGAAACCCGTTTACTTGCTAGACTTCACTGTCAGACACTACTGAGTGCCTGACTGGCTTTTTTTCTTCTTTGGTAATAACATACATAAAATGAGCTGTAAATGTACATGAGCATTTGTCTACATCAACAGGCGCGGATCCAGGATTTTCCAATAGGGGGGGGGGGGGGTCAGAGATAGCTAGGACATACATGACATTTTCATAATTCCTGCAAAGTTCTACAGAATTTGAGGTTGGCTGCAATAGGGACATAGTACCTTTAAAGGTTTTCACCTAGTGACGGCAACATATGGAAAATTGGACAAACAAATTGGCCCGAATTCACAAAGGAGGTTTGTCGACAAACCTTGGTTTTCGTACGTCATAATGACGGGTTTTACGCGTTTTTTACAAACCTGGTTTGTAAAGAACAAAAGGAGGTTTGGCGAAACAAAAGGAGGTTTGAGCTCAAACCTTGCTTTGTGAATTCGGGCCATTGTGTTTATCTCTGCCACAGGCAGGCGCGTAGCCAGGGGGGGGGGGGGGGGGCGGTGGGGGTGGTCGCCCCCCCCCCCCCCCCAAAAAAAAAAAAAAACGCCGGCCCCCCCCAAAAAAAGAGGGAGAAAGAAAAGAAAAAAAGTAAGAGGACGTAGGAAGAAAAAGGGAAAAGGAGTCGAGAACGGTACAACGAATCGTCTTCTTTCTCTAATAATTTAATGAAACTTCAAAGCTTCCGCGCTTCGCGCGAAAAGGGGGAAATTGAGTTCAAATTAAGGATAAAGAGTCGAAAACGGAACAACGAATCGTCTTCTTTCTCTAATAATTTAATGAAACGCACAGCTTCCGCGCTTCGAAAGAGGGGGACTGAATACAGATAAGGATTAAGGGTCGGGAAAGGTACAACGAATCGTCTTCTTTGTCTAATAATACGTAAAAGCTTCCGCGCTTCGCGCAGGAGGAGGGGGGGGGGGGACTGAATTCAGACAAGGATTAAGAGTCGAGAACGGAACTTCGAGTCGACTTCTTTCTCTAATAATTTAATAAAACTTCAAAGTTTCCGCGCTTTGCGCAGGAGGGGATGAAACTGAATTCAGATAAGGATTAAGAGTCGAGAACGGTACATCGAATCGTCTTCTTTCTCTAATAAATTAATGACACGTCAAAACTTCTGCGCTTCGCGCGGGAGGGGGAAAAGGAGGAAATTGAGTTCAAATTAAGGATAAAGAGTCGAAAACGGAACAACGAATCGTCTTCTTTCTCTAATAATTTAATGAAACGACAGCTTTCGCGCTTCGAAAGAGGGGGACTGAATACAGATAAGGATTAAGGGTCGAGAAAGATACAACGAATCGTCTTCTTTGTTTAATAATACGTCAAAGCTTCCGCGCTATGCGCAGGAGGGGCGGAATGAATTCAGACAAGGATTATGAGTCGAGAAAGGTACAACGAATCGTCTTCTTTCAAAGCTTCCGCGCTTCGCGCGGGAGGGGGGGGGGGGGGAAACTCCCCCTCCCTGCACCCACCCCCTAGGGAGCGCGCTTCGCGCGCTCTTTAAGTGATTCGCACGCTTTGCGTGCTCACTACCGCCCCCCCCCTAAAATGAAATCCTGGCTACGCGCTTGGCCACAGGTCATCTTGTCCAACAACAACAAAACGAAAAGAGATGAAATATATATTTTACCACATCGAAGAAAGAGATACAAAATTCTCTAATAATTTGAAATAAAGACATAAGAGTAGCTCCTCTTCATGATAATCCCGATGAATCTGATATGTTGCAGCCTGAACCTCGATCAGTAACGTGGATCATATCGGCATTGGGGACCGGACCCTGCCAGAATCTTCAAATTGGTAAATCATGATGAGCACGTCAGGTGCTATACGAATGTCCATCTCACGTGGCAAGTTAATTCATCAAAATATTTATTTGTCTAATAAACGTTCACTGCGATGGCGATTGGTCCTGGGGTGAGTTATAAAACAGTACCTCAAAGAATGTGACCGGCATACATGGTCAGCATTTGCTGCCCGACCCCTGGAAGGGAACTCCCGGAGGGCAGGGGAGAGGAGTTTTATTAACAACCAGGACTGCGGCATGGATTTTGTTTCATTTAGATTTGGGTTAGGGTATTAACAATTGCTTCAATATTGCTTGTCAAAAGAATATTGCTATTCGGACCGGGTGATACGTCTTTGAGGCGGAATACTGAATTAAATTTGATACCAGCATTGATTGCAAACCATTCGTCTGCGTCAATGTTTTAGAGTAGATTTATTTATAAAACTAATACCAATAAAAAGTTATTTGTACCATTTATAACAAAAATGCCTCATCCGTTATTTGTGACCAATATGACCGATGAATTGTAGAATTGCAAACATCGAACAATGAAACTCAGGATTGCTTTTCTTATACCAGTGACAGATCGGGAGGGTGTGGTACAGGGGCACGTGTTCCCATCAAATCAGATATTCTATACACGAAACCTTTTAAATACATTTTGATATTAAAGTCCACGAATTGTGCACTATCTTCCCTCCCAACGGAATACTTCCACCATAGTAGATTTGTATGTTACTTTGCACATTATAAAGTGGATAGACTTTCAAACTTGAGCATTAACCTATCGCCTACCCCAACCGGGTAGTTCCTGTATTAAGTTAATGAGAATAGGAACAATCGATACTCAACATGTTAACTTTGGTTTGATGATCCCCGGGTCTGCCCCCCCCCCCCCCCCCCGCAATGAGAAAAATTTTTTGTTTGAGGTAGACTGAACTCAGTGCGTGATTGACTAATGATCAATATGCCACACAGATACTGTCTAGGCTCAAGTTCACTCAAGTTCTCAAGTTGAATAGAATGGGATTACTCTGCATTATTAAGGACCTTCTATCGAGACGTGATCGTAATGAATAAGAGTCTTCAAACACGAATGTTCTACTGAAAGTTATGTGACCATGCAACGACCTTTTACAACATTATGTCTCAAAACCTTCCTTTGCCCCCTAAAGCAGTATGATTCTTTTTTGAATTGATTATACATGTACGGGTTCGAGCCCCGGCAGGGCCCGAGCGTCCTTTGGCAAGACGACATTAATCTACCTGCCACTCTCCATCCAGGTGTTCAATGTCTACCATTATAGTGAGCAGAAGGTTTACCCTTCAAAGATTCGGGGTAATGAATTATTAGAATTAGAATTCTTTGAACACCTCGCGTGGTGGATATGAACGCTATAGCAATTTTTAATATTATTGTTATTATAGGATTTCCCGGCCAAATTCGCGAGTTTGTCATTCAAATTATTTGTCTTGCGTTCAAATTCGACGGTTTTAGTGCAGTGAGGTATATCTCGGGTTTATATTCCCTTTTCTAGTTTTCAAATCTATGGAATTTTCGTTAGAATCCACGTATGTTTCATTCAAATTAATGAACAATGTGCTTCTTTCGCTATTTGGTCATTCGATTTGGCGCAACACGTATTTCTGACAACGCGACGGTGTACTTCTAGCATTTTAATTAATTTGTAGCATTCAAAATTAGCACTGTGTGCACTTAAATTGATGGTCAAAATACATTTCTCGTTTATTACACACTTTTTATAGCTCATTCTTTTTCTTTCAAGATTGTTTTTTCATGTGTATTTCATCATATTTCATTTTCTTGCACTTATACGCTTATCTGATATTCATCAGCATTTAAGTTTGATTGTTAAGAAGAAAAAAAACGACTTGCATCTACGGACCTATTTGTAATTGTTCATGTAAGGAAGTTGTTTGTCTTATGTTTCATCATAAATTTATCATAATTTCATCATAATTTCATTATGGAAGAAGGGTACAATATTGTGACTGGGGTAGGGACTAGAGTCAACAATTTGAACATGATTCATTATTTAGCCATGTCTTTAGCCATCGATCTGCTGGCGGGCAAGTAAACTATGAACAGAGGGGTGTGCTGGGTATAAGAGACGATGTGAATTACTTTTGTAAAATTCCGAATCTGTAGTAAAAATGGGCGATTGAGGGTACCCCCACCTTTCCCAGGTATATGAACATGTCCGTGCTGAAATGCCATATCTCTTGATTTCGCCCCTTCTTTACTTTATGTCTGACTACACCCATCTACATTGTCCTGAAAATAAATAAATGGAATAACACCTTAGACCCCAATGGCAAATCATGCATTTTAACTGCATTATTTAAAAACTGTACACGTTTGTTGCACTTCTTCCCCCTATACATTCCTAACTTGAAAAAAATATTACGAATACGAATGACAGGTGTTAATTTGAATGATAAAAATTACGCTTCGACAATTGAATATTAATTTGAATGCTAGTTGAGCAGTTTCTAAATTGAATGACAGATCTATGAAACCCTTCGACTAAAATCCTAAATTAAATGCAAAAACTGAAAAATTGAACGATAATTGGCATGGCAAAGCCGATCTGCGCTAACTTAAATGCAAAGTAAATGAATTCGAATGACAAACACGCGAATTTGGCCGGGAAATCCTATATTTAAAAAAAAATATATATATATATATTTCTTTAACAAGACATTCTCACTGTATCTCATCATAGACTCGAAAGGAACGCGAGAAATTGTAAATGCCTAGAGCTTTATGATACATCAGAGTCTGAAAGCTTACCGAGTTGAATGAAGTTCAGTCCGATTTCATATCGACGATTAAAAAGAAAGGTACAGTATTATGTCAAACATTCGGGCTTAAATATTTTAATCAGTTAGTCTGCTTCCTAGATAACATGAGATTTAAAAAAAAGTTTTCTTCCATCCTTTTGTATGGTTGATGAATTTTCTTACAATCAGTAACAATTTACAAAGTTTTATTAATTTATTTATTTTTACGGCATTTGAACGGTAAACTGGGGAAGGGCGTCTGTTGGCTACGCCATATGCTGGATACCCCACTGAATATGGTACTTGCGTGATGTTATATACCACGATCGGGATTATTCAATGACGGGGTAATAGGCTCATATACTGTGAACTAAATCTTACCCGCAGGGAGAGGTAGATATCTGTTCGGAATTTAGGTTATTCCCAAAGTGACATCATATTGAAAACAAGAGCCTAATCATTCTACCCGCCAAAAAAACATCCAATGAAGGAAACTAAAGAGGGAGTTTGCAGATGTAGATATTTCTTCGTGAGAGAGCTCTCGTATTCATTATGTGCTACGTTCAAGCCAGTGTTCAAGACAAATAGTGCAGAAAACAGAAATGGTGGGTAACCCTCACGGAAGAAAAAAAATATGATAATTTAATGTTTTGTTTTTTGGTTTGTTTTGTATATATTCATTACTGCATCGGGTTTCTCGAAATTTGTCTGGTTTCTCTCGTTCCTTTTATCATCACATTTCAAGGATAAATTTGGCAGCAGATATATAGTTTTACCTAGTATAAACCCATTTTCGTTATCTTTCCTTGTTGTATGCGGGTTGTTTTTTTGTTTGTGATATGTTTTTGTTTTTTGACCGAGAGTTTTTGGAGTTAATTTAATGTACCCGATGCTCCTGAGTGAAAACAAAGTATAGCAATGAATATGGTATAACGATTGTAAGACTTAATAAAATTAGAGCAGGAAAATAAAGTCTATTGAAAGTTCCATTATATTTTTGTTTCCTAAATTATTTCAAATCAAATCTTCATTCAAATAAACTGTTCCACAAATTGGCTGCACTGTGACATCGGTAGGCCTATTTGGGCCCTATTTGGGCGATTAATGTAGCTAATATTTGAATTCTCAGATTTGTGACGGGTTTGACGTGTTCGTAGTAATTTTATTCATAGTGCTTTATGCTAAAATAGACTTTGATAATGAATTCATGCTATCCGTGTTTCTACCTAATATTTATGGAAATTCGATTTGTATCATACCAAATTCGATTAATCTGTATTTTAACTGTCTGGGGTAAAATAAGTTTCAACCTGACCATTAATTATTAGTTATAACCATCAAATTGTATTTCATTTTCAAAGCTCAAGTTATATAGTACCTTTCTGAGGATTAATAATCCTCTTCGTTTTCCTAAATCCTGATCACCTAAAAACGTCTTTAATTATCCATTAGGATATCTGCATTTATTTTCCCTCACATTTCCAGCATGAATATCGATTTAATAATTCATTAACTGCAAAGATAGAGGAGGAAACGACACAACAATGTATCATCCTAGTGTCATAGTACTTTGGAGTATAGCGGCGACCCACCCCCTCCCCCTGGCATGCATGCCCCCGAATATAATAAATAGATTTGTAATACTGTGCGAAATTTGGACGCTTAGAAGATACCATACAAAAAGGGGCCGTTCTGTGTTCAGTGAAGGTGTTGGTTGATCATCATTTGATGGAATTCTGCTGAATAAATATCGGGTTTTGAGGAACATTTGTAATATACAGATTCGTAAGTATGGTTCAAACATTCTTAATCTACGAGAAAATGGATATGTGAACATTCTTTTGAGAGAAATACCTTTGAATAAAGCAACAAACATGATGGTGATGAGTGACTGTGCACTGTGCGAGTCGGAGTGTGTCATGTCGTGCGCTATGTTGTGCCGGTGCCTGGGCTGTGGCTGCACCTTATTGCCTGTGACTGGTCTTTTCTTTTGTTTACATGTTGTGCAATTGTGCGGGACGGTGTGTCTTGCACACACAGACTTGTTTTTGATGTAACTCACACTCACAGTTATATGTATATTCTAGACTCTATTTGCTTGTTTAATGTGACTTGTACCCATTTGATGTGTCTGTGTCTTCTTCTGATAATACTCTGTAAAGAGGTCTGTACTCAAATAAGGAAGAAGAAGAACATGAGATTGAGAATTTAGAAAGTCAATTGAAAGTGATGAATAGCAATGCCCAGAGTCTAACAGTTAGAGCCGAGGTCTAGATCTAAATCTAGATCTAGAGTCTAGTCAATTTTTTTAGATTTAGACTATTCTAGGATATATAAATTAGAATTTTTGAAAATGAAATTGAACTTCAATGCTTTCTGACATGTTGTATGACTAGTATGTTATGTATTATTATTATTATTAGTATGAGTACTATTGATTATAGACTTATGCCATTATCATGACATAGCCATAGGAAACCACCATTTACTTCACACAGTAGCGCTTCATAGCGTCACACGCCATTGCCGATTGGCCTCCTTGCATGCATGCAAACAAACTATTGTTCACCAAAACCATGATATACAATGTAGCTGATTGAACTACTAAGCAAATTTCACTTTCAGTGATTTAACTTGGTCAGTAGGCGTGGTAGGCATGGTAGCTAGGTGTATGAAATGAGGTTAGGGCATGGCCATGGGGGGGGGGGGGGGGGGGGTTGGATGGGGACCTTAGTAATTAAGCTACCAGGTACACAAAATTTTTTTTTTAAACTCGTCAAAGGCTAGTAAAAGTCCTGTACTAGATCTGAGGAAATCTAGGAAAGTTTCTTCTTTTGTTGATCTTTCATTAGTTCTATGTTAAGAAAGCAGAATTTAAAAACATTTTTGATGACCATGTATTTGTGCGATAGAATGACAGGGTCCTTAACTTTTTATTTGATACTACATCTTTTTGAAAGAACTGTTCGAAAAAGAAATTTCAATTGTTTTTTTTTAATTTCGTGGGCAATGAAAGTGATCTAACAAAAGTTTAGGCTCTAAAAAAGAATACATGTTAAATATACCTTAAGAGGTTTCCTTCTTGAATCTACTCAGTCAATCCTATATTCCTATTGTTGTTAATTGGTACCAAGGCTATGTGCCATTCGGCATGTATACTAATATGAATTTCAGTCACCCTAGAGGGTCTATATCTAGAACATGTACATGAACTTTCTTTCTGTATTTGCACTCTGTCTACATGTATTTTAGTTTGACCATGGCTCAGCCAGCCTCTACTGATAGACAGCACCTCCTAGATCGTCTTCTTGATGCGGTCAAGCAATGTCAGGTGAGGTTTGGTGGACGTTCAGAGCTTGCCACGGATGCAGACAGTCGGGTTTCTTGTCTTTGTGCTCAGTATGAGGCGGTGCTACACCATGGACTCAAGAAGCCTTCTATCAACCCGCTCAGTGCTCTCCAGTAAGTACCTGGTCTTTGTTAGTGACTGCTAATCATGTTATTCAAAAGAATGGTTTGGAAAATCTTGCACTGACTGGAAGAGTCAAGGGGAGGAGGGGTAGGGGTAGAAGGAGGATTCTGTGGATGAGTAGCTTAAGGAGTGGGATTTCTGAAAGTGGAATTGATCTTAGGGAGAATGAATTACTTCATAGAATATGGGACAGAGAGTTGTTGCATTCCATTGTCACCAAAGTCTCAGGATATGGCACGTAAAGAAGAAGAAGAAGAATCTGTGTACATAAATTTCTACTAGTAAAAGGTTTGCCAATTGAAGATGTATGTGATCTTCATGTTTGGTTTCAGATGAGTGTTAACAATGTAGACAAGGCTCTTACAGGTACATGTATATTCCAAAATTTGAAGAGATAGGAGAGATCATCACCCATCAGTGAACGATGTCATTACAGAATTAGCTAAAAATCATGTAAAAAGTTGAATACAGTATACTCTTGAGGCCATAACTTTTTATAAGCAAATCACAAAGGAAAGTAGAATCAATTTATTTAATGTGACCACAAGATTTATCTATTTAAAGATTTATGTGTTTAAAGATTTGTTTTTTTTTGTATAACTAGTTCACAAAAGGAATGAATAAATTAATATAAATCTATTCTGTCACATTATTAAGACAATTGAGTTAAGCAGGTTTAACTCCCATTTTTGGTAGGTACTCCAACCTTTATACTGAGAACTTTTTAAATTCATAATTGTTTGGCTTTACCAAAACATATAATATTTCTCTGCAGTTGAACTACAATTTTTTTTAAATTCCATACTTTTATCATTGTTTATACAGCATTTCATTGCTTACATTTCTTTTAATCAGTATGACATTAACAGATCATGAATAAACACTTAGTTCCTTGTATATAACGTAATCCATACTTCTGTAAACTGAGAGAAAGACATGAAAATCATGTTCCCATACTCTACATGTACTGTATGATCTCTATACTATGCGAGGTAATTAATAACGATGCAAATCATGCAACTTCTATTTCCTTGTGACAGCATTCTTCATCAAAATCAACTAAAGAGAAATTTTCAATAAAGACAATTCGTCGCCTGGGTGGCAGAAGGGCGTTAGCTCGAATTTCAGGTCAAAAATGAAACATTTAGCAAAAGGGCGTTAGCACAAAATTACCACAAACTTTTATAAAACTGACTTATTTCTGAAGAAAAAAATTGTGGCCGTGTTCTACTATAACATTTATATTAGTCTTTTAAGTTTTAAACCAATTTTCCGGACAGAAAGCAGTTTAAATATAAAACAAGTTTTTAAATGCGAATAATTTGAAAAGTAGTTTTGGAGTTGCTAACGCCCTTCTGCCAGCAGGCCGATGAATTCATTAGTTAAATACTAATAGGAAATATTTTCACCTACCCGGTAAAACGCCTATTTGGATATTATATACCGTATTTGCCGGCGTAAAGGCCGCACCCCCGCATAGGCCGCACCCCCGGTTTTGTTGTTGTTTTGCTGCCAAAAACCCACGCGTGGAAGGACCTTCATTTAACATCGAGGTGCAGTTAAAGGCGCTGATTTGTGCTTGTAAACTTGTCACAAATAATAGTAACAATGTTGTTTTTAGAAGAATGTGTAAGATCATTAATGTGAATTAAAAACAATAAAGTACCTATGGTACCAGTGGTGTACCTTGTGGTACACCATTTGTTATAGAAAAAAATTTGAGGAACTATTATTATAAACTACATATTGAGATCTATTAGAATGATTACTTTCAAACCAAGATGACAGTCAAATTATAGTGTTGTTTAAGTTTCTGAGTGGTGAGTCAACACACTGATTACTGAGCTGGGAGACATTGCCAGGCATAGCGCCATAAATCGAAACTAAAAAAAAAAAAAAAAAAAAAAAAAAAAAAAAAAAAAAAAAATAGGCCGCACCCCGACTTTTTGATATTTTCTCTTCCAAAAATACTGCGGCCTATACGCCGGCAAATACCGTAAGTGCTAAAACACTCCAGCCGTACGCATGTACATGTATACTATTTTGTGACTTTTTCCTCAAGTAATTTTTTGTTTGTTCGGAAGAACCTACTGGTACATGTTTACATGGCAGATAGTACAATCATTAGCATTATTTTTTTTTCATTTTTATGTTTGCCTACTTACACAATGCTAGATATTTGTGGGAGTATTCAAACAAACAACTGTTACAGAGATAAAAAGTTGGCTCAAGGTTTGGAGCTGCCACTGTTTATTGCTTCTGTAAAGGGAGCTGTGTGTATTAAGCATTTACTGTTGAGTTGCATAGATTTAATTGGAACAAACCCTGAATTCTGAGAACCATCTAGCGTGATTCACAGACAATCTAATTGTTAGTCTATTTACTTCAGACTCCATGAAGTCTATTTTGACACCAGGCCATGGTTAATGCTTGTCGTTTGGCAGTTAAGATTAATCATCACTATTTCATGTTATCAACATAGTTCCACCATTCAGTTATGATTTGAATGTACAGAGCACACAGGTCAGGCAGCTGTATATTAGAAATAGATATATTTCAACAATTGTTTCAGTTGTGACATAGTTTGAGCTAAAGATGAAAATAATTAATAATACCACTTCAATATGCATTTATTTTCTTCCATCACAGACATATAATAGATTAATCTAACCTAGGATAATATAAGATCTAGCCAATTTTTTTTTGAAATTACATTTTTGTTGTTGAGTTAAACTATGATCTCATACAACATGAATTATGTTGTACTCTTTCAATAGATCTACAGTATGTTAATGCCAATTTTTTTTCAACATTCTGTCC
The DNA here is from genome assembly GCF_000002235.5 of Strongylocentrotus purpuratus. Lineage (NCBI taxonomy): Eukaryota > Metazoa > Echinodermata > Echinoidea > Camarodonta > Strongylocentrotidae > Strongylocentrotus > Strongylocentrotus purpuratus. Next base: position 37,000,315 of record NW_022145599.1, read on the forward strand.
AGTGATATCTAATTTTGTGTGAATATGTGCATGCAACAGAAATCTTATGTCAGCATGTACATATAAGGCTATGGGCAATTTATTTTTTACTTTATGATTAATGCTGTTACTTATTACCACTATTTATCTTTGACTACATACAGGCAGATGACTGGATTGACTATGCCCAATCTACCTCTCATCAAAACAGATGCAGAACCTGGTAAGAGCTAGATACCATCATCTTCATTCTTAATCCATTGCCTACTGGAACCGAGTGGTCCCTGTATTAAGCCTATGGGAACTACATAATTCAGTAGTCTACTGGTTAATAATAGGGACTTTTAGATTTACACAACGAGAGCGTGGACTGCCACGTGTGACATTGTGTTAAGGCACTGGGCCGTGCCCGGCAGTGCCTTAAAAGGATATCACATTACCTTAAAAGAGTGTCACACATGGCGGTCCACGTTCTCGTCGTGTAAATCTAAAAGTCCCTAATTACATGTAAAGAGCCACGGTACAGCTAGGAGATGTGTGGTGTCAAACTGTCCGATAGAAAGAACACAAGTGAGCTTTGGTTTGATCTGGAAGATACTGTGGTGGAAGTGGTAAAGAGAAGTGGATTGAGATGGATGGGTTGTGTGTTGAGAGGGGAAGATGATGATGGACCAGTGAAAAGAGTGTGGGATCTGGTAGTGGATGGTATAAGAGGGAAAGGAAGACTGAAGATTTCATGAAAAGATATGATGAAGAAAGAGATAAGAAGAAGTGTACGTGGGAGGGAGTGTCATCATGATGCGAAAGTCATTACCTGGTAATCCCTCGTAAGAGCAAAAATGCTGACTTAAATAAATGATGATGATGAAAATGATAAGATAGAAGTGTAGAATGTACATGTTAAATAATAAGAACAAAGAAAAACTATCAATGCACCGTTTTCTTTTGGATACATCATACTACTTGTAAATTCTACTAGTGCAATGTACAATTTAAAATGCATGAATTGTACACATGTAGACAATTATGTCCATTTCCTTGTTTAGAAAGACAATGTAACTTGAGGAGTACAAGTAATTCTTCAGGTAATTATTTAAAATTGTTTTTTAATAAAGACTTTCAGTTTCTGTACATTTACTCTTATGTCATACCGTACATGCACAGTGTATGTGCTTAAAGGCATGTTTCATTGGCATGAAGTGGTTTTGATGAGCTATTGAAGATTGGATGCTTTAAAGAGGGAAGGAGAGAGAGAGAGAGAGAGAGAGAGAGAGAGAGGGGGAGGGAGAGAGAGAGAAAGAGAAAGAGAGGGAGAGAGAGAGAGAAAGAGAAAGTAAATGGTGGGAATTAAATCCCAGTTGAGTGTTTTCACGTACATGTAGGCGTAATGAGTATCAAATTAATTTTTACTTTGTTTTATTATTGCTTTAACTGTAATAATGTAATTACTGTATAGCCTATTGTAAATCTTCAATAGGTATTCTCTATTTCACTATTCTTGTGCTTATGGTATCAATTCCACAATACCATTTCCGAGCTTTGTGCATGAATTAAAGGGAGTATCATTAGATACATGTGTAGATACATAATGTACAAACATTTTCATCATCTTTTCTTTTAAATTGCTCTCTGTGATAATGTGTGGCACAGACCTGAATAAATACAAATGTACTGTTACATGGTTATACATGTATGTAAATGGAACATTTTGACTTCAGCTTTGGTTAAATTAGTTTAATAAGTTACATAATATAATGCTTGTGTGCAAATACATGTAAGCATCAAGCAGTTCTAGATGGTGGTCTACAGGGAAAATAACTTCAGACCCTACACACTACACATGTAAATTAGATATAGGGCATGTATCTGCGAATTGTGAACCTTTGTGTCATGGCGCAGGAGACTATCCATACACCTTGCATCCACACACTTTAAATGTGAAACAAAACACCCTTGGAAGTGGGTTGAATTTATGAATTTTAGAAAGGCTGATTTTGGTTAAACCATGTTTCAAAATGCACCCTTTTGTGAGTTCACATATTTGAATTTACGATAAGGTAAGTACATATATGTCATGAATGCTAGATTCATGTTATAAACTAAATATATTTCAAGTCTGAATCTGGTCTGATACAAATCTTATGAAAGGCGCCTACAGTGTATATTATATGTGTAGCCTAAACACTTGAAACTGATATGTAAATACATATTTCCTTGTTGTTTGTTTTATTTGCAAATTTAACCACTCCATGTCATTTAAACAGGTGCCCTGAAAATTGTTCCAGCAAATAACTCTTCTATTTCAATTCACTATAATTCAGTTTACTGGCCCATAGTAAGAGATCAGCTGACGCCCCATGAGATCCAGCGGTATAGTGCCCTCAAGCATATAACCACCGATGCAGGGCGTGGTCGTGCATGGCTCCGAAGCACTCTCAATGAACACTCTCTGGAGAGATACATGCATATGATACTCAGTGCTACAGCTATCATCAAGTAAGTATTTTTCTTTGAGATGATAAAAGCATATCATCTGCTAAGAGAATGTACTTCTTGGCCTCTCTCTTTCCATTTAGTGTCGGTCTGATGGTCGTATCGTGTGTGCGGCTGGGCCGGTATACAGAAGTATCAAGCTATGTTTTTTAATGTTACACTAAAATGTAAAACCACAAGATTGTAAGTGTGAAACAATATGATTATTCATTATTTTTCTGCAAAACGATGAAACGCATATTTTGTAAATCATTGTGTTTTCTGACGAATAAAACTTATCAAGATAAATTTTAAAAAAGAAAAAGAAAATGCACGTTAGTGAACTCAAATCTTGGGGATGAATCTGACAGAGTTTAAATGTCATCCAGTAATTCTTGAACCATATGCCAAAAAGATTTTTTTTTCTTCAAATTATGTTTTGTTTTAAAGTAGAGCTTACTTTCCACTGCTGTATTATTGTCAGCTAGCAGGGTTCAAAATGTAATTTCAAACCAGACTAGCGCTAATCAATGCAAAAATGTACTAATAAATTATAAATCAAACAGTTTCTTTCTGTCTGCTTGACTTGTGAATAGGTAAAATGAGGAAAGGTGACATTGTGTATGCAGAATCACTAATTGATGTGGGATCAACCTTTTTTTAACTTTATTTCTGTCCCTGATTAAAATGTCATCTAGGCAGTTCTGCATGTATTATCCATACAGAGCTTTCAAAAATGAGGAGAGATCTACATTTGTAATGTTACATGTACATTGTACCAACCATAGGTCTGGAACTATTCTCTCTTCTTTGCTAAGTATCATTCATAACTTTATCTCAGTCTCTAATTATTCAGACAGTACTATGAACCTTGGTGTGAACTTCATCTCTATCTCTGATTATCATCTAGACAGTCCTTCATTGTTTGCTTTACATAGCCTTAAAGTTAGAGAGATCAACATGTGTAATGTTACATGCACCAACCATAGGTCTGGAACTATTCTCTCTTCTTTGCTAAGTATCATTCATAACTTTATCTCATTCTCTAATTATTCAGACAGTACTATGAACCTTGGTGTAAACTTCATCTCTATCTCTGATTACAATACCATCTAGACAGTACTTCATTATTTCCTTCAAGAGCCTTAAAATTAAAAGAGATCAACATTTGTAATGTTACATGCACCAACCATAGGTCTGGAAATATTCTCTCTTCCTTGATAAGTATCATTCATAACTTTATCTCTATCTTTGATTATCCAGACAGTACTATGAGCCGTGGGCTTTCTTACTAGATGAGGAGAGATCTACAATGCTGCCTACCATGGCTAGAGGTCTAGGATCTATTCTCTTTGCTATTAACATTGACAATCCAGAGCTAAACGGTACTAAGCAGGTAAGAGAGATTAACTTTTTAACTTCATCAGGGGGGTGTTTCACAAAGATGCTAAGTTGAACTTATCTCTATTAATGTTGGACTTGATTATGGAAAGCCGTTAGCATCTAGGAAAATATTTTGTAAAAGTTATTTTAAAAGGCATAGAATGTTGATTTGAATCATTCATATTTTCTATTATTAAAGAGGTTTCATGTTCTTGATGTGGAATTTATAAAAAAAAGCCTAAAATACTTTTCACCTTTGAATATATTTTATTTTAAGGCTACAAATGGCTCTCCATAGTGTTTAAGTCCAGAGTTAATTTTGACTTAGGATCTTTGTGAAACACCCTCAGGTTTCTTCTAGCTAGATGAGTATCTCTGTATACATGCCACAAGATACTTGCGTTACTGGTATACACTTTGTATTATCAGCCCAGACAAACATTAGCATGTACTTACACCCTGTACTGAAGAATTGCCATACTCTCACAGTTTTCAAGAGGTGTATGAAAACACATATTTTCTAATTTGTTGTAATATTCCTCTCTGTTTGTAATTAATGTAAGCTTTGTATGATAATGTTCTCTTTCTTTGTTTGTAAGTACATGTATTTCTTGTTGATGTGATTTGTATCTAACGAAAAGGCGCTTAATAAATGTAATATTATTATACAGTAGGTTTGCGGTTGCACCATGTGTGAGAGAGAGAGAGAGAGGTTTGAGGAGTCCTGAAAAGGACTCTGACTCTGTAATCTTTCATGGAGGAGTGTAGTCCTGAAAAGGACTGTTTGTTATCTTTCTTAGCATATAGTTCTCAGGAGAATTATAGCGCTTGGAGAGGATGAGTGGCTCGACGTTTCAAACAGGTTGACTATCCGTCGTCATATATTTTTTATTATCATTATTATTACTATTTGGGGGAATATGTACACTAAAAATAATTACATTCTCAACTCCTTTAACACTGATCTTCTTATCCCCAAAATGTTTGATACCTCAAGTTTGGTTTTAAATACAACGCTCTCTAAGTTTAGCATAGTAGGAGTTCACATTGCAAAGTGTGAAGCAAAGTAACATTTTGAACAATCTTGACCTTACCAAGCCATTAATTGAAATTTTTAAAAGGCTGTCCTATTCCTTAGCCATTCGTTACATTTATACAAGTACATTCCCTGTTTGTTTTCATACAGTGTTCAGCAATCATATTTTAATTTGATAGCAACTTAGCTTTGTTTATCATAGACAACCAATGATTGATGCTAGTATTGTCTCAAGAGTCTGTTGAAACCTGCAGCATGTACTGTAGATGTTTATGTAGTTTAATGAAGACTACATTTTAATTGACTCAGTAGAGATTTAGTTTCAGGAGCATCTGAGATGATTGCAGCAGTCTTTTTTTAGCTGACTCAGATCTAAAGTATACCTCATTGTCCATAGAGGTCTCATTAGTAATACCTTTAAGATTGATAACAAAATATCTCCCGGCAAGTTCGCTCTCAGTCAAAATCCTTGTTAGTTCCTCCCTTAATATCAGCAAATTACTATGGTGCAAGATCCTTTCAACTGGCAGCTGCAGAGTTATGGAATACATTACCTAGTCATCTTACAGCAGGTTGATACAGTAGAAAATTTCAAGAGGCTCTTAAAGACACGTTTGTTCATTTGTTAAATTAGTACAATGTTATGGCAAAGCAGTTATTCTTTCTCTTCTCTTCCCTCATGTCTGCTATTATCCCTTCTTTTCTTTTTTCTGAGCGCATAGGGACTTAAAATTATTTTTGTGATATGCGCTATATAAGAATGGTTTATTATTATTATTATTAAGATACATGTAGGACAAGTTCATGCTTGTATTTGGATACATGTATCTACATACAAGAATGTATATATAAGTCATTTTTGAAAAGCAACTCAGTTAGTTTTTCAAGTTTAACCAAATTTGTGTAATCATGCCTATCTCATGCTTACAATTCTTGTGTAGAAACTGTTGTTTTATTCATTAGAAAAAAATACCACAAAAGGAGGATACGAAAAGTGGTAAAAAGGAAATATTGAGAATTAAAGAAGGATGCTTAGGTAACCCTGGTAGAACTGTCTGTATCTCTTGTCATGTAATGAACCTTGCTCACACGTATTACTAGAAAGACAGGGTATTAGGATCAATATCACAGCTACAGTAAGTGGTGGTTAGATTAGACTTCAACCTCTTCAAGCCATACTGAAAGCTGTCTCTTCATTCTTAATGATATTTGCCAAGTGTCAATTGATTGCCCATCACATGAACACTTTACTTTACAAAGTACACAGGACTAGCTACTTCTAAAGCTACCTCACACACAAAAAAAAGTAATTTTTGGAGATTTGCTTTCAGTTGTGCCTCTCCAAAGCTTTGGAATAACTCATCCCCTCGACATCAAATACCCCTGTCTTCAATATATTGTTGAAGACGCGCTTGTTTTCAGGAGCTTTTTAATAGTTATGGGTTGTGTGTCTGTAAAAAAGTACTCTTAGGAGTTTAATTTAATTTTGTATTCACAGCGTGGAGCCCTCTACCCTTCCCTTAGCTCTCTCTCTCTCTATCTCTCTCTCTCTCTCTCTCTCATCTACATGTAGGTACATCCAGATACCGCTTTGATTTTAAGTGTAGGTTGTAGAATACTTCATGAAAAACATGTGCATGTACATTGTACCTTTAATCATGTACATTAGGCAATTTGGAAGTATCCCCTTACAAGTGCATCTATCTCCTGCCAAATAATAATCAGAAACTTGGCTTCGATGCTGTCATGCAATGTAATTTCATTAACAAATTTAATAACAGATCTATTGAAAAGTAAAAAACAAAATGCGTGATGCCAATGCAATATGTATATTTTGTGAAAATTTATCAAAAGACATGTAAAACTTTGTCTACTAGTTGTAGGAGACAAGAACAGTCATTGTTTGTATTAATGTGGCAGAGTGACCTAATTGCTATTCTTGTGGGAGGATCTCCATATTATTTTTGATCTCAACTTTCAAAATGACATAACTTTCTTATGCTTAGGCTGAAGTATCTCAATTTTTTATGAAGTTTTACTCCCCTCTGATTCTGGGAACGAAATTGAGTACCGGTACATGTGTTGACACAATGACTGACTTGACTATATAGAATGAAAGGAACTTTGGTTTGTTATGATTTCTTTCTCTGTAATGTTTGCCAAGTTATGTATGTCCTTGTGTTTTGGCATGACCTCTAGACATTTGGCTTCCTTCCCATCCATACTGTGTTATTTCCCATTCAGACATCATCTTACTACCCCTCCCCCTTTCTCTCTCTCTCTCACTCTCTCTCTCTCTCTCTCTCTCTCTCTCTCTATCTCTCTCTCTCTCTCTCTCCCCCTCTCTCTCTCCCTCTCTCTTTCTCTTTCTCTTTCTCTTTCTCTTTCTGTGTCTGATGGTTCATCTGTCTCTGTCTGATGGTTCATCTGTCTCTGTCTGTTTTTCTTTCTCCCAACTGATCTCTCTTTTCTCACTCAGTTCAATGTACATATATATTGTTTTTTTTTTAAATCCAGTTTGTTTCTTTCTCTCCCTTTCTATCTCTCTCTATTTCTTTCTCTCTCCCTTTCTTTCTCTCTCGTACCTACATACATCTAGAAACATTACTGTACACATGTACATGAACTTCATCTATCAGTTACTCTGACTTAAACAAATCTCTTTTGTGTTTTCTTTCTGTCACTCTTTCTCCAACATCTTATGTTTTCTTTCTTTTGTATCACCCATGCTGTCCCAGTAACTCCTCCCTCTCTAATATGATAGTTGTTTTGTGCATGTCCCATATCTTCATCTCTGAGACCCCTCTTTCCTCCTCACTCCGAGTCCAAGCTTCATATAGTTTATGCCTGTCCACAGATTATACTATTGTTTGTATACATGTATGAAACACATACAATACACTGTGCAGTTTGAACCTCTTTATAACCTTTGGCACAGTTTTAAAGCAAATATTGTGAATTGTAGAGTAAACAGTGTATATATACACACCCCCTAATGATATTACAGTTACATTGCAAATTATCTGTTCCTGTCTGTGAATGGTTTGCAAGCCATTCATGTAAATATTACATAGGGCGATTTAATTTATCGTATAGGACATGAAATCAATTTATCTCATGCTTGCATGAGAAATCTCTCGATATATGAATCTCCATTAGTCAATAGTCATATCAAGAGATTCTTCGCTTATAGAGGAAATATACATGTACAAGTGAGAAAAAGGATGTGTGTGGTAGGAATAGACACTTTGTACATAATTGCCCACAATAGTGTAGAGGTCAAGATACATCGTATGACATATTGAAATCAAATTCACCCATGAATTATTTGGGAATTCATAAGGTTGGGGCATCGTAATTGAAAGAGATGAAAGAGAGAAATAGAGAGAGGAGAAGAATAAAAAGACACTTAAGGGTCAATGAAGAATTTTTTTATTTTTTTATTTTATTTTTTTAAATTTTTTTTTTTGGGGGGGGGTTGGGTGGGGGTTATTTAACTATTTGTGTGACTAATTATCCAGTAATTATATATCGTCTGCTGAGAGCAAGAGGATCGTTAACTCAGATAAAATAGGAGTTACATGTAATGCCCTGCTAGCTCTTAGCAGATAATATAGTTCTTAATATTGTTATCTTGTTATTTGATTAAGCCATTATTATCTTGTAAAATTAGAATAGAAATCAATTGATATAATGAAATTGTCATAAGGCATATCAAAGCAGCATTTCTTAATTTGCAAGTCATCCTATTCTTTAATACTTGATTCTCCTATCTGTGGTTTATTAGCCTTCAGCGTTTGAGTCTCTCTCATCGTTCATCCAAGCTCCTGAGACGGTCCAGGCCCAGAACATACGGGACCAGGATCCAGAACCTGTCATAGTAGCAAGTGCTGCAACACAAGGTCTGTAGGACTAGACTAAGCAATCACTCTTAGAAGACATGGAGCGAATATATATAAATAATTGAATATGTTACCATAAGATAAACATGTAAAGTGATTGTGAGACAACAAAACAGCAGAAGGTAGCTGATATAACTGTTGTTCCTGTAATGTACATGGAGATTGTGATTTGAAGAGATAGGTTTTGTATTACTATTATTATTATCATTTGCGTGTGACTGAACACTAAAGTATGACTTTTGACCGCCATTTTGTCTTATGTCATGCATACAATGGCTATTATTGTGAATTCATCTCAAGGGACTTTTTTTCTGAATCTGAATCTGAAAACGAATGTAAAGGAATTGGGAATAACATATGATTGAACAAAAATATAATAGTTAGTCATTTGAATAAGCGCTGATACATGATCATGTATTTCCTTCTTCTCCTACTTGTATCTACTTTCACATAAGTTCTCAGTCATTGTTTTAAGATACATGCCTGATATTAGAAGTGATTGTTTTCTCTCTGTTGTTTTCAGGTCATAAGGAGAAGAAGAAGAAGAAAGGCAAGAAGAAAGGCTCCGTCTCTATCGTATCATTCAATGACAATCAAGGAACATCATCATCATCATCATCATCAGTACTAGTAGGATCTCCATCATTTAAAGTCAACCTGGTTGATACAGGACGCAATGATTCAGTAGAATCACACGATAGTTCACAAGATTTTGCCCCAAGTAGTGATCTAGGACGGTTCTCAGCGCTAGGAGTAGGAAGCTCTAGTCTCAGTAGTGGAAGCTCATCTATGTCCGGTGCTATTGAAAGTAGTTCATCTTCACTGAGATCTGATAAAGAGACAGAATCTGCTCGTAGTAGTGGTGGAAGATTAACTGACTCGTTAGCCGTACAACCCGCTGGAGGGCAGACACCGGTAGTTAGGAGTGATGTTAATGATAATGAAGTAGATATATCCAGGGACCATTCGTCAACATCTGAAGACTTCCCGGTGTCCTTTCCTGCGACCACGCCCCCTTCCACTCCTCAAGATGTGTCTCATCTTGATCAATACCAGAGAATACGCAACTCAATGAAGAATCATGAGATGGAGATCACTCGTCAACAGAGGGCGCTTGTCAATGGTAGCGTCACATCCAATGGAGGGGGCGGGGATCCAGCACTCCATTCACGGGAGCTCTACTCCTCATTCCCGGCCAAAACCCCACCCTCGACCCCACTAGAAACATCCACGCTAGCACAGTACGAGAAGTTACGGAACTCTGTTGATGCGACGGAAGTCAGCGATCAGTTGCGTCAGGATATCACCATCTCCACTCCGGAAGGTACAACAACCAGGAGTATATATGATACATTTGGAGCTGGAGAGAGACTGTCAAACGGAGATGGTGATGTTGATCATGCGAATGCTGATGAGGAGTCTTCAACATCTACCAAGAGAGCTAGTGTAGAATCAATGGATAGGATGAGTCCTGCGTTGAGTAAAGGAAGCTTCCATCTACTTGGTGAGGAGTCTGATGAGGCCATGTTTCCTGTCGCACAAGGTATGTTCTCCTGCAGGTTGATTGATTGGTTCTTCAATGTTAAGTTTAGGTTATCATATGGCAAGGGAAAGGTACACTGTCCCATGCATTACCATGTATTAAAGCCCGTCTGCACTAGTTTGTCCAGGGGGATTAGACCTCCCTGCAAGGTCACTGACAGGTGGTTATCTCATCAAATCAGCTCTCAATTAACATAAGAAAAAGGGGATCATGTGGGACCAACAGGCACCGATTTGGCATTGTTTTCTGTATAGAGGGCGCAAGTAGCTACAAGTAGTACAGTAGGGCTTTAATGAAATTTTGTGATAAGAGATCCATCTATTTGTTTTTATTGCTATTTAGCTGAGAGGGGTGAGTGGCTTAGTTTAGGTTATTTTGGTTTACTGTATATCAAGGTAAAGAACAAGTATTTTATTTGTTGTTATTATCGTTGTCTAGATGAGATGCAGTCTAATGATTCCAGTGTGTTAACGTTCGGTGCTGAGACAGAGAATGCTGCGTTGGGTCTAGCTATGGCACAGAAAGGTCTCACAGACAGGTAGGAATTGTATATATCCTGTGACCATTGAATAGCAAGCTAGACAATCTTCTAACATGTCATGTATAAAACCTTTAAATTTTAAAACACAATTGTGAATATTGTCTGCAGAATTAATACCTTTCTTGCTTTAATAAAGCAGACAATATAATCAGATTTATATATGTTCATCTGCACCTACACCTGTATGTGTACATGTATATGTATATTCAACACTTGCTATATCAATAGTAGATATTCAGCTACAAACATGAATGTTTTGGAGCGTTAAATGTAGTTATATGTATTGTTTTGTTGCTTAAATATATTACATTCAAGATTTATTTCTGTTTTACTTTTTCAGAGCGGCACTGATTATTTTTGTTATTTACAATGTTAATTTTTTTTTTATATTGAAGCTCTTTGGGAGAACTTGGTAGAACAGAAGAGACAGAGAGACTTGCATCTGACATGTCTACAGGTAATTGAATCCTTCTCCCCCTTCTTTCTATATCTCTCCCCCCCCCCCCCCCCCCTCTTTCCCTCTCTCTCTTTCTCTGTCTGTCTGTATGTCTGTCTGCCTCAATCAATGTTAATTTGCTGTTCTTACATATGGTATTCATCACAAGTTATACGTAGGCTTTTTCTTTTTTGGCGCAATTAAAACATTTGAAATGAACAAAGCCTTGTACAATGTACATCTAATATATGACAGGTCGTTTATTTTGTTCTGTAAAGATCAAAATCTTGCACGAATGACTGACTTACATTATTGATATATATCGCTATACAAATAATCTATGTAGCATGCTCATAAAGGGAAAGACAAGTGTATTGATGATCTTGTACATTTTCTTTTTTAAAACATCAGTAAAATAAAAACATCAACAGATGTATTGATATGATTGCTTGCTTCCAAACAGATGACCTGAGGCAAGCACTTCTTGCTACTATGAATCGTAATGATGATCTACAAGAGAAAAACAGGTAAGTTGACTGTTATTTAAAGGCCATCTGTAGTAGTTTTGCCAGGGGGGATTAGACCACCCTGCAAGTTCACTGACAGATGGTTATCTCATCAAATCAGCTCTCAATCAGCATAATAAAAAGAGGGTCATAGGGGACTAACAGGCACCGATTAGGCATTGTTTGCTATATAGAGAGCGCAAGTAACTATAAGTAGTGCAGTGGGGCTTTAAAGCTTCAAAGACTTAAAGTCTCTGTAAAAGGGAGCTGCATATATAGTCTGCTCTGTAATATAGTTTTGAAAGGTAATTAGTTGTTCAATTCATAATCGTACATGTATGTACATTTATTTACTTGATAATCTGCATCACAAACACATGCAGAAATATGAAATTGTTCTTTACATATAATATTATATATATGTATTTATTTGTAGGACATATTCTGTGTATAATGTGAAACCCTATTTACAGGTTGCTGATACCTCAAATTACTTGCATCTGTTAAATCTTGTAGAAAGAATTCATGTATAAAATAAACTTATGGTCATGTTACAGATCACTGCGTGCTCTGTTAGACAGTGAGATGGAACACTCAGCATCTCTTAGAGGTCAACTAGAGGAACTAAGGGTCAAAAGTCATGACTCGCAGGATAAGTTAGACTCACAAGTACAGGCTCTTACAAGGTATTTCAGATACAACACATTATATCTTTACATAAGGAAGTATGAAAGATGAATGTAAGCTTTGTAATCTTTAAGATCAAGTACAGTTAATTATAATGAAAGAACTTGTCTTTTAAAAAGGTTGATATTTTTTTATGTTAATTAACAGTATGGTAAGTTAGATTTTAGAGAAATGATTTAATCCTAAGGCTTGTTTTTCCATGTTGACATTGATTGCCGGTTCTATGGTATACTGTGGAATGTAATATCTTGTCAATCCATGCCTTGATAATGTATTGTGAATAATCTATATAATTCTGTAATGCCTAAGTGGAAATGCCTTAATGCTACTGCATGATAATCTGTTAGCAAAATGATGATGGCAATTTTTAATCCGATTCTTTTGATGATTTGATCTAACAGGGAAAATGAATTACTGAAGAATCAATTGAAGAAGTATGTAGCTGCAGTTCAGATGCTGAGAAGAGAAGGATCTATGGGAGCTATAGAAGGTAGATTTTTATTCACTGATTGGTCAAAACTATATCACATGACAAGGAGCATCTCGATCTATCATTGCGTCTGAGGGTCAAATGAGAGAATGCCAAAACCCTGTGATAGTACGCTTAACCCCTCCGTGACTTTTGTACACACACACACAGAGCATGTATGATCCGGTACTGGTTCATGTAAAAATGCTTGCAAGTCAAATAGAGGGTTTGTAAAACTGAAAATTTGAAATAAAATATTTGAGTATTATGGATATGTTTTCAGTGCCTGCAAAGACTTCTATGCTACATGTATAAATCCCGAGTGAATAATTCCATTCTCATTTGCAGGATTGAAGATATGAATTGAGCAAAAATAGGGCTGTATGTACGGTACTTTAATTTGGCTTTATATCTCAGTTTCACTCCAAGCTTCTATTGCTTTAAGTAGAATTTCTTCAAGTATGAGGGAACAACAGCTGTTTGCATGCATTCCAAAGACCATATTTGTCATACATGTTGATGCTTGCTTCGTCCTGCTACAGCCAGTGTGTGAGTTTGTTTGATGTAACCTTGAATAGGATTGAGAACTATTTCCTGTTTACCTCATCTTGATTCCTTTCAGGTTTACCTGGCATCAGACCGGAAGATATTCAACCAGCGATACCGGAACCTAAGGAAGGTCTTATAGATTACAGGTATGACACTTACTTTTGTAATAGAGGCTATTAAAGTGGTAACTTATTATCTCATCAAAAGATAAATGATTTTAAACGCTGCTATTTGTGAATTATTATAACAACAAAGTACTGTGTATGAAGCATGTCTTGAGTGATAACAACATACTGTTGTGAACCACAGCATATGATTCATTTTCTTCCTGTCAATATGATTAAGTTGAGCAGGTTATGCGCTGATTTAAGTCAATGTTGAGAGTAAAGTGACAGAAGTTGGAAGCTGCGTCTTGGAAAAGTTATGACGTTATGCATGATAAGACATTACATTTGATAGTAAATTTTAAGAGTCCATGCTCAATCTGCCAACACGACTACACAGATCTAAATATGTACATAAACATGTGAAATTATATCAACTCAAATGCAAATTCTGAAGAAATATAGGACTTGGTAAATGAGGATTGATGTCCTGTTCCTTTGTACCGTCCCTTGAATCAGTCTCAACTACGTGACCGTGTGGTTCCAAGTCATCTATTGTTGAGCTAGCTATTGTACTTAATATTTAGATATTTGAATCGGTCATTATCAGCCCTGGTCATTATTACGTCATTATTTGTAGAAGTGTCGTAGTCTAGTGGTTTAAGCACTTGACTTGAAATACAAAGGTCATGGTTCGATCCCTGGCATGGCACTAATGTCCTTTGGCAAGGCATTAATCTACATTTGCCACACTCAATCCAGGTGAGGTAAATGAGTAACTGGCAGGAATTGATTCCTTGAAATGCTAGAGCACTGTAATGGTAGCTAAGCTAAAGCCAGGGTAATAATCAAATAGCGTGCCTCGGAATAGAATTAACTAGATAGATGGCGCTATACAAATGCCTATTATTATTATTATTAATATGTTTACATTCCCCTGTTTTCTGTATTCCATCCATCTAGCGAGCAAGCACAGCAGTATGAACACAAGTTAATACAGGTTGCTGAGATGCACGGTGAGCTGATGGAATTCAATGACTATCTAACCAGACAGCTCAAGGCTAAAGATTATCTTATCAAGACGTTAAGAGATGAATTGGTTGACCTTAGAGGACCTCTACCAGAAGATAGATCAGACTCCGAGCTTAACTCGCCAGATTCAGAAACGTAAGTCTTATCTCTTCTATCAAAAATTGTGTCAAAAAACGCTTGCTTACAAAAAATTTTATCACCTGACAAAGTGTTGCAGTGGCACACGAAACGTTGTGATCTTTTATCCCTTGTTGACCATACATTGCGAGTCAAAGGAATGTCACAAGCGATATCATTTTTGATAATAATTGTGATGACAAAAATAATAAATGGCATGCGGGTTGTGCTGTGAATAATGCATTTGTCAGTATTATTTAAAGTACAAGAGTTATTTTCATTTTACCCGCATGTGTTACTTAGCTGATGTTTTCATTATCATTGAATCCCTAAATATATTTCCATCAAACATGTGTAATGGACTGTGGTGTATATAAATGTTGAACTTCATTGATTAGCCCCTTATTGTGCTCTCCCTCTCATTCTGTAGAGCGTCGTTAGCTCCAGCAACCAGAGCTCTTATCAATCTATGGATACCATCAGCTTTCTTGAGAGGGAAGGGTAAAGATGCGTTCCACGTATACCAGGTAGGTCTCCATCTATCCCTCCTCCCTCCTCCCTCCTCCCTCCTTCCTGCTCACCTCTCATCCCTCTTTCTTCACCCCTCAAGCACACCCCTCCCTCTGTAAAGCCTTGTTAGCTTAGCTCTATTTTGTGGGTCTGTGATTTCTATGTGAACCTCTGAGGTGGTTGTAAGGGGAGCTGTTGGAGTAAGAAGAATTCATACCTAAGACCTTAAATTTTTCTTGATCTGTGTTCCTTTCAGTTATCTACTCTTAAATTTATGAAAAAATGCTGGATAGCACAGCAAAATATCTTGATACAAATAGAAAATTTTATTTCAGTTGTCTTTTTACTTCCATTACCGTTTAACTCTTCTCCTTGACAGATCTACATACGTATCCGAGATGATGAATGGAATGTTTATCGTCGGTACTCTCAGTTCAGAGAGCTCCATATCAAGATGAAGAAATCTAATGCTGTCATCAACACGTTTGAATTCCCTCCAAAGAAGGCCGTCGGTAACAAGGTAGGCTCATCTTCCATTTCCTCTTCTTCTTCCAGTTAAGTACAGACCGCCGTTGGCTTATTATTGTACTTGTGCTTGTCGAGTGCCCAAATGAATAGTGCAAGTATAAATCTCACATTGAAGCTATTTTAAAAGTAACTTGAAGAAACAGGTCATTCATACTTGTAGGATGGTTTCGTATAGACTGAAACCATATTAACTGATTCCACAATAAAGCACTATTTTCACTATAGATTTGATTGTAGAAATAGTGCGAGATAGGCCTTGGCTCAATACCCATTATGTTTGCTGCCATATACCATGTCAAAGGGTAAGGGTTAATCTAGGCATTTATAGAGTTATATGAATAACATACAAGAAGCCATCATCATCATCACCATAAAAAGATAGAAGCAACATAAATGTCATCCTCCTCAATTTGTCATAAACACCAAAGCTTTAATTACAAGAAATAGAAAACTAGTAATGGGCTCTCCATGTGGTTGTAGAACCTTTCCATGATGCTCGTTTTCTATCATTTGTGATTAATGAGAGAATTGAGGATTTATATTTTGTTGGTCTGTACTCTTAAAGGAACTAATATTACAAATGTGGCTCATTTAAAGAGAAGGTTGAGTTCTGGAAAGAGGTAAAAAATAATTTGTGAGAGTTATCACTGTTATTACGCAAGGGTGGAAGAACATCAGATTAAACATGTTCCCTGAAAAGCATGGCTCTTCAAATGCCTTCATATTCTAAATATGACATGAAACATCGTAAAAATCTGGATAGGATTTTTTTGCCATGTGTTTGTGTGGTCCCATATACAGCATTCTGTGTACAGTGCTTGCAACTTTGCCAAGATTTGGCCAAATTTCTGATCATTTTGATGATTCCAGAACCTTGCAATACACACGAATACTTATATACTAGATGATCAACCTTTTCTGATAGATTCCACACCGTTTCTTTCACAATGCAATCACATGACCAGAACTCAACTTTATCTTTAAACATTAATCTGGTACACCACTGTTTCAGGGTTCGTCTAAATGTTCTATTTTAACCAACATGATGAGATTGTATGAAATATGCTTTGGTGGCTTGTGGCAACTACGTTGCAGTCAATAACTCCCGAACCCAAACTATTCCTACCCCAACCCCTTAAGTTAACCCTTACCCAAACCCCATTTGCAAGGCCCAATTCTATTTCTATAACAAAACATAGCTCAGAGGTAATGTTGCCTGAGTAAATATCAAGAAAAGGATCACCAATTGTTCATGTCGTGAGCTTTAGTCAAGTTTTTGTTGTTTGATTCAATAGGATACAAAGTTTGTTGAAGAAAGGCGGAAAAGGTTACAGCACTATCTGAGACTGGTTATCAATTTCTGCGTTCAGAACTCCCTTGAGCTTACAGAGACACCTAGCAAAGAAACCCTCATATCATTGATACCATTCTTTGGGTGAGTATAGACTTGTGTTCAGAATTGTCAGTAGTCAACAGATGTACAGAGCAATACAATACCAGTCTCTATGATATGAATTGATAAGGAAATCCAACAGAAAGATTCTTTACACACTTTTGCAACTCTCCATCATCTTATTCTACTTTATAGTAGCTTTTCCGTATGAAAATATGGTTATTGTAAAGAATGACTCTATCCCCTGACTTTCAGTCTTGACATGGCGAGGTTACATCCTTGCCCTTTGCTTATTAGCTTTGAGTCAATAAACTCTTGACTCAGGTGCAGAAAATGGGACACCAGTTATTAAGAAAGTCCTTGTAAGCTTTGAGCGCAATTTGGCAACTCAACATATGTCAGGGCTTTAGTGATTAGTCTTTCCTTTGAATTGCTTTTTAGATGAGTGTCAACACACATCAGTGATTTCTTCAGTGTAGAAGGATCTGAATGTGCTGTTTTTTTCTAAACTTGTAGGAAGAAAATTATTGAATGATTTTGATGAGTAGGGTCCTTGTTACTATTCATGCATTCTCTTGTTGCATTGCAGGGATACTATGGTGAGGAAACAGAGTAAAGGCAGTGGGGGTAACAAACCAAGACTGATGGCTGGTAGGAGGGGTAATGAGACACCCAGCTATGAGGGACTCTAGGGTGCAGAGTAAAGGCAGAGGGGGTAACAAACCAAGACTGATGGCTGGTAGGAGGGGTAATGAGACACCCAGCTATGAGGGACACTAGGTAGCCGAGCTAAGGCAGTGGGGGTAACAAACCAAGACTGATAGCTGGTAGGAGGGGTAATGAGACACCCAGCTATGAGGGACTCTAGGGAGCTGAGCTAAGGCAGTTGGGGTAACAAACCAAGACTGATGGCTGGTAGGAGGGGTAATGATACACCCAGCTATGAAGGACTCTAGGGTGCAGAGTAAAGACAGTGGGGGTAACAAACCAAGACTGATGGCCGGTAGGAGGGGTAATGAGACACCCAGATATGAGGGACTCTAGGGTGCGGAGTAAAGGCAGTGGGGGTAACAAACCAAGACTAATGGTTGGTAGGAAGTTACAGTCAAGGATGTTGGTAGTCAAGGGTGGTGGTAGATACAAGATGATGTAGCCAAAGAATGATCAGACATGTATTCGTTGATGGTAGCTGAAAGGATGGATCAAACAAGGAGAAAAACAAATTCAGGTATTAATTTTATACCGGGCATGATGTAATTTCTGCTGAAGAAGACCATTTCAAAATGGAACAGAGGGTGAGAGATTTGGATGTTACAATATACCGGTGGAGAGGGGGTTTGGATTTTGATGGAGAGTGGGGCAAGGACGAGATTAAATTAAATAAAGGGGAAATATGAAAGGAATGAAGGAAGGTTATATTGGGTTACTAATCTTCAGCTAAACCTTTACTTAGAGATAATTCATGAAGCTCTATCAGGCGAAAGGACAATTTTTATAATTAACACTTGTAGGGCTGAAATTTACAGGTTTTAATTATGATGTGTTGATTTTTATTTAAAGTACTGAGCTGGAATGATTTCATTGCTGTCCGATATAAGAAGCAATTGTGATGAAACATTGTAAACTCTTATTTTGCTTCCATGTAAAACAAGGAGAAGAGGACAAAAGATGTAAGAAATCATGTGTGTTGGTCTTCAATGTGACTTTGAAAGATAACAAGATCCATGCAGTATTCAAAATCATGTGACCAAGTTAGATAACTTAGCAATCTTGTAATGTTAATTATGCATCAAGTGGTACATGTATCTATAATTCATGATTCTTTTAACTAAACTTTCTTGTGAATCTTCTAGAACTAAACTCTGTGATGTAAGATTGAGTTTTATCAATCATTTTACATTTCTGTTTAGTGCATGTAGGTAGTCGCTTTGTTCTTCATAGCTATTTGATTTTAAAGAAAAATGCATATATATTTGCTACAGATTTCAATTTATTAAGATTTTTTTGTTTCCAATTCATTTACTTGATTCTTTGGTCATTGTTCCCTTATTTTTGCAAAGCTATTTGATAGGTGCTTTATTACCTTTCATCATGCACGATGGACATGCAGTGCTTGCCCAAGTTTGATTCACTGGATGTGTAGGGTTTAGGAGGGGTGATGTAAATCATGACATGCTTTGATGAATTCATACTGTGACTGATTTTGTATCAGTCTTTTGCTTCGTGGAGTAACCATTATGTTTGTTAGCTTAATCAGTAAACCAAATTATAACACACACAGCTTCTATTCTGAAAAACTTGAACTTGTCAGCATATTATGTATTTTTCCAACATCAATTTTACTTCCAAAATTGGGAAGATGATAAAATGTTTCTATCTACCAGTAAATGTATAATGATATATCACATTGATTTATCTGTTTGTATATGTTGCAAATAGGGAATATTTTATTTGCTTTCTATGCAAGAAGCGATATACAAGCTTTTGGCACCCCGAAAATGCTGCAGTTGCCTTGCCTACATAACTTATTTCAAAAGAAATTATCCAGCTATAGATCATCTTGGAAATAGTACACAGAACCGCCTCAAAGTGGTTATTGATGCATTAGACATACAGATTTAGAGTGTGTATACAATAGATATGGCTATTTATTATTAAGAAGTAATTTTAATAAATTTAAAAACAACTGTTAGATCAGGGTTTATTTTTTTCTTAACCATGTGTAATTGCTAAAAGATTTCTGTACGAGATTTCTTATCCAGTTGGATAGACAAATGCAGTCCATACATTTTATGTGGTATTTATCACATACATGATTATCAATTATTTGGTTTTAAAAAATAATTTATTAAAAGAGAAAAGGGCTTGTAGTGATGATAATGTTTCACAGGCACCAGTATACTTACATGCACAACAAAATATGAGATATCTTTTATATTTGGTTGATTTTGATAAACGGTGCATTAATGGAATCAATTATAATGGCAGTATTGAATAATGATAGCAACCATGGACAATATGTTAACTTAGCTTGGGTGCAGTGCAATGCCAGTGTGTAGTGCATAAATAAATAAAAAATAAAAAAAATCCCTTCTCGATGGTCAGTTATATGTTTAGGGATTTAAAGAGAAGGTTGAGTTCTGGGGAGAGGGGAACAATAATTTGTGAGTGTTATCTTTGTTATTATGCAAGTGTGGAAGAACATCAGAGTAAACATTTTGGTGTACAGTGCTTGTTACTTTACCAAGATTGGGCCAATTTTCTTATCATTTTGATGACTCCAGAACCCTGCAGTACACACCAATACTTACATGCTACATGATCAACCTTTTCTGATCCATTCCACACCTTTTATTTCACAATGCAATCACATGACCAGAACTCAACTTTATCTTTAAAGATGATGAATGAATTGTTTAATTATTGTTTAAGAAAAAGTGACAATACTACTTAAGGAAGCATCACTTGCAAATACTAAGTATATACCAGTACTTTAGTATCTATGACCGAGGATTTAAAATTGACTTGCTCTTTTTGTAAGAAAGAAATCATGAAACACAGATGAATCACTTTGGTGGAAATGATTATGATTAAGTTACTGCTAAGATTTGAATGTAAGAATGTCACTTGACTTAAATAATGATTCAAGAATGTTCAGATTAGAATTATAAAAGAAGGTCTTACATGCTTGAGTTTATAAAACATGAAATCAGGTATTTGATAATAATAACAAGATGTAGAGGTGTCGTGGTCTAGTGGATATGTCACCAGACTGTGGTTCACATGGTTCGCGGTTCAAGTACCGCCGCGGCATTTATGTCCTTTGGCAAGACAAGAATCTACATTTGCCACTCTCCACCCAGGTGAAGAAAATGGGTAACGGGATAGGAAGAAATTCATTGAATGCTTTAAGTAATATCAAATCTTATTAGTTGTAATGATAAATGAATACGCACATCACTGTCCCAGTAAAAAAAAACTCTGCATTATCTGCTATGATCTATTATGTGATTTTTCTTTTGGTTTATATTTTATTTTATACAGAAATGTAATCCTGGAACTGTTATCTGATGAAACACCTTTAAGATGTTTGATTTATCTATCAATTCCCTTAGTATATACCACATACCATTGACTGTGCTTTGTTTTGAAAGCTTGCAGATGGTACTAAAGACGGTTGTCTATTCTCAATATCTCTGATAGATTAGGCATTTGCATTTGATACATCATTCTAAATTATATAGGACAATATGAAATTAACTCTTTTTTTTCTATATACTAGTGTGGTATATATTTTTTATTATGGTAAATGTACCCGTGAAATGTTCAGTTTTGTATGGAGTTACATATGTTTATTTCATTTTCAAGTACCATATGTTTTTAACAATATCTTCAGAAGTTATTGTACATTACAAGAATTTGTAAATAAGTGTCCAGTTTATAAAATGCTACATGTATCATGTGTGAAATTATATTGAGTATTGTAACCTCATAATACTCTTGTGCTAGAAAAGTTGTGAGTGTGTAACAACCATATGAATATTATGATGTAACTTAATCTAACATGCAAAACAAACAAAGATGTCTATTTGAATGATTGTCTTCATTGTATTCATAGGAATAAGATGTGTTATATTGGATATGATAGTATGATGGAAATGAATATCTTGATATTATGGAGAAGCATTGGTTGTGATGTGATGATGACAGTAGTGGCGATGATGATTATGACGGTGGTGTGATGACGATTATAATACTTATGATGATACTTTGTGACACATGTATTTTAATGGTGATGATGCGATGATATAGTGATGATTGTGGTGTTATTGATAAAAGGCTGGAGCGGGTATGAGGATGGGGAAACTTGGGGGAATTAAATTGTTCACATGTGCCCCACATTTTTTTGGATGTGGGGGATTTATAACCCAGCCCCCCCCCCCATCCCTCTCTAGAAATGCTTCTGATTATTAGCAGTAATATATGATTGTGATGAAGAGTGTGAGGGTTAAGAGTGACTTCTGATGAGAAAGATTATAACAAGGAAGGTGGTCGAGGATGTAATGATGCTGCTGCTTATCGTTGATGATCGCGATGAAGATGAAAATCATCCCATAGGCCTATATATATATTCCTCTGAAATTATAAACTACATAATCATTTCTTATATGACCAGATTGTAATTGTCATGTCATAAAATTGTGCCCCCCCCCCAAAAAAAAAAGAGAGAGAGAGAGAGAGAGAATTTTTTTTATTTTTTTATCCTGCATGGAGATGATCCCCTGTTTATTCCAGGAGGATGTATCCCCTAGTCCCTCATCCCCGCTCTCATCCCGGTCCTCATCTTGGACCTTGGATCTTGGATTCTTTTCCTCCTAAATACTCCTTCCCCACACCCCCACATTATTTGACGACCTGAAATAAACTTGATGGCTGTGGAAAATTGAATGGAAGCCGGAGGATGCATCGAGGACTCCGATCCGTAAATACCGCGCCCACGTATGACTTGACCACGCCCACTTAATGTGTCGATGTAAAAACAAACCACTGCACAGCACCGCGGCGCCTGTTCTTTTAGCTGGTGAGTTCAGATTTTTAACGTTTTTAAAAGTACCAGTTATAGCAATGGGATGTTCACAAGTGATCACTAAGTTCCATGCAGTAGGTATTAAAATGTCAGATATTTTAATTGATGTGGAGGTTATTTTTGTGCACGAATGTCAAATGTAGGTCCCATATGTTAAAAATTGTGTATTGTTGGGAATTCATATTTACGATTTTTATGTAGAATGATCGTCGATGACTGAAATATTGATTTAGACCCTGGTCATGCACGTACAGTGGTGCATCAAATGTAATTTTATTTTAGGTAGCTATAGACTCTATTTATGCCTATAAATTGAAATGCTTGACTTGAGTTTGCATGCAGAACTGCCAGAACTTGGCGGGCAGAAGTTCAGAACGACATTATTGAATTGTTTCTTATTCTAATTCTAGAACTTTAGAAGTCTATATTCGATAACATAGATTATAAAATATGATTTTATTTAATAGAGAAGAACAGATTTGACATGAATAGCTTAATTACAGCTTTTGACAGCTAACTGGCGATAGCTATAGCTAATGTGAATTTCTTTCAGGTTTAAACTTTAAAATAAGATTTTGTGTGATCTAGATCTAGACCTCTATGGCTCTAGACCCTAGTCTATAGATCTATATATATATATATATATATATAGAGGTCTATATATATATTATTTTTTTTTTACTTCAATGAGCATAATTCATTAATTATCAATGGTGATCTGACTAAATAGAGACTAGTAGAATAGTTGAAGCATAAGTCTCTAATAGTCTTATTGTTTCTCAAGCAGTGACATTAACAAAATGTCAAATGGTGACAACTGACAAAATAATGTATTGAAAACTGTTCTTCACCCCATTGTTAATGAAATGATTATATATTTTTATATATTTTGTTTTCAGATAATATTGACCAACATTGGCATTTGGCATCACAGTGACTCAAGGACTAATAAAGCTCCATTTTGTTTGGTATGGAGACTTCAACACAGCAAAAAAATGTGGCCAACAGGTACAAAATTCACCCTAATTTAGTCTGATAATTTGAATAGGGCTATATAGCTACTGCCATACATAGATACAAAATTAACTCGGTAGTAATTATATACAATATTCGGTGACTATACAGATATTTGTTAACATGCTTAATATCTATTTGAGTATAGCTACAAAATCAAGTCAGGCAAGCTTATGTAGAAATCCTTACAAAAAAAAAACCTTCTTTAAAAGATAGGTATTAATTTAGAGTTTATATGTGATGTATGGTTTCATCATTAAACCCTTTGATTCTTTTGTTTTGATATCTAGAACGAAAAGAGCAGCGTTGAAAAGGAATGCCTCAGGGGATGGGGATGACATACCAGTGAAGAGCCCATATTTCAAAGACTTGTCGCAATCAGAACCGAGTGAAACTGATGTGCCTGATGCAGTACAGATCCCAGCAGCTCAAAGCCAGCTAGCTGACAAGATGCCATCAGCTGGTCCTAGACTAGGTCCTAGTTTCTTCCAGCAGCCCTGCACCCAGCTAGCCAGGCAGCTCTTAGGCCAGGTCCTAGTGAGGGTGATTGGGGACCAGAGGTTGATTGGCAGGATCGTGGAGACGGAAGCTTATCTAGGAGTCGAGGATTCAGCATGTCATACTTACATGGGAAGGAAGTCAGTGGCTAATAAGAGCATGTTCCTTAGTCCAGGCCATGCCTATGTCTACATGACTTATGGCATGTATCATTGTATCAACATCACCAGTCAAGGTAACTATCGGCTATTTAAGAATCTTTTGAATTGTAGGGCTGTATGTAGCTGGAACATCTTAAACATCAGCCTTTAAATTGTTATTCTAAAGTCAAGGTGATGACCATTGTTGTTGATTGGTTCATATTAAAGGTAAAGACCAGTATTGGAAACGCCCCAATTTCAAAAAATGAAATTGAAGCTCTTATTACCAATCATTTGAAAGAATGTGTTTTGAATAATACATGATACAAATTTTGCTGGGAAACCGCCTACTAATTGATATATTTGGTAAATTAGTTTATCTATTGGTGTGTGAGAGATAAAAACGCACGTGTCGCGCATGTGTGCGTAGTCCCGTATACATCTTTCTGTGTACATCTTTCTGTGTACAGTGCTTGTATCTTGATGGGACAAATTTCTTATCATTTTGATGATTCCAGAACCTTGCAGTACATCTCTGCTAGATGATCAACCTTTTCTGATCGATTTCACGTTTCTTTCACAATGCAGTGGCATGACCATAATTGGTCTTTATCTGTAACATTTCGAAAATGGATTAAAAAAAACCCTTAATTGGAGTATTTCAGTGTGGGTTGATTCTTTATATAATATTGACTGGCCTTGAGGGGTATATCAGAAATATTGACCAAGCTCAGATCATATTGCCCCGAGTCGAAAGACGAGGGCAATATGGTCTTAGCGCGGTCAATATTTCTGATATCCCCCAAAAGTAAAGCCAGTCAATATTTTTATTGTTATCCAAATCAGACATCTAGAGCAAATACAGACATCCACCATGACAATCTCAAGAACTGAACAAACTTTGTCAAACCAACACTGTGCATCCAGTGCTTGACAAAATTTTCAATACACTACAAACAGTGTGTATTTGGTGTGATTATTACGTCACAATAGAGTGCGCGCAAAGTGCGCAGGTTCTCGTACGCATAATATTAATAGATGCGCAATGAAAATGCGAGACCGTGGAAAATACCAAGGTATATTTTCACTCGTCTCTACACGCAAAGTCAATACGCGCAGGGAGACCAAGGAAAATACAAAGAATATACCCCTCCGTTCCCACTGCTAGTGAAAACTAGGGCAATACGGTTTTGTAAATGACCAGCTCAGATGTCTGATACGGGTAATAATGTACTATATTTTATATTCATTACTGGATTTCCTTTTCTAGCTCTTGAGAATTAGTAAGTGGCAAACACACCTTCAAAAGGTATTTAAAGAGAAAGTACAGCTTTAATTTTCTTGATACCATGTTGATTTAAATTTTTAAATATTGAATTCTGATTGATGTTGGATATTAAATGTGCTCTTTATTATTTTTCTGTATTACTGTTATGCACAGCAGATATGGAACAAATGCTAGAGAACTGAACTCTAAACATTTTTCTTTGTCTGTTTAAAGGAGAAGGTCAGGCGGTGCTCATACGAGGTTTGTTCCCTCTGGAAGGCAAGTATACTATGGCAACCCTGAGACAGAAAGCAAGTAAAAAATCCAACCGAACATTCAAGACAAAGGATCTTTGTAACGGTCCTGGCAAGCTCTGTCTCTCATTGGACATTGACAGACAGCTGGATGGTATTGATCTCACACAGAGTGATTCTAGCATGTGGGTAGAGAGTGGTGACCATATCTCTGATGGTGATATTGTAAGCTGTCCAAGGATAGGTATAGACTCAGCTACAAAGGAATGGGTTCAGAAACCACTCAGGTTTTATGTGAAGGGTAATTCTTGTGTTAGTAAGAGGAATAAAGCGAGAGAAGCAGAGATGAACTACTCTACATAATCATTGAAATAGATCACCCACATTATACATTATACTGAAATAATCTTGTAGTGCTTTCATTTAAAAAAAATTAAGAATAACAAAGATGTGAGTGATATACTGCATATTCTGTCATATCAATCCTCACTTGGTATGATTGTAAATAATGTACTATTTTTATATACATAAGATATTTTGACCGGTATTCAGTTAAATAAAGGCTAAGAATAACTTTCTATCAATAGCAGCAAAAGATTCAGGCAACCCATTAAAGAAAGACAATTGTGGAAACAAATCAATGTTATAACAGACATGCATGTACATAATTTGTTGATGGTTTATAGGACTGGTTAATTTGGCTTGGCAACAGGATGTAACACATGATTATTTGTATTGTACATGTAGTTCAAGTTCATACTTTTGTAAATAGTTGTTTCTGAAAATGAATAATCCATTTTACTCAGCTAGACTAAATAGTAAATACTCACTAAATAGTAAGTAAAATCCAAATTTTGATTTAAAATACAGACCCAGTACCAAATAACATGGAATGAACATGCGATGCTACTACAGCTACAATTGTATATATCTATCTCTGGAAAACTTGCTCAAATTTGAGGGGTACCGGTATTGTGAATTTTATAGGGTCATGTTCCCTCCACTCTGACAATGTTTACTTTGCTTAAAAATCAAAATGACATATAAGACAATAAAGGTTACAAAATTGAATTTAACATGATGCATGTATATAAAAAAAAATACAAAGAGTTCAGTTATATTGCAGAGATGCAACACCTTCAGGAAGACAATCAAAATAACAATGGTAGTTTTGCAAGTAAAAAGAAAGAATAAAGATATATATATATATATATATATAATTCTATTTCAGGGACAATATAGTCAGGTGGAGCCTCATTACAGGACTGTGGGACCTTGTATTGAATATTTGTAATATAAGGGTTTAAAAATCAAAAGAAGTGGGATGAGCAAAATAACTTTGTTGAAATGACTTTTGTGTTGTAAAATTGGTATTGTGTGATGTGTTTTTGTTGTGATGTAATGTGGTTCAGTTGAGATCAAGTTACAAATGTATGGTTAAATTTGTATGGTCATTTTAATTCTTACTGACATTGACACTGCCATTATCTTCAGATGTATATAGGTCACAGACTGCCTCATTTTTTTGTAAAGTTGGTAATTTCAAGTGGAATGGATGAAAACTTTACCTGAGCTTTGTATTTCCTCAGGTTTGTTGCATGTACTCTTTAATCTTCCAAAAAAAATTCTGTCACATTTGTTCGTGCTTTGAATCTTTTCCACATCATCTACCTCCTTTCCAGTTATTGTATTCTCTCTCTCTCTCTCTCCCCCCTCTCTCTCTCTCTCTCTCTCTCTCTCTCTCTCTCTCTCTCTCATCTCATCTTAGAGATGAAGGCATTTATACTGCAGATAAATTATCATTGGAACCAGAATTGCTTCTACATTTAGAATACAAGTGCTAGTTTGAATCGTGCAAGGGCAAAAAACTTCATTTGTAACGTCTGCCTAGCTGAGCCCATTGCATTATTGAATGGCCATCACTATGTATTAGGATACACACACCCCAGCATAAAGCTGTATACGCACGAGTGGGATACTATTTAAGAAAACACTTGTTTTTTTATCGGATTGATTTGGACCACATTTTTCGTAACTCAAATATAGGCAAACATAACATACTGCACTTGTCGAATGAGAACTCCTTTCATGAAATGAAAAAAATTGTGAATGATGTTCATCCTGTTCATTTACCAAATGTTCTCCTTACCAAGACTGGACCATGTCTTTCATCCATTTCATCCACTCCTCTTCTCTCCAGCCTTTTCTTTCTGTCTCTCTCCCTCTCTTTGTTCATTGTAATTGTCTACCTTCATCTTTTTTTCCTCAAAAAAAAATTCACTCAGACATTTTAACCTCGCTTGTATTTCCCCTTTTCAATCAATTTTTTCTTCCTCTCATATCTCTTCAATCAATCTCTTCTGTGCATGTCTTACAATCTGTTCTTGTCTTTCAATCATGCAAATTGTCTACATTATTGCATTCACTATGAAGTGAAGGCTTTATCCAACAGACTAGTCTATGTTTATTAGTTACTTGTATCAGAGCAAGGCCAAGTTATTTAGTTAATACTGAATAACCCATATATTCAAAAGATTAAAGAAAACAATGTACATTTATTTTGCTTGCTATTAGTCTGATCTAAGAAGTAGGGATGTAATCTTGATATAATAATCAGGTTCTTTAAAGGTAAAGACCAGTTTTGGAAACGCCCTCCTCTCAAAAAATGAAATAGAAGCTCTTATTACTAATCATGTGAAAGAATATGTTTTTACTAATACGTGATGATACAAATTTTGCCCAGAAACCGCCTACTAATTGAAATATTTGGACCTGATAGATATCGCGCACGTGTCGCGTAGTCCAAATGTCTTATCATTTTTAATTTTTGATGATTCCAGAACCTTGCAGTACCCACCAATACTTATATGCTAGATGATCAACCTTTTCTGCTCGATTCCACAACGTTTCTTTCACAGTGCAATGATGCAATCACACGACCAGAACTGATCTTTACCTTTAATATGTTTATGATATAGTTAATATATGGATAAAATATCTTGGACTTGCTCATGAGTATAGCTATCAAATAGAATGAACACAGTACTTGTATCAACTCATTTGTAAAGCCTCTTTAATGTGATATATACAATAAATCAATACAATTTTATATACAATATATACAAAAAGTGCAACCTGTGTCATATTTTAAATATGTAGATATTACAAATCTTCAAACATAATTCTGAAAATTGAGGATTATTTATTCCTTGTTTACAAGAGATACAGGTGTATAGTAATTTCAAAATAATCTTTGGAAGAATCTTTTGTAAAGGTCATAATTACTTAAATTTGTAGATGTATAAATGTACAAACATGTAGTATTACACATTAAAATGAACATTAAATTCATTTTCAAGTTGCAGAGAACTTTGAGTGGTTAGGTAATCATAACGTGTTTGGTTTCTACCAACCTTAAATTTACCAGGCAAGCTTTCACCCACTACTGTGGACTTTCTCAAGCCCATTTTTTCTTCATAAAGTTCCTCACTTTCTGCTGCCTTCAGATCAATCTTCAAAGAGAGATTATTGGTATGCACTGTACGTCACCCTTCACTATCGGGCAAAAGACAGCAAGGAATTATTTGTACTTTATGCTGGCTGCGTCTTGGTGAAAACACGTTACCAAGATATCTCTAAACTTCTCCAGTAAGGCATAGAGCTGTTCTGATCATAAGAATTCCTTGTACTAGACACTGGCTGCATCTTGGTGTGAACACATTACCAAGACATCTCTTAACTTCTCTAGTAAGGCATAGAGCTGTTCTGATCATAAGAATTCCTTGTACCGAACGCTGGCTGCGTCTTGGTGTGAACAAGTTACCAGGACATCTCTAAACTTCTCCAGTAAGGCAAAGAGCTGTTCTGATCATAAGAATTCCTTGTACTGAACGCTGGCTGCGTCTTGATGTGAACACGTTACCAGGACATCTCTAAACTTCTCCAGTAAGGCATAGAGCTGTTCTGATCATAAGAATTCCTTGTACTGGACGCTGGCTGCGTCTTGGTGTGAACACGTTACCAGGACATCTCTAAACTTCTCCAGTAAAGCATAGAGCTGGGAGCGGTTGACGTTCTCGTAGTACATGATCTCCTCAAGGTGGTGCATCCCTCTCAAGTATGGACAGATCCTGCAGGAAATTGACCAATCAAAAGATTTAAAGATTTACTTTGGATGGATCAAATGTATTAAAGGGAAATCAAACCTTGATAGCCAACTACTCTAAAGGGAAGCATAAAAGTTAGAGCAGTTGCAATTACTTAAGGTATGGGCTCTTCAAATTGGCTGAATCGGTAATGTCTCTGTGATGTAGTGGCGGACAACTTTTCATTTGTTCCAGCAAACAAAATGAATACATTCTCACCCATGTATGACTCAGGAGGGTATTTTCTCTTTAGAGGAACTGTGATAATATTGTATCTGTAATATGCTTAGAGTAAGAATTTGAGGGAGAATCCACTGACCATATTGCCAATTTGAGATTCGTATAGACTTTGTGATCTCATATTCCAAAAATTCATAACTTTCTTCTTATTTGTCCAATTTATTTCAATCTTTTCCTATTCTGTTCATCTTATTCTTCTGTTAATTGAGAATGTATTTAAGCCCATCTTTACTAGTGTACAGGGGGATTAGACCACTCTGCAAGGCCACTAGACAGGTGGTTATCTCATTAGGCTTTGCTTTTTATATAGAGGGCGCAAGTAGCTATAAGTAGTGCAGTGGGCCTTTGATTCGTAATGTCTCTATGTAGAAAACTTTAGCAACATAGTATAGTATAGTGTAGCAACATGAAACCCCTTTCAGTCATAGGACAACATGTTTTGGTTATACAGTAGGCTTGCGGATGCACCATGTGAGAGAGAGGGAGGATTGAGGAGTCCTGAAAAGGACTCTCGGTAATCTTTCTTGAGGGTGTGTAGTCCTAAAAGGGACTGTTGGTGTAGTCTTGAAAAAGACTGTTGGTTATGTTTCTTAGTTTATAGTTCTAAGGAGAACTATAGCGCCTCCCTCTCTCTCACATGGTGCATCCGCAAGCCTACTGTATATCTACATCACCATGAAAGCGGATACTTACAAGCAGCATGTTTTGGTTATTGGCACACTTTAAGAACTGTATATTCTGAGTGTCAGATTACCTCGCAAATAGCTTGATATCTTCTGGGTTGTTTGCATGAGGTATGGCCAGCACACTGGACTTCTCTTCCTTGGTTAGATGCTCAGTCAACATGTCTAGTACCTTACGTCTAGGATGGCCACGCCCTTCCTCCATGGAGTAGGAATCAAAGCTAGTAAACCCTGTACTCACGCTGTATTCATCAGAGTCAACTGCGTTGGTTAGTGTGATAAAAGGAATAATAATGATAGTGATAATATTCTGTTCTTGTATAGCGCATAATACATGTACTGTACGTTATGAAAATCTCTATGCGCTTCCAAAGAGCTTTGGAAATTATTAACCTAACTTTAGCTCCGGCAGCCGTTATCAGCACACAGTGCATTTCAAGGAATAATCCTACCAGGTACCCATTTACCTCACCTGGGTTGAGTGTGGCAAATGTAGATCAATGTCTTGCCAAAGGACATCAGTGCTGCAGACCTTGTGATTGACAGTCCGGTGACGTATCCACTTGACCACAACACCTCTACACTGATCTAGTCATTTTACCTTGCACCTAGTAAGGTTCATTTTCTTAAATCCACTCTCCTTTGAAATACTGGTAAGCTAATTGTTAATACATACATGAAACTGACTTATACTTAAAAAGTCTACAAAATTATTCTGCCCATGTGAGAAATATAAAATGATGCAAAAGAGAACTAGAATGCTTCGAACTGCTATCATTCTTAGAGTACAATTAATTCACAATGAATCAGTTAGATAGATCGCCGACATGAATACATACATGAGAGGTTTTCCCCGAGTCCGCTACCCTGACCACTGCCTGACCCTTGAGGTGTGGCACGCCCTCTAGTGACCGGTGAAGATTCCGACGGTGGAGTAGACACCTCCCTCTCTAGATCATCGCTTGAAGACTTCTTGGCTAAGGTTGGATTGGTTATGATGAATACATACGTGTGAAGCTGAAAATCATTCAATCATAGAGAAAACATGGATGAGTACCATTTCTCAATCCTTATTCATACCACAAGTGACATAGAAAACGGACTCAAAAAGACCACCATTACAAAGTAAAATAACATTAATGAAGTGTGTTTCACATTCCTGTATCTCATAACAAACAAATTTTATTTAGTATACTTAACCCATTGCCTACTGGAACCATTGTACATGTATTAAGCCTATGGCAGTGAGGGAACTCAGTAGGTACCGGTAATGGGTTAATAGAGACCTTGGTTTTACAAAGCAATTAATTTCCATTACACATAAAATGATTCTTATATTGCCAAAGAAGTTTTTTTTTAAAAGCATTTGTGTAAAGAAGGCATTACTGTGTAGTGTAAATTTCAAAAAGAATCTGACTTGGACACAAAACAGAAGCTCGTATATTTTCTGACATTGAGTTTAGATTTTTTTTATAATTTGTAAGCGGAGTTTGTTTATCTGACTTTGACATTACATCGTTATAGATACAAGATTTGTTAGACTTGAAGCACTTATAGTAGCTGTAACAATACATGACATCTAATGTATTGAACCATTCATTGACTTTGACATCTTCACAGCCAAAGGGTAATATACAAGTAGCAACATTAACAGATAATAGCACCTAGGATTTCAACATGAGTTCTAAAACATTGATATTTAAAGACTAATTTACCTGAATCAATAACCTCTTCTGGAGCAGCCACATGACGATTCTTATTAGCTCCCCTTCAGGTCTCTATAGGTTATGAATCAAAAGTCAATCCAAGATAAATACAGGTACGCCGTTAGCATATGCCCCCCCCCCCCCTCCCGACATGAACATGAATACTTATCAGCCAATGTAACCGTGTAATTATACAAATTCATATGATATAAGTTCTACATGCATACCTGTAGTACGTTTAATAAAAACACATGCAAGTTTGGGGTCCTGACACGTACTGACTATTTT
This sequence comes from Strongylocentrotus purpuratus, assembly GCF_000002235.5. Lineage (NCBI taxonomy): Eukaryota > Metazoa > Echinodermata > Echinoidea > Camarodonta > Strongylocentrotidae > Strongylocentrotus > Strongylocentrotus purpuratus. The sequence continues at coordinate 37,033,324 of NW_022145599.1, forward strand.
ACTTTATTTTGTTTCATAATATAAAAAATACAAACTTGTTAGGTATGTAGTAGAAGAATAAATAAAAATTATAAACAAACAAAGCAAAACTAAATGATTTGATCATTGAAAATTGAAAATAATAATGTAATTTCATAATTACAATTGAGACATAATTCATGTACTTGATACCTCTCTCTCTGCTAATCTGTTCCTGTGATCGCTGAGCGGTAACGGAAGAGAGAAATCTGAAAGGACCTTGATCAGGGATTCACCAAACTTCATTCGGAACTCAAAATCTAGAGGTGTTCCACTATAAAATAAGGATCAAAACAATACAATCAATATAAACATGTCTGAAAGTGAAATGTCAACAGGGCTCTGAGGAATTAAGTCTTATGAGTTGCTATCTCTTTTGAATTGAATATCTTAACTTGAAAGTGGAGAATAGTAATTCATATGCATTATTACAGGAACTTGAACCAGTTAGCTAACTATATTAACAAAATAATTGAAGAACCCATGGAAAATACAAAAGAAATGGCTTAACTGTAAAATACCCAATCACGCAGAGTACAATACATCTGTATTATGGAAAGGATAGGAATATGGTTAAGTGTAGGATGGGTTTAGGATCAGAGTTTAGGGTCGAGGGATGAGTCAGGGTTAGGGTGAGGTTTAGATGAGGATAGAGTTACCTTGGGGATGATATGTTCCAAAGAAATTATGTCAGTTATGATTTGTTACATAGTACAATTGTAATTCACTGCCATTGTTGTTGACAAAAATCATGAAGGGCTATGTTGCACCTGTTAAACAGAAATGATACCGCGATTCAGAGAATGATCGATTGTAACTTACGGAGATGTCGGTGCATTTGGGGATAAGATGTAGACATTACTTCCACAAATAGGATAGATAACAGTAGCTTTACCCCAGTATACTAGATGACCAACAAGCTGGAACACCTAGAAAAGGAAGAACAAGGTTTAGACTACTTTAATCATTTTGGTTTATAGTCGTATCATAATTTATAAGATTTTCTTCCAATTCTCCTTCTTTTTTATTCTTCCCTTTTCCTTTCTTCCTTTCAGTCAGTAGCTCTTCCTCTTCTTCCTCCTCTCCTCCTGATTCTAGTTTCTCTGCTATCTCTTCTCACTTTTATCCAACTGTACTCACCTCTCCTCTCCTCTGTTCATGTAATCTTTTCCCCTCAATTCATGTATCCCCCTCCCCCTCTCTCTCCCCTCCTTCTACCTCTTATTCTTCCTTTCTTCTTCTCTGCTTTATCCACCTCCTCGTCTCTGACATATACTCCTTCTCTCACTTCATTCCCCTCTTTGATCTTGTCTCTTCTTCACCCATCTGCTCCTCTCTATTTAATTATGCTGGCTACTAAACCTTCTCTTTACCTTCTCTTGCTTCCTCCTCACTTCTCCCACTGCATTCCCCCTTCCCCCTCACTCCTCTCCCATCCTTTACCTTCTCATCTCCTTATCACTTCCTCTTCTATCTTCTCACCCTGCAGTCCTCCTTCAGATCCATCTTATTTCCTATTCTCCATGACCTTAACGGCCATCTGTACTAGTTTGGCTAGGAGGGATTAGACCACCCAGGAGGGTCACTGACAGGTGGCTTTCTCATCAACTCAGCTCTCAATTAACATCAGAAAAAGAGGATCATGGGGGACCAATGGTCACCAATTATGCATTTTTTGCTATATAGAGGGCACAAGTAGCTGACAAGTAGTACAGATGGTCTTTAATGCTCACCTGTGAGAGTGCTAGATCAGCGTCCTGTGAGAGCTGTTGAAGTCGCTTCAGGGGCGTGGCTATATGAATGATTCTATGAAGAGCTGGAGAACAATCCCTCGGCAAGGATGCCCTCAATGTGTTTGGATCCTCCAGTAAGAGCATGGCATGGTACGGTCTGATGGCTCCAAGACTCTTCTCAATCCCATTGTGCTATGTATACAAAATCAATAAATAAAATACCAGGGGGGTGTTTCACAAAGATCTTAAGTTGAACTTATCTCTACGTTGGACTTAACAATTATGGAAAGCCAGTAGCATCTATAAAAATATTTTCAAAAGTTATTTTAAAAGGCATAAAATGTTCATTCAAATCATTCATATTTTCTATTATCAAGGAGATTGTAAGTTCTTGATGTGGAATTTATAAAAAGTCTACAATACTTGATTTTTTGCTTTTGAATATATCTTTTTTTAAGGCTACAAACGGCTCTCCATAAATAAGTCCAACTTAGAGTTAAGTTCGACTTGGGATCTTTGTGAAACGACCCCCTGGTACAGTCAAACCTATACATCACTACCTCTCAAGGAAGGCAAGAAAAGTTGTATATTTACAATTTGTTTATAGACGGATGACTCTCAAGAGTCTTGTGTTGCAGTCATCTAGTCGCATTTTCATGCTACTTGTCAGCATTCACTTGGTATTTATAGCCTGATAATAATGGGTTCAAAGAGAAATACTGCTAAAAGTAAACAACAAAATACAGTAAAATGAGGGTCTGTATATTCATACATACATACATACATTTACTAATGAAAGGAATGACTTTAGATACAAAATGAATGTAGAGAGTATCCTGGTCTTCAACCTTCATAGAATATATTGTTACTCATTCTACTTCATATCCATTAACTATTAAAATACCTTAAACATATTATAAATGTTCGGATTTGAACACAGCACACATATACCTTGTAGAATGTTATTTTTATCACAGACAGAATCTTACTCACCTTGATAGTAATAACCTCTGATACATTGTGTACTTTGTGTGGCAGACAGAAGCTCACTTCAATCCAGTTATTGATGTACACTCTGGCTATTCCATTTGTATGCAAACTGAAGGAGAAAGAAATGGAAATATATGAATTATCAGGAGATTAAGTTATGTCCATCATGTGAAAGTATCAGTTATCAGTCATGTGCCTTATATCTCATTCCAAACACTCATGGTATTTCATTAATGAGCATACAATCTACACTGTTGGTCATAATGGTGGAATAATTATTTTTACCCCAAGATTTATTCCTAATAGATCTAGATAATAGTATACATTCTCAGATTTTATTGAATGACAATTGGGGAGTATATGTTTTGTGTGACTGCTAAAGCATGTGTGTACTACTATGCTAATCAACACGGTTTTGATCCTGGGGGCTCACAGTAACGAGGCCATTGCTTAGCCAATAAATCATGACTATATGCAGCGGGCGCTAGGGTACGTCGACGCCCCCACAAAAACAAAAAAACAAAGGAAATGCAATAAATTTTCAATAATTCATTGCATTTTCCCCCAGTCCCAAAAAGGAAAAATTCCTCTGTAGGGCCATGCTAGGCATGCCCACGTAGAAGATTTTTTTATGTTAGGGGTCGGGCTGATCTGACCAGGCTGGCTAAATGTATTCTTACCCTTCATATACATCTCTGAGATCTTGTGTGAGTTTGCTCCTATGTAACATCAGATGAAATGGCGATTCCTTGCAGTCTGTTTGAAAGGAAGTAAAATAATGATTGGATTAAAAGATGAGAAACCTTCTAAAAGACTTCTAGTCCTACAAAGATAGAAATATGTGAAAAGAAAGATTGAAACAAAAATAACAATACAAAAGGCTGCATTATGTAGGATGGTGTGGTGAAAGATAAAAACAAAGCTTTTACCGTTTGTCAGGAGAGCCTGTCCCCCCTCCCCCAAAAAAGAGATCACGTGAAGAATTTCTGACTTCTTTGTTCATTGACCTTTAGAGTGTAAAAAAAACTGAAAACATATCTGAACAACAACAACAACATAGAAAGAAAAATAAATGAATAAAAGCTGAACGATATGCAGAGGAAGGGATATGCATGAAAGGCTGACTTAAGGCATTTATCATAAATTATATGATCTTATTTCAATGTTAATTTACAGTCTCTTTCTAGAGCCCTATGAAAGATATGCTAAAGATTGGTGTAAATAACTGTAGGAGATAATATACCTTCAGGTTGACCAGCTACCTCATCTTCCGCTCTCACCATAATGACCGCTTGATGAGACAGGTAACCACATCTCTTCTCTTCATGCTTCAATGCTAATGCTAACCGCTTACTGAGATCCTGATAACAATGGACCAGAGACCAGTCTGCACTTGCCTTCAACCAATGAGTGAAAGAGATTAAAGGCCAAAGGTCTATGAGGTACCATAAGCAATATGACCATAAGCTATGCAAAATGAATGTTAAGTGATATTCAAAACCACACTTGAAAAAAATCTGTCATCCAAATTTCCTCTAGGATATCGCTCTTTATCAGTAATCTGATTTTACCTAACAATGAAAAACATCAGCATAATAACAGAGAAGGATTATAAAGATAATTTAGAGAGCAAAGAGCAACCAGTGGAGCTTTCAGTTCTGTCTGTCAGACTAATTGAAGATTGATGTATGAAAAGTGTGGGAAGGAGAAAAGGGATTGAAAGGCAGAAGAGGGCTGTTTTCACTAGAGTGTTTGTGCTTACTTTTGAGGAGTTTTTTACTTACTTGTAAGACAAAGACCACATTGAACATGTTGATTGTTGATCCTTCCCTTGTAGATGAATTTGCTCTCTGTAAGAAACAACATTGCCATACATAAGTATTAAACTTATAGATGAGAAATGGTACATTACTTCTACAAAAAGTAGGTGTTATTTCAGCTTACATATGAATGAATATGAATCATTTTAAGCTAGATAGTCTGCATCATTCCTGCGTCATTTTTGCACTGCGATAAACCTATAGATGAAACCATGAAACTCATCTTTAATCTGAATTCTATTGTATAGTGATATTTATAACGAAATTTAATAACATTTCATTTGCCTCTTCAGGAAATTGATCTTCTTAAAGGTAGGCGTTACTACTGCAGCTAGAAGGGATTAGACCACACAGCGAGCCAACAAGGTCACTGTGACAGGTGGCTATCTCATTAACTCAGCTCTCATTTTTAACATAAGAAAAAGAGGATCATGGGGGACCAACAGGCACCAATTTGGGAAGTTTTCTATATAGAGGGAGCAAGTAGCTACAAGTAGGACAGTGTGCCTTTAAACCATTTCTCAGACAGAATTTAATAACTGAAGTCATTAGTAAGAAACAATCCTTGATTCGTCCAAATTTTTGTTTCCGCCATAAAGGCATCGTTTAACGATGTTAAATCTGAGATGCATGGCCCAACGTGTTATCAGTGTCTGTGATATAGTGTAATATTCAAGCCCTGAAAAAATTCGCTTCAAAATTATCATGAAGTGCCTTAAAAAAGTAAAAATCTTTGAGTGACTGGTTTTACCATACTCATTTCCCCCAATAGACTGTAGAGTTATGAAAAACATTAGTAAAACACATTTTAAAATTTGATTTCCAATCATAAATATCTTGGTAATCAGACAGGCGATTAGCTTGTAAAAGTCATGGGGTCCCTGACTGACCTAAAGGTTTATAATTATCATTGCAGCATGAGCTAAATCCAGGATTTTGTTTCAGAATCTGAGACAAAGTTACACAATCCCTTTAACAAACAAAGTAACACACAATACCCACTTACCCATTTTGCATTGACATCCTGTACAAGTAGTGGATGACCAACAAACTTTACATCATCCACAGTGACTTCAAACCTCTGATCACACAGGTCTGTGTTACTGGGTGTTAAGATGTTTGCTAGTACATTGTCAAGCTCACTGAATGTTGGGAAAAACAAGGAAGAAAAAAAAACAGTTTCAGTGTAATTGAATTCCTCATAATTTCTAAACAGTTAGGGTTATTATAACTGTAAGTACTGGTATGTTTTTATTTTATTTTATCACATTTTTAGGGACTACAATATACCTTCCAAACTTTTTGGCAAACTTTGGGTGAAAATCAAGAATGAGCACTATTTGTCCCCTAACACTAATATGTTTGTATGCAATTTGGCATTTTATCTGAAATTTGCTAAAGATTATTGAACAGAACCAGCAACTATAATGTGGGAATGCCTTTTCCAAAAAGATATAAAAGGCTATGAATTTCTTTTCAAGGAAGTTATCGGTAGTAAACTTGGATCAGACCTCTAGTCTGTGGGCAATGGAGATACATGGACAATAAATGTCTAAATCTTGTCTACTGCATGTAGATGACTAAAATTGAGTGTGTCAAAGAGACCTACCCAGATATGATACAAGACTGCCTTGTAGATGACTGACTAGTTGAGCTGGTATAAGCATCATCCTCAGGAGTCTGAAGTGCAAATGGATTATCTGACTGATCTGTTGGTGTAAGGAAGAAAAAGACATCTCTGGTATTTTCAGAAGATATCAACAGTATACTGACCTTAGCCGGGTCTTGAACATAATGGTCCATCCAATTCAGTTGAACCAGAACCTGACAAGGGTCTAGAAAATGTTGATGAATCTCTTCACATGAATATTTCCAGACAAATGTCAGTAAACTCTAAATCCATACTTTTTTGGAACCTAGCTACACTGTAAGGGGGGGGGGGGGTGTGTCTGGACACTTGACATACATATTACTTCTCTTTTGTTGCCTTTTGGATTTAACAGAAAATATTCATCAAATAGCTATACATCATGAACATAAATCTTGCAAGATTTATGAAATATTGCTTGTAAACTTGTTTAAAGCCCGTCTGCACTAGTTAGGCCAGGAGAGATTAGACCACCCTGCTGGTCACTGACAAGTGGCTATCTCATCAACTCAGCTCTCAATTAACATAAGAAAGAGAGGATCATAGGGGGGACCAACGGGCACGGCTTATATATAGAGGGAGCAAGTAGCTACAAGTAGTGCAGTGGGGCTTAAATTGCTGTTTTAAATCAACTTTCCATGCACCTACATAACCTGTGCATGGACATCAAACAAGGTTTGGGTGCATTGGTCAACAGCAAAATTAAGATTTGTATTCATTTATTACATGATGTGCGTACTGCGTAGCTCATGCTTGACTTGAACAAATTATACTTTTACTCAACACAACACGGCCACAGGCAACAACAAATCTCAAAAGAAATGATGCAATACATGATTATTCATAAATTGAGCCTTTTAAATTCCTGGTGGGGTCACTCAATGTGACTTCCGGACCGCATGACCATTACCAAAATCGCGGAAAAAGGGGTCAATTTCAAGCAATGTCCGCGGACAAAATATTCCTCGAAATAAAGAAAATAGGGGTGCACAGGTGTACCCGAAATTGATAAATAGGGGTCAGGAAAAGGGAAAAGAGAAAACCGGGAAGGGAAAAGAGAAAACCGGGAAGAAAAATTCTCAGAGCCGAGTCTTGTCCTTTAAATATGGTAAAATAGGGGTAAATTTGCGAAAGTGTCCTTACAATCTTATAAATAGGGGTAGACGAGTTGGCTCAGTCGGTAAAGCGTCTGCCTGTCGAACCAAAGATCCCGGGTTCGACTCCCACCGAGGCGGATGACTGAAGTCTGCGTTGTGTGCTAACGTGCCCCTTCCCTTGTTCAAAGACGCAGGTTATGTCAAGTGGAAAACACTCCGTCCCTCGGATAGGACGTTAAATGGGGGCCCCGTGTACAGGAGAGTCACCACCCTTGCACGTTAAGAACCCATTGCACTTTTCGTATAAGAGTAGGGGGAAACCTTGGTGTAATGGTCCACCTGCACACCCCAATCAGGCCGAGTATACGGCATCTGCAAGAATCTTCAGTATTGAAGGAGGCAGATTATCTTGAAGAAGAAGAAGACCTATTCCAAAGTAGGATTTTGTCCTTGTTTTGACGTAAAAAAGGGGGTTAAATTAGGGTGTCTGAACGATTTTTCAATTTTCAATTTGGGATCGTTTTTCACCATTTTTGTTTGATATTTGAATTAAAAATGTAATCAGAATAATACATTTCAAATTTCAAGTCTCGCCGATGTTTCTATCAAAAGATACAGCCCCTTCAAAACGCTGAAATATTCATAGCATTTTGCTCAGAATCGACGAAAAAGACGTACATGCAGAGTTATGTTGTTTTGCTAAATTTAGCCAAACAGCTGTATCGCGCGATATGCAAGCGTATGCATATCGTACGCAAGTTGCTCAGCCAATGCGCGACTTGCAAGCTTGAGCTACGCTGTCTCCGCGACACGTGCCATTGACTAGTATGGTTAGCGTTCGTCGCACAAAAAACCCGGAAGTGAATGCACGTTATAGTCAATGGCAATATCGCGGAGATGTCTCCGCGATATTGCCATTGACTACAACGTGTATTCACTTCCGGGGTTTATAGTGGGAACGGCCATCCATACTTTCATTCACTATAAGCGCACATGTTACGCGATGTAACCATGGTTTGGACTGAGCGGAGCTCACGCCTCCCTAATTAGCTGATTCCAAAAATGTGGGAGGGTATTTTCAAACTGTTATAACAAATGATCCCTTGGGGCTAGCAAAAAAAAAAGCATCTGGATATTATCCTTACGTCTAGCCCTGCTTAAGCCGCGGGGCCGGGGCGGCAGCTCAGGAAAGTGGCAAATTTTGGAGCTAGGATGCAAACAACATTTCAATCGCTATTTTGACCAAGATATTTTTAGAATTCTGGGGGTGGCCCCCGATGGGGAATATGGAGAAAAACCTGCTCTTTCATATGACACCTCATTTATTGAGTTTCACCTTCAGGATCATTTGTTATAAAGGTTTGAATTTCAAATTTTTTCATAAAATCATTGACCAATTTTGGATGGTCGCGCAATGCACGTAGACCACATAGGGAAGCGTACAATCTCTATGGGAAGGGTTTTAGGACACAACATTGGGTGCGCGATCAGACACCCTAGTTAAATTTCACAAAATGTCCTTGAAATTGACCGCAAAAGGGGGTTAAAGGGGGTTATATGCATTGGTGGTAACGGTCATACGTGTCACTCTTTGCAGGGGAGTGACCCCACCGGGTTTTAATTATTGACATATTTTTTTGTCTATTTTCTGCCATAATTTATTAATTTTTCCACAAATCAACTTCAGAAAACGTACTGTAGGTGTAGTGTAGACTGTAATAAGTTAACTACAAAGTGCGGTATGGTACAACCAAAATAAACAAAAGAAATTGTTCTAAACCATGTAGACTGGCTAGACCACAAAGTGCATTAAGTTTGAACTCATCGTGTTACCCCCATTGAATGGCCTTGCCATGCTTGCTGGTGTAATTAAGACACGCTCCACACATTTTTTAGAACAAACTTCGAAATGAACGTATGGGACTGAAATGTAAGATACGGGTATTTTTCATTTACCTCGTTTAACCAATTTCTGCTGTTCCTCGGCCTGAAATGGATATCTAAACAGCAAGCGGTATCCCTTTGAACCGGATGATACCAATATTATGCTTAAAGGAGTAACCTTTGATGACATTTTTACAAAAGTTTGTATTTAGTTCGTATTCAGTGCAATCGTTCCTTTTCCAACAAAACGGTGAGCATGAGCTTGTTTTGACCGATAAATCTAGTCTGTAAACGTTTTATGATGATATGTAATGAATATTTTGTAGTTTATAATAATATTTTCATTATTTTCACAATAATTGCTCATTTTTATTGAATATAATGTCCATTTTAAACCCGCAAATATTACACATTTTGGGGTAATTTGATTAATACAGTCCCTAACGCTTACTTTTGTGTTGGACAAACTTGTGATGTGAGACACATGCCATGGCCATGCGCGCATGCACGTGAATGGCATGATGATGAAGTCTGAAGTGAAAAAGTGAAAATGTCATTCTTGACTGTTTAACGTAGGGGCGCTGATCCGAGATTGAGGTATATGAGGATCGTCCGCATAAACTAGAATATCCTTGTTTACGCGGACAAAATGTGTCCTAAAAAATAGGAATTTGTTTTTCTATGGCGCTCTCACTCTGGTTTCGGGTTCCTGATCTGATCCACGCACAGATCGACAGTGCAAAAAATGGATTCTGGGTAATAAAATACCCCCAGTTCCCTGAAAGTCTCTGTACAAAGTCAATGTAAAAAACTAAAATGAATCAACTCAATCAAGAAAATTGTTGCGGGTCGAATCTGTTTTTTCGCTTCGCCAATGCGCAGATCAGAAATAGAGTCTAAGAATCGTCAGCGAAAATGCGGACGATCCTTGTTTTTTCAGACGCATCTGTCCACGTTAACGAAGACGATCCTCGTCTGTGCGGACGATCCTTATTCTCTTAACCATCGCTCCTACTGATTATTAATATGATTTGTAAATTATTTAATTTAGTTTTAAGGCATTTCTGAAATTTGACACTGGCACTGCCAAATTGTTGAAAAGTGACCCCTCCCCTTCCAAGCCCGGATAACTTCCCCCTCCTCTTGTTGTGTGCACCTCTACTGCATACTGCCAAAAAAAAGGCAAGGTTTTATTCTTTTTCTTGTTCTTTTTTCATATAATATTCCCTCCTTCATTTTCCTCATTTTCTAACAATGTAGGCGTCACATGACATTTGCAGCTAAAGATTAGAATACAAACGGGATCAAGAGGAGCAGTATGGCTCATGCTTTGAAGCAGACCTCTCAACATCTATGGTTGATACCAAGATTTTGTCAGGAATCCCTGTGTCGGAGGTCAACAATCTTCTACCAATCGTCTGCTAGATCACTTTCATCACACCATCCCTTGAGAAGCTCTAGATCTCAAGAGGAGCAAACCAAACATGAGTACTCTCCAACCAAAAGATACACCTCTACTCCAATGTCAGCTGCAGATGAAGGAGAAAGAGAAGGAGCGGATACTGGAGAGAAAGAAGAACAAACATTTGGAAGGCTCTCTGACAAGTTCAAGCATACAGTAAAGAAGTTTTTTGTTGTTGCAAACATTCAATAATAATACACCAGTCAATGAGAATTAATCTTCAAGGCGGATGTATCAGAAGTCATGTCTTTTGAAATGCAAGAAAAATATGTGGCTGATGCCTCATTTTTAAGAATTTTATACAGACCTATTGAGGGAGGGTGAAGAAATGTGTTTAATAGCCTTCTTAGGTTTTGCTTTCACCTGTCATAAAGATAGAGTACACATACTTAAAAAACAAGAGGCTACTTCACTTTGATACATGCTGAATTGATTTGGTAAAAAGGTAATATCTTCAATGATACTGTAGACACTACAATAGTATTTCTATCATCCATCATCTTATCTTTCAAACAGAACTCTTCAGAATGCTGTTCTATAAAAAAAAAAAACATAATTTGGCCAATCCTGAAATCTTTCTTTCTTTTCAGTATCAGCCGCTTGGAACAGATCTAATAGATGAAATTGAAGAAGCTGAGCTAGGAAGTGAATGGGTCAAACCTCGTGTTAAGAGGAATACACCCATCTGGTACGGCAATCAGATGAAAAAACTTATCAAGCAAGATAAGGTATGTTCTATCATCCTAACACATTAGATAGTGTATTCCGATTCGTCTATATTTATGCCTCCTCCACTGAAGGTGGTGCTGGAAGCATGTTTTTTACAAAAAAAAATATCTTTCTTTCTATTTGCATTTCTTTCTGTCTTCATCTATCAACCTCTGAATCTGAAACAACATATTTGTTCTTCTTCATATGGTCTATCTGTCTATTTATTAATCCATCTATCTATCTATCTATCTATCTATCTATATGGATGTCTGTCTTCCTTACTGTCTCTACATTTCTATACAGTCATTAACAACTCATCTGTTTATCTATCTAGCCCTCATTTGATTGATTCGTTCATCTGTCAATATATCATCAGTGTGGAGCCTGATGGACATTAAGTGATACATAATAAATGCCCTTTTACATGTAGCTCTGAACAGATGAATGTATGTTTTCCATAAAGTATGATTTTAATAGATCCATTATTTCTTTATTTTAGTTATCTGAAGCCATTGAGATGCTTGAGGTGACGATGTTAAAGGAAGCCAAGGTGTTTCCTACGGAGTACAACTTTAATATCCTGATAGGTGCTTGTGGAAGGGCAGGCTACACTGACAAGGCTTTCAAACTCTACAACAAGGTAGGATCAAACTTATACTATTTCTGTTTCGGTTGCGTCGGTATACTTAGGGTTAAATGTACTTCACCAACGTTTTGATTAGTATGGTCGTGTAAGTGCTATGGAAGGAGAGGTGTTTCACATTTGAAGCTTCTGCTTGAAGACTGCACTGGAGGTAGACATAACTGTTTCCATTCTGCTGCTGTCCTGTGGAAGAATGAGTACTTGTGCACGTCCTTCTTAATCAGTACCCTCTGGATTCTTTTGCTGTTACCTCTAGTCGTTCTTCTCCCCTCTGTTGTTGATTTGAATGTATGTGTCAGCCTTGATTCCCACTTCTCCATTCATGATCTTGTACAAGAGTTGAAGTCTAGCAACCCTCCTTCTATTCTCCAGTGTGTCCACTCCAAATCCTTGATCATTTGGGAAACACTGCTCTGTTGCTTATAGTCATTCCTGCAGAATCTTGAAGTCATTCATGCAGTATCTGCCTCATATTCTATCGTCTGTATTCTACTAATTCAATGAAACCCAACCCTGGGACTGAGATCATGTGTAACAAAGGAAAACTTGGACAGACCTCAGAACTGACTCTTGTGTTAAACCAGATTTTGAATAAAAGTGTAAGGGAGTAGAAGAATATGGGCCAATGGGTTCTATGTAGTGCAAATGGATGATATAAATAGGCCTATGTGTTCCTTTAGCTGTACTGCTTGCTGATCTATCGACCGTATATTTACATTGGTCATATGTATATTAATTATTGTATATTTTAATCAGTTCTAAATTAATCAAAAGATGTACCTCTGAAGGCAAATTCTATGTAGTTCAAAATATTGCAAAACGAGAACGGCTTATTTTTTGTAAAAAAACCCTCAGAGCATGGAATATCTCTGATTCTAACAAGATTATTATTCTTTCATCTATTGTTATTTTACAGATGAAGGAGAGAGGTTTGGAAACGGCTTATTTTTTGTAAAAAAACCCTCAGAGCATGGAATATCTCTGATTCTAACAAGATTATTATTCTTTCATCTATTGTTATTTTACAGATGAAGGAGAGAGGTTTGGAATCGAGTAGTGTGACATACACAGCACTCTTTAATGCTTGCTCAGAATCACCATGGAAACAGACGGATGGTGTGACAAGAATCAAGAAACTTCACCAACATCTCCTGGAAAAATCTGTCAAGGTGATTTGAAATCCGTTCTAAATGACAGATATTATACTTCTAAAACAGTAGAAATAATATGTGTAATGATCCCTGCTTTGCTAAGCATAAAGTGAAGACCCTTGAGGAGGTTCATCTGATTGCTAGTAATTCCATAGATTGAATTTTCATAGTTTCACAATCAAATTCCCAGGAATTCCATTACAGTTCAATCAAAAGAGAAGACAAGTTGTATACTCCTGTCTGATAGTTATCCATATCAACATACCATTAGTCAAATGTGAAATAATTTGTTAACATGTAGCAATGACTTGTAAAGTGGTTTGAACACTTGACTAGAGACACAGGATGTAGGTCGTAGGTTCAAGTCATAGTATGGCGCTATAATCGTTTGGCAAGACATTAATCTCCATTTTCCACCTGTGACCCTGGTGTAGTTACCTGTTGGAATTTCAACATATTTTCCTAGCAATGCCATATTAGCCACGGAGATGTAATTTGTATATGTTATGCACTGTTTGCCAGTTTTAAAGTCATTTTATGGAAGGAATGTATCTTTTGTCTCATTTTAAGGTGAATCTGATAACACACCATGCCATGATGAAAGCCTATGCAAAGTGTGGTGACCTTGAGATGACCTTTAAACTGTTCCGTCACCTGGTTGAGTCTGGAATACAGTTGATGCCGAAGAGTTTTTCTTTCCTTCTCTTTGCCTGTGCTGAAGACAAAGAAGCAGGGTTTCTGTATGCTATTGAGGTGAGATGATCCTACTACATTATGCTATTAAAAAGCTGTCTATTTGTACCATGTTTTCTGCACTAACATTTTGAATTTGTGCAAAAATCATAATTGATAACTGTTTCATATAGTTTGTGAAAATATTTTTTTGTATTCCTCTCCTTCCTCTTCTACTTCTTCTTCTTCTTCATGTTGAATGGATCCTTTATGGTTGAAGATTATAGTAAATACCACAGTGTGGTGTGCGCAAAATCCTGTTATCGCTATTAATGAAGTCTGTTTCTCATTTCTTGATGTGTTTCTTTCTTTCTTAATGTATCAAAATATATTTTCTTATGTCATGACTGTGGTCATTTACATTTTGACAGGCTTGGAGACAGATGTCGGCTCAGGGTATCCAACCAAATATCTACACCTACAACCTGCTCCTACGCACCACAAGAGACTGTAGCCTGGGAGACATGGAGGTGGCCAACAGGGTTCTACTTCGGACAATCACACCAAAAGCGCAGAAGACTCCTGCATTGCTGACCGAGGGTAGGGCTAAGGATCGACGTAGGAAGGGGGAGAGGAAGCAGAAGAAAGCTGTTGCTGTACCTCTGTTGACTGGTAAGAAGGCAGAGATGATTGAAGTTGAGCCACTTCAGGTTGAGGATGGATATCAGGAAGAATTAGAAGATGACGTGATGATGGAACTACCTGTGTTGAAAGAACCCTCGGTTGATCCAGATCAAAGACATCATGTGAATAGTCACTTGAGTCGTCAGAGAACCGGTGAATCAAGAACTGGACACTCCCCTGAAGCAGGTGCTAGTTCACACTGGTGGGATACTAGTGAACAACGCTCAGATGCTACCGTGATGGATGAGTCTGTACAAACTCCTGACTCATTGATGACAAGGTTTCATTCAGTGACATCATCCAAGTCGGCAAGTTTGGACAGGACGAGTACAAGTCTGACTTTGGCAGACATTCCTAATCTCCTCGATATCTCCTCCGATTTCAGCAATGTCCAGTCGCTTGCAAAGATCAGCTATCCTGACCAAAGGCTTGCACTCTTAGGAGGAGCTCAGGGATTTCTTGAGAACATGGAAGCTAAAAATGTGAAGCCTGATGTTAAGAGTCTTTCACTTCTAGCAGAAATTCTTCCAGGAAAGAAGCAGGAAGAGAATCGTCTTCTAGACCATGTCAAAGAACACAAGCTGAAGGTGGACATTGATTTCTACAATGTTTTCATAAGACGAAGAACAAGAAGAGGAGATCTGAAGAGTGCAATGGTAAGTCTAACAATATGTAAAAAGTGATAAGATTGACTCTTCTAATTAAATCTTATATTTTCAATTCAATTTTCACAATCATAGATAATAATAATAATAATAATAAAAACGTTACTTATAAAGCGCTTACCACCGAAGTCTCTAGATGGTGGAAAGAAGTGTAAATGCAAATGGCAAGATAACAACAGTCTGTCGTCATAGAACTAGGCAAAGAAAGAAATGCATATTATCCTTGTCACATCAGCATATATCAGTATTTCTTGACAGATATATTAGGAGGAAAAGAAGGAGGAACACCATGTAGATCAATAGCATGGTCATAAAGCAATTGGAAGATAACATTGCAAATTTGCCAGACTCAAATGGCAAGAGATTAGAAATGCAGAAAATTTTAATTACAATGCAGGTAGTTTTAAAATAACTGACAGGACAGAGAATATATGGTTCAAGTTTAAAATCCCTGAGTGTAATGTATTTTAAAATCTGAATCTTTTGTGTTCATGCTACTTTTGCCAGATTCACAAAAATTACATGCTGCAAAATATTCACCCAAACATGTTTATGTTATAGTTTACACAAAGTTACATTTTTTACTTCAGCATGTGCCTATGACAGCCCAAGGACTTTTTTTCTGCAGGGGAGTGTGTCACAAAGACTAAGATCGACTTAAGTTGGACTTGAACTATGGCAGTCCATTCGTCCCACTGTTTGCTCTCACCATTGGTCTCTCAACGATCTTTAGATAATATATTTTCCTTCAATAATGAGCTATCAAAAAAGGTAAATTCTGTAGATTTGTGACCAGGATTTGTACGTCCCTTGAGAAACCAATGCCAGGAATGGTTAGAGGAACTAGTGGCATGAACGACCTGCCATAGTTCAAGTCCAACTTAAGTCGATCTTAGTCTTTGTGAAACACCACCCTGGGGGTTCGTAAAGTTACGCATGACTTTCACATGGACTCTCACATGGTGCACCCGCAAGCCTACTGTATGATTTAATATTTGTATTTGTTATCTATGTGCTTTCAGACTGTGTTGAAGCACATTAGTGAGGATAAAGTGTATCCCAACCTGCGGACGTATGTCAACCTAGCTACAGGGTGTGGGCAACCAGAAGAAGGTTTTCAGCTGCTCAAAGAGATGGAGGTAAGAAAGTCCCACCAGGGGGGCGTTTCACAGAACTTGTCATCAGTGACAATTGACAATTTGTGTTAGAAGCTACTGAAATCCTTGCTTCTGATTGGTTATCAGCAGATTTGACACTGATTTTTGTTATTTGTCATTGAAAAAAGGCTTTGTGAAATGCCCCCCAGGGGGTGTTTCACAAACTTGTCATCAGTGACAAATGACACTTTTGGTTATAAGCTACTGAAATCCTTACTTCTGATTGGCTCTCAGCAGATTTGTCACTGATTTTTGTAATTTGTCATAGAAAAAAGGCTTTTTGAAACGGGTCCAAGGGCAGACCAAAAAGTTCATATCCACCTACATGCTTCAGACAATCTAGAAGGTCTTACAGAATTATACTTTGTTAAACCCACATGTTTTGATATGAATTGCATTATAATTCAATCACAACAAACTTGACTGAATAATCAATCAATGTGTGCACAAAGTCTCAGAGGCAACAAAACTCTTTGACCCACCAGAAAATTACTCCAGCTTTTCTTGATTGCTTAATGCCTCAGTCACACCTTGGCGTATTTGGCTTGCGTATTGCTGCGTATTTATGGCAAGCCGTTATAACATTTATTCCTTCTTTTTTTTTTATCAACAAAAATAAATAATCATAATATTAAAAATAATAATAATAGTATTTCTTGATGTCAAGAAATAGGAATAAATGTTAAAACCGCTAGCCATAAATATGCAGCAATACGCAAAGGTGTGACTGAGGCATTAGGGTGAGGGTAATTTTTATTTTGATGAGAATTTCTTACGAGGCAGTAGGTTGAGGGCAAGTGAAGTCTACTCTTGGTGAGTGACAATACCTGTTATCATGTTAAACACCCAAATGGTGTCAAATTCCCCAAACCAAGTACTATGAGCCTTTGATCCTTGTGAAGTTTAACTTAGTTCATGAACCTAGATTTAATATGAAATATGAAAGGTATATGTCTGTACATGTTTCATTGAATAATAATAATAATAGGCATTTCTAAAGCGCTGTCTATCTAGAAATTCTATTTCGAGGCATATGTATTATTACCCTGGCTTTAGCCTAGCTGCCATTACAGCACTCCAACATTTCAAGGAATTAATTCCTGCCAGGTACCCATTTACATCACCAGGTTTGAGTGTGGCAAATATAGATCAATGTCTTGCCAAAGGACATTAGTGCCGCGGCAGGACTCGAACCTTGTGATCAATAGTCCAGCGACGTATCCACTCAACCACGACACCTCTGAATACCTATTATGACACTCTTGTTTCGTCCCTTGCTACATACATGTAGGAGGCTGGAATTGAGGCAACATGCCATCTTTATGGGGCTCTGATTGGATCTACTCAGAAACACAGGAACTATCACTACCTGATTGATGTTCTGAAGCACATGGAAGCTCAAGGCGTGCTTCCTAATGAGAGAGTACTCACACAGCTCGAGAAAATTGCCGCCTTTGGACAAAACAAGGTTTGTTCTTCTAATTGCTGTAGCTTACATAATGATTTGGGGCCCATTGCATAAAACTTGCCATTGATGGTAACTTTGCCATCAATGGTAACTTCCATGGAAACCTTGATTTGATTGGCTGCTGAGTGATTTTGCCATGGTAGTTACCATTAATGGCAAAGTTACCATCGATGGTAGATTTTATGCAACGGGCCCCAGGGCTTTGAATAGACTAGTCATACCATAACAAACTCAGCTAAAAACAAAGCAATTTCATACAGAAACATGTCATAAGAAACATTTTTAAACTGCTCAGTCAGAAACAAGGAGGAGTCTTTTGCATTTTAAAGGTTCATAAATACACCACCATGGAAACGCCTTTTAAGGATCATCCTAGAATATAGTATAGTATTAATGACTGCTTTGAGAGAAATAGTTGTTTTATTACGCTCAAGGGAAGGTTAGAATTGTGCTATTCCCAGAGGCTTGCCGAGGGGAATAGCCCAATTGTAACCTTCCCGAGAGCGTATGAAATCAACTATTTCTCGAATATTAAAGCAGTCATTAATACTTTTATATGCCGAAAAAAAATAGACTAAAAAATAAAAAATAAAAAATAATTTACATTTTTGTCGAAGACGGGATTCGAACTCTTGCGTACAACAAGAGGTGTATCGAAAACCAACGCTTAGACCACTCGGCTATCGCGCGACGTTAACATGCTTGGCAGTTTTCTCCAATATATACATTAAAATGGATTGAAAACGGCTCCGCGTGAGGGATGCTTCGCAAAAGCTCCATGAAACGGACCCTTCTTTTACTTTTGCAATGCATATTGGCACGAACTTAGATCAAGAGCTAGCGGCAGATGTTGTTTTTTTGTTTTTGAGAGTTAATTTTCGTCTTCATGTCAACAATGCAAGATAAAATTGTCGGTAAGATCGATCGAGATTCAATTGTATTGAAATTGCCGACCAATTTTTCGCACACGTATGGTATCCTCCATCGCTCAAACCATTTTTTAACATGTAAACCTATGGGGTAACCATGGAGACTGACCTATTTTTTTAATAACCATGGTTATTAAAAATATTGAAATGTTTTATGCATGGTTACCGGGAATTTTACAGGAACAGTTGAAGTTTATGAATGCAATTCGACCAATCAGATGGCTGGATTTCTTAAGTGAGGTATATAATAAAGTCTACCATTCCATTGGTTGCTCTTTATCACAGGTTGGACAGACAATGAGATCAAGTAGACCTGTCAACAAGAAAGAGCTGAACCTATTCAGGGGGTTCTACAACCAGTGGCTGAGTCGTATGAAAGTCCAGGTCCCAGAGCATCCTTGGGCTAAATACAGGACCAAGGACAAGACATTGGAGGACTACAAGTTCCATGAGACTGCAGTCTAGGTGTGTCTTTGGGAATACAGATCCATGAGCATTCAAGGACAGGATGAAAGAGAAGACAGCAGAATATTTCAAGTTATACAAGACTGCAGTCTTTCCGGCCAGATTAAGATGTTGTAATCACATGTTTGATTATCAAGATATTTATGATTGGAATTCAAAATTTCAGAAACCTTTTTCCCCAACAGTTTTGAACAGCTGTTATAACACTGTACACATTCTATTGGGGAAAAGGAGTATGGTAAAACCGGTCACTCAAAGATATTTAATTTTTTGAAGCACTTCATGATCATTTTGAAGTGCAATTTTTTTTGGGCTTCAATATTACACCATATATTGATAACACGTAGGGCCCTGCATCTCAGATTTGTAAAACTGGAAACACGGTTAAACAATGCCTTTAATGGACAAGTCCACCCTGATATTAAGTTGGTTTCAATGGAAGCAGAAAAATGAGAGAAACAGGTCAGTGAAAGTTTGAGTATCAAGCGATAAAAAATAAGAAAGTAATGAATTTTTGAAGGTGCGATCCATCAAACACAAATTGGCATCTCTGTGACGTATCTTGCAAGCTCCCCTCCCATTTGCCCTGTACTATTAAACAAAAGTTCAAAATTAATGTTTTCAATAATTCATTCACCCTATATATTGTTGCAAATATGTTTCTATACAACCCCTGTATGAAACAAATCTATTCCATCATCAATAACTAAGTAAATGAAAGTTTATGAAATTTTCTGTACAGAGCAAATCGGAGAGGAGCTTGCTAGATACGTCACAGTATTACCAATTTGTGTTTCAATGACAATCCAAAATTCATAACTTTTCTATCTTTAATCTGATATTGCTCAAACTCTCATATACAGTACTTGTTTCTCTCATTTTTTCTGCTTTTATTTAAACCAACTTAATATAAGGGTGGACTTCCCCTTTAATTTTCAAAAATCTACACATGTTGATGTCTTGAATATAATTGTCAATGATAAAACTACAGTGCATTTTGGGGCCCATACACTTTTTATATGTGTATCTTCATGTGAAAACTTTTGAATATAGCTATATGTTGTAATACTGAATGACATAAGAAGATAATTTTCTGTTCTACTGTGAATTTCAAATGAACGAGGTATTGGTGCATTCAGGAAATTTGACAATTATATGACCTGACCATGTTTATGATAGAAAAGTGTACCATTTCAGGCACAGAAAATAAAAATTCCTTTTTGACCATTCAAATACGGTGTCTGAACTGAATGAAACATAATCTTGTGACTGTACAAGTGTACATCTGCAATCGTACATATGTATTTTACTGGTCTACTACTCCCATAGTCACTGTACTGTGATCAATAAAATGAGATATTTCACAAAAAAGCTCCATAAGCAGTTTTGTTAATAATCAAAGTTTATTCATTTTAAGTTAATATATAAAAAAATAGTTGCAGGTTTACATGTATGAATTGGTTTTACTGTAACATAAAAAATGTTTTAAATGTTTTAAAAGGTGGATTGGCATAACATACATGATTGTCAAATGAATGGAGACTAGATCATTCTTTGGACACTAGACTCTACTCATTCAGCTACATGAATTAATATTTCAAAAGTTAAACGTTCAGTTTAGAGTGATATAGATGGAAAAGAGAGAGAAAGAGAGAGAGAGAGAACATCTCAATATCTGTTGCAAAGTTAAGGAGAGAGAGGGAAAGAGCCTAAATAACTATTACAGTACATGATGGAAAAAGGGGGACCAAAACAAGCGAGAGTGTGCACAACAACAAAAATCAATTAAAATAAAGTTTTGAACATTTAAATCTTGAGCTCATAGTTCCTACCGATATAAGTATTACATATTGAAATGTTAGTAATTTCATTAATAAAATGTGTTTAGTTTTCATACATGCTTCATTAAAGTGAAGCCATTAAAATATAGCTAGCCATATAAAATAAATTCATATTTCATGATGACTTTCAATCTTACTCTAAAGTTTGAAACAAAGTGAATGAATAAAACTAAATTAGCAAAAGCCATTATATTCGGGACCACTTAATGAACAATGAACATTGTACATATGTACATAATGGAACAATAAAAACAATGACTAGTTTAACTAGTATCCTTAGGGATGGATGTTTGACATATAACATCTGTTGACAAAAACAGCTATAACAAATTTTTAAACAAATCAGTACGCATTTGAACCCTCATTAGTGCACCTCCATTTAAAATAAATCCATTAAAAAAAAAAACATGTTAGTGGTATAAACAAGTGTATGCACATGAATATCCCTGCATAGTGTAAATGGAATAGAGTATTTCTCTATATAACACACGATTCTACAACCTAAGGCAATGATTTAAATCATGGTAATTTGAATCATACCAACCCTGAATAAGCATTTTTATTTCAACCACATTGAACATACACCACATTCCTGTAAATGCTTTGCCAACCAAATAACATTCGTCTTTTGTGTAGAAAGAGAAAGAATCAGTTAGAATATTTTGTGAATGTTCATGAATTTTAAGAATTTGTGTACTTTTTAATAGTTAATGAAATTTATGTTGGCCTCAAATAAATATGTACTAAAAAATCTACAAATTGGCAGTAAGGGACTTTCCCTTACATGAACAACATTTTGGATGTGTAATATATGTTAATAGTACTGTGGTACACTTAACCAGTAAACAAAATTGTGTCACATAAAAGGTAAATTAACAATATTTAATATAAGTCTTTCAAATTTAAAGAGACAAAGCAAAGTCGACTGACCACAAAAATATCATAAATATTCAGAAATCAACAATTATCATAAAATACTTCTCAATCTCTTTGTGCCTATTAAATCATATTATTGGTACAGGCTCCTTGCTCACCCTTTTCCTTATTCTCAACTGTTTGTGGCAGGCATGTACCTTGTACATCACTGTTGCTGTTTAATGTATTTGATATCACCCTTTGCCAAGGATGAGAAAAGTGAATTAAATCACCAAGCCTTCGGGTCCCCCCCCCCCCCCCCCCACCTGCATAACTGATTGGACCACTTCACAGGGGTTTCCTACTCTTTTATGACTGAAGTGGGTTCTAACATGCATGACTCTCTCACACACAGAGCCTCCATTTAACATCCTATCCAGGGGTCTTTGTTTTCCACCTTACAGTTCATGTAGCTTGTGTGTCTTAAACCAAGGGAGGGGCATAACGACACAAAATGCAGGCTTCAATCCTCTGCCCAAGTTGGATTCAAACTCATGATATGTGGTTCAACAGGCAGGCACACTACCAACTGAACACTCGCCTCCTCAAACCAACTTGCTTCATCAGGCCAAATCCCCTCCTTATATTTGTTTTAACCAGCTGAAAATGAAGCCCAAGATAATTCTGGCTAGAGTATGCGGAATATGTGGTACCAAAGTGTTTATATAGTGAAAGTGTTATACCAAAATGACATTGTTAACATTAATAAGCCATTTCCTTAATAAACATACAAAATCGGATTAGGTGTTATAAAACAGTTTTAGAACTGATGAAAAGTTCATAGTCCATTATCAAGGGGTAAGCATGTAGGACTGTACTTATAATCCCCTGCATCCTCCAACACACCCCATGGATAACATCGGAATGGATCATTAGTGACATTCTGCCAATCAACCAAGTGCTCCTGAAGATCGACTAGAAGGCCTTTATACTTGCCCACATAGGCAAGGTTATTGACCTCTGTGGGGTCATCAGTGAGGTCAAAGAGTTCCCACTCGGGTCGGTAGTAGTAGTCTTTGAGTGTCTTGTACCAGTGCAAGGGTTTGTGATACCTGGTGCGGTTCAAGATGTCTTGGAATGTGTGTGAGATGAAGAAGTCTTGATCAATAGGAAACGGCATAGCAAAGTTAAGATTGTGAATGAGTCTGTAACGTGGCGTCCTGATGACTCGCTGAGGGTAGAACATAGTGATCTCATGCAAGTCATGACTGGACAGACTCACATTCCAACCTGAGGGTTCAGAGGTCAACGCTGGCAGAAGGGACTTCCCCGTCAATTGCACCGATCCCTTGAAGATCTTATACTTTGGGTACTTGATGCCGAAGAAGTCCAGGACAGTGGGAGTGATATCCATCAGACTGATAAAGGCATCACTGGTCTGACCCCATCGCTCTTGATGAAATGGAGATGAGATCATGAAGGGCTCTCTAGACCCACATTCATACAGGTTAGTACGTCCACTGGTAAATGGAATACCATTATCTGAGGTGTAGATGATGAGAGTATCCTTTAGGTATCCTGCTGCTTCAAGTTCTTTCATCATCAGACCAACACCTACAGAAGAAAGTCAAAAGAAGAAAAGATTAATTACATTAGCATCTCCCAAAAAATGTTTCAAATATGGTCAATTCTGCACAAGTTGAATTTTGGGAGACCATAGAAATGACTTGGACTAATGTGAATGTTGACATATGCCACAGTCAAATTTTCATGGACTGTAAAAGCAACAGTTGATTTGGTTTTGTTTCCTCATTTTCACAGGAATACAATCTTTCTACAAATGGAGTGAATGAGAATTATAATCAAATTAAACTATATGGGATATTACGATTGAAAACCAGCAGTTTTGCTCCCGAGAGCTGTGGGAAACTGGCCGTATCAATGCCGTTTCTATGACATGTCATTTGGATGTGTGAAAACAAGGCCTTTGGATGCGAGATGAGAGAGAGGCAATTATAAGAAATAAAGCTAAAATATAACAAACCTTGATCAAGTCTGCTAACTGTTGTATACTGTGCCGATATATCGTCTCTAGCTACCGGTGTATCTTGAACATGATAAGGTACTATCACATCGTTAGGATCATATTTGGCCGGTGTCCAGTCAGTTATGGTACCCATGTTTGGCTGACCGTTACCAAACTTCTCACAGAACTGACCAAATTCAGGGTGGGTGTGGCCACAACGGTGTGCATCATGGAAGCCAATATAAAGGAAGAAAGGTCTGAAATAAATGAAGAGAGATATTAAGAACTGAAAATTAGAAGATATACAGGTATTTATGAAAATATACCAGTTTTTTTAGCACGGTGTAAAATTGCTAAATTAAGACCATCTATAGTCATTTGTATCCTTCATAAACTTATCTATAACTTTGCATAACTTGGATTATACAACTCACTCCTAAATCCTAATCAAATGACAGGTCAAATGCAGTCACAAATGATTCATTAATTGAGACTATCCCATGTTTCTTTTCATTTAGTAATCATGCAATAGTTTCCTCCACTATCTTTTTGTATACGATGCTTAACACAATTGAATTCATTTACACGTATAAGAACCACAGCATAGTTTGTTTTCTGTGCGGCAGTTTACCGCATCATGTGTGAATGAACCTTAAAGATAAAGTTGAGTCCTGGGGGATGTTTCACAAAGATTCTAAGTCGAACTTAACTCTAAGTTGGACTTAAAAATTATAGAGAGCCATTCGTAGTCTTAGAATAAAATATATTCAAAAGCAAAAACTCCAGTATTAGACTAAATTCCACATCAAGAACAAGAAATCTTCTTGACAAATAACAATAGAAAATGTGAGTCATTTGAATCAATGTTTTATGCCTTTTAAAATAACTTGTACAAAATATTTTCAAAGATGCTAACGGCTTTCCATAATTGTCAAGTCCAACTTAGAGATAAGTTCAACTTAGGATCTTTGTGAAACATCCCCCTGGTCATGCAATTGCATTGTGAAAGAAACAGTGTGGAATCGATCAGAAAAACATGTGGCATGTAAAAATGAGGCCCACATTTTTTAGCTGTTACATGTTATATTTAGAATATGAAGGCATTTGAAGAGTCGTGCTTTTCAGGGAACGTTTTTTCTCTGATGTTCGTCCACACTTGCATAATAACGATGAAAATGCTCACAAATTATTTTTCACCTCTCCCCAGAACTCAACTTTCTCTTTAAATCCTGTAAGTCATTTACCTGGTATCATTGGTCTGAAGGAACTCTCTGGCATATTGTTTGATCAATGTGATGTTTCGACCAACTTGCATGATCGGATAACCATCTTCAGGTGTCTTAGAATAATCAAACGGATACACAGCTTCTGGACCAACGTGCTTCTTTCCAATGATTCCTGTCAATTAAAACAGTTTTCAGAAAATATAACGAATTAACCATTTCTTTACTAATTAAAATAATCTGTAATCTATGATGCTGTATAATTCTACATTTATAGGCATAAACAAGTACTTAAAATATCTCTAAGCGATTTACAGATGTACTATAACCCTGGTCATTGGATTCAGTACTTGCCCGCACACACTGTGTGCACCATCTCCACTCCCTGGGGAGCATTCCAGCCAGGCGTTACTTGACACTCAAAAACTGTTTGACCAACAATGACGGTCGCATCCTACCGGGCCCCCATTTATCACCTGGGTGGAGAGTAGCAAGTGCAGGTTAATATCTTGCCAAAGGATATTAGTGCTGTGTCAGGATTCGAACCCTCGACCTTCGCATCTCCAGTCAAGCGCCTTAAACCACTCGGCCACGACACGCTCACACTACCATGTGAAGATACACTTCACATTTCTCTATCTGATGACATAGTGCTAGTTAAAGTGAATACAAAAAAAGTCCTTTGTTGCAACGCAGTTGCCATTCAATTAAATTTTTTTTTTTTAAATAGATAATTGTTGGTGTTGTCTACATGTCATCAAACCTACCTTAGTACTCCACCTCCAGGCCACCTGTCTATATTAACCATGTATAATTGGTCTCCTTCTAGAACAGGCCACCTGACTACAGCGGCCACTTTCTCTATTTTTCTTAGGTAGCCTCAATGGACCGGTTTGACCGTATATCTCAAAGAGATGATTTATTCAGCCATTTTGTCTGGCCCATTTTTCCACACATGTACTAAATCCCTCTAGATTACAATGATGGGAGCACCAAACACTGACCTGTACGCACACCTGCTTGACCTAGTAGCATAGGCAAGCTCCTGACTTCATCAAAAGAGTTGAAATGATGATAGCCATTGAGTAGTCCATACATCCCATTCTGGTGCTGAGGTAGTCCCGTCATGATGACCGAACGGCTTGGTGAACAGCTGCTGACGGAGGTATAGGCATGTTTGAAGACCAGACTTTGCTTGCCTAATGCATCCAGATGAGGAGTCTTGATAACTGTATTGTTGTACACTCCCATCTCAAATCCACCATCATCAGCTAAAAAGGAGAACATATTAAAGATAAAGACCAGTTATGTTCATGCGATTGTATTGTGAAAGAAACGTTGTGAAATCGATCAGAAAAGGTTGATCATCTAGCATAGATGGAATCATCAAAATGATAAAAAATTTGGCCCAATCTTCATAAAGTTACAAGCACTGTACACAGAAAGGTGTACATGGGATTACGCACACGTGCGCAACACGTGCCTTTTTATCTCTCACACACCAATAGATAAACTAATTTACCAATTACACCAATAAGTAGGCGGTTTCCCGGCAAAATTTGTATTATTCAAAACATATTCTTTCACATGATTGGTAATAAGAGCTTCCATTTCATTTTTTGAAATTGGGGCGTTTCCAATACTGGTCTTTACCTTTAAATATTAAGATGCAATCCAACTTTTGTAATAATTTCGTTTTGGATGAAAGCGGAAAAATTAGAGAAACAGAATGGTGAAAGTTTGAGATAAATCGGACCAATAATAGGAAAGTTATGAATGTTTGAAATATGAGATTACTATTCTATCTCAGATTGGAAATCTGGTCAGTGGATTGTGACGTAATTGCGGATAACTCTCTCGTTTGTCGTATACACAAATATTATTATTTTCTGTTCTCCCAAGGGCCTTCTCTCTTGGAGCACCACTCAAAATATATTATGGATTGCATAGTAGTATTATAGGTCCTCTAAAGATAAAAGACCCTCCTGAGACATACATTTTTGAAGATATTAAAATTTTAGCTAGTTAGTGTGTCGGAACAAAAGGGAAAGTTGCAAGTGCGTAGCTAGGATTTTATTTTAGGAGGTGGTAGTAAGCACGCAAAGCGCGCTCCCTAGGGGGGTGGGTGCAGGGAGGGGAGAGTTCCCCCCCTCCTGCGCGAAGCGTTACCGTTTCATTAGATTATTAGAGAAAGAAGACGATTCGTTGTACCGTTCTCGACTCTTAATCCTTGTCTGAATTCAGTTTTGCCCCTCCCCTGCGCGAAGCATGGAAGCTTTGACGTTTCATTAAATTATCGGAGAAAGAAGACGATTCGTTGTACTGTTCTTGACTCTTAATCCATTTCTAAAATTCAGTTTTCCCCCTCCTGCACGAAGCGGGGAAGCTCTCTACTCTAAATCCTTGTCTGAATATAAAAAAATGTTTCTATGTCTGCTTTCTACCTAGGTCATCTTACTTTTTTCTCTTCTCTCTCTTTTTTTTTTTGGGGGGGGGGGGGGGGCAACTTTTTTTAACCAGACTTGCCCAGTTACATGTTTGTGCAGACATGGGCACTCAGCCATACTGGGAGTGGTATAGTTAGATTCAAGAAAAGCATTACCGGTACACAAAGGTATCTTATTGTTGAAGATGAAAAGAATGGGTATTAACAGTGAGGCTTTTTAGTGGCTCCAGGATAAAGCCTACTTATAATCTGCTTACAAGTTACAAAGCACATCAGAAAATGGAGTATATGTTCAATCTTCTGCCCATGAAAGGTGTGGAATCCCTTAAAGGCATCGTTTAACAATGTTAAATCAGAGATGCATGGCCCTACGTGTTATCAGTGTATGCGATATGGTGTAATATTGAAGCCCTAAACAAAAATTGCGCTTTAAAATGGTGATGAAGTGCCTCAAAAAAGAAAAAACCTTTAAGTGACCGGTTTTACTATACTCATTTTCTCAATAGACTGTAGTGTTATAAAAACCGTTAAGAAAACATTTTTTTTAATTTCTATTTCCAATAATAAATATCTTGATAAATGATAATCAGACAGGCGATCGGCTTGTAAAATTCATGGGGTTCCTGATGACTGACCTTAAGGTTTATAATTATGATTGCAGCATTAGCTCAATCCAGGATTTTGTTTCAGAATCTGAGACAAAGATAGCCAATCCCTTTGACCCAAGGCACTTCATTGTGTCCTGTTAGATAGGGTTTCGGATTATCCTTTGATCTAGAATGCTACGTATTAAATGAGCAGAAAGAGCCATCACAGAATATTCCCTGATGCAGTACATTATGCCACTCATGAACCAGAACAATTTGATAACAAGTAATCAATAAAGTCTGTACAATTTGGCAAGTTTTGCTAAAATCATAAATTTCCATTCACATTCATTGGTTAGTAGTATTTGCAACTCGGTAAACAGCTTTAAAGCCAGATTTGACAAACACTGTAAGAAGGAGCAATATAATTCACCCTTCTCCCAGCAGACACTCCAATTATGACATTCCTGATATGACCCAGCAAGCAAGATACAGAGGTAAAATGACTATGGTGCAAGACCCGGAAGCTGGGACATCCCCACCCCCCCCCCCCCCCTTGAAGTTAGACCTGGAAGCTTGGCAGCTGGAGACGGTTTTCTTCCAGAAGCTTTGGTATGCAAGGTATTCAAAGAATATTCATTTGATATTGTAATTTAAAACTATGTAGGTGTGGAAAACATAAATCATTGGTGCCACAGTGAGGAGGAAAAGCTGACTGTCTTAAAACTTAAATTGCAATGCAACCCTTGTAATAAAAGCAGAAAAATAAGAGAAACTGAATGGTGAAAATTTGAAAAAAATTGAAAGTTATGAATGTTTAAAATATGAGATAACTAAGTTTAGATGCAAATCTAAAATTGTTAGTTTGATCAGTGGATTGTGAAGTGCAATATAGAAGAAGTGATGCTGTTTTAAGTTTACTGCATGATTGCGGATAACTCTCCTTTTTGTCATGTACACAAATATCATAAATTTCTGTTTTTCTCCCAATTCCCTTCTTCCTTGGGGCATGCACTACTCAAAATATATTACAAATAGCATATTATTGTGTGTCCTATACAGTGTAAGTCTAAATGTAAAAGCCACTTCCGAGTCATACATTTATCTTTTTAAAATAAAATTGTATTCATTTTGTGCGTTGGAGCAAATGGGAAAGTTGTCTTCTACTACATGTACATCACAGAGACATTACTGATTTACCCAGTATGAAGAGCCCATACCCTAGGATCGAGTTGGCATTCCAACTCCCTGCCATACCTATAGTGATAACAACTTAAACAAATCATAACTTTTTAATTTTGTCTGATTTCATTCTTACTTTCACCGGTCTACTTCTCTGATGTTTCTGCTTTTCTCTAGAGTAGTTTGCTAAAGGATATCTCTTTAAAAAACTCTAACACTGTAATTGATTAATCTGGGAACTATCTATTCACTGATTTATATCGATAATAACAATGATTGAGTTACATGAAAATGTCTTGAATTCAAAGTGTCCCTGTGTATCCATTATTTAGAGGGTAACAATGTTCACAAAGTGGTTGTCGACCTAAGACTAAGGCTAAAGAGAGAATTCTATGTAAAAATTATTATTGAATGTTGATAAAGGTGAATTATTTTTTCTTTTCTTTTTTAAAACTTTTTTTCATACTAAAAAAGGAGTTAATCTGTAGCAGTTCTAGGTGACTGGAAGAACCCCCATCTCTCTTCTTCTCTCTCTCTCTCTCTCTATTCAATTCAATTCATTCCAGACTGTATTCCAGACTCAGCTTCAACTTCAAGAGCAGAAATCTATATAGCATATTTACAATAGTTGTATGTTATCAAGACTGTACTATACTGGAAGAAGAAGAAGAAGAAGAAGGGAATATATTAAAAACTGACAAATTTACATGTATACTGATCTAAACAACAAACAAAATAAGAGGGGAACACATACAGATAAGAGACAAATCTCAACTACTATATATATATATATATATATATATATATAGACTCTATATATATATATATATATATATATATATATATATATAATCCTCTAACTTCTCAGCTATTGATTGCAATTTTGTAAAGGCGCTGAAAAAAGCAAACACAATTGGATGCGCGGGTACGGGTACGTCAGAGTAGATGAAAACCTCAACCAGCTGGGCTCCGGGGAAATCCCTGGCTATTCGTACCGCACTACCGGAGGCATACTCACTGTTACAGTTACACGTTCTGTCTTTCTTTTATATTAGATTATTATCTAGTATTGCGATATACAGATACTTACCAACGAGGACAAGGACATTTTTACCGCATGTCAAGCCATTCTGTAGCAATATCAGTAGCAGAAACAAATGAAACACCATCAAATTCATGATAAATCTTAAGCACTAGCGTGCGGATCGGAAACCTTGTCGTCAAACAACCTACATGTATGGAGATTGGCGATGTGGGCATGCATAACTCGGGCTCCCGTAGAGAGCGCGCATACGTACGGACGTACGTACACTTTATATTATGGTATTATAGTACAGGCTCACAGACGGGTATCTGGCCCCCTTTTCCGCCTCTTTTTTGTCAAAAGGATGCATAATAGTCCCATGGAATTATGGATGATCTTTTCAACATTTGGAACAATTACCTTTTTACATGTCAAAATCTGTCAAACTCAGTTGACCAATTCAAACTGGCTTTTGATGAATTAATAACTTACTCTGTTCGCATTGATGTATATTTCATTATGTATTGTAATTTGTAGGTATATTTGTTTAAACAAAATTAATTAATATGTTATTGTTTATCATTGTATTTTGTTTGTTTTAGCGCTTAGAGACTTCGGTAGTAAGCGCTTTAAAAGCAACTTTTTTGTTATTATTATTATTATTAATATAAGTTGCATATCTACATGATTTCAAACATTTTTAAATCCTGTTGTGTTTCCCCTATTATTGTTAATAATATATCTACGGCATTTGCATTTTTGAAAGGCAAAAAAGAGGCATAGTTCATGTTTTTCCACATCCTCAAATTTCATGTAGGCCTAAGTAAAATTCACAAATTCCGAGGAAATTCTAGGGGAGAATTGAGAAGCTTCGTTTTCAGCTATACGACAGATGACTCAGTCAAAACATGGAGTTACTGAAGCTGTCAAAAACATGCACAGTCCGTGGGATTTATGGTGGCATTTATTGAAAATAAAGGTTCAAAAATATTTTTCGAATATGGAATAAGATATTAAATAATTAGATGTGAAATATCGAGGCAAATGAGCATAATTTCGAGGCAAATGAGCATAATATAGGCGGAGGTCACGGGGCCGGGGGCCGGGGGGGGGGGAACTATATGGGAAAATATCTCCTAGTTCCCCTTCTTTGACCAAGGGGGATGGCCTTTGTAATCACCCCTTCCCCAATGTTATGCATAATTATGATAAAATGCTCACTGTAAATGCTTTCAATTAAATTGTTCCTAAAAGTGTTAACCACATTGCACGAATCCAGCAAATGAATATTTGAAGGAAATTGCTCTTAGTCGCTTGAAATTAGGGGCGCGTTTTAAATGATGAGAGGAAAAGGGGACACTTCTCGAAAAGAATGAGACACTTATTAGAAAATAAAAAGAGCACGAGTCAAAATACAAAGGGTCATTAGTAGAGGTAAAGTGGGGCACTTTTTACGCCTACAAAAATGAGGCACTAACCAGGGATTAAAAAAAGGCACTTATGAGAATGGGAAGTGTGCATTAATTTGTCGACGGAAAAGGGGCAACCATCAGATTTTGATAGAGGCATTTATCAGAGGTGAAAAGGGGCATTTATGAAAAGGGGATAGGTCCCTTATTAGAAAGGAAAAGGGGCACGTATCATTGTTAAAAGAGGCATTAGCTTATGAGAATGCAAAAGAGGCCCTTATATAATACAGGAAAATGAGCATTCGTTGAAAGAAAAGTGGCACCGATCAGATTTTGATAGAGGCATTTTTTTTATCAGAAGGAAAAGGGGCTCTTTTTTAAATGGCATTTATCATAAGAAAAAATGACCCTTATTAGAAAGGAAAATGGGCACATATCTAAATAAAAGGTGCGCTTATCCGAGTTTAAAAGGGGTAGCTCTAAAAAGTAAAAGAGGCACTTGTCAAAATAAAAGGGGTACTTCTCAGATTTGAATAAGGAAATTATCAAAGGTGAAGGGGGAACTTATCAAAAATGAAAAGTACCTGAAAAAGGGCACCAACTATAGAGATTAAGAAGGGCACTTATGATAATGGAAAATGGACACTTATTGCAAAGGAAAATAGGAACTTGTCGAAGGACTCGAGAAGTTCAAGTGTCAAATTAAAAGGGGCACTTATCAGAAGTTGAAACCCAGGACCAAAATCCAATTGAAACCAGTTGAAATCTCCAACTGGTTTCAATTGGTTTCAACTGGTTTCAATTGGTTTCAATGGGTTTCAATTGGAATAGAAAATTTCCAGTTGAAACCAATTGCCGAACTGGAAAATATTGTTATGGGTACTCATTTCCAGTTCAAACCAATAATAAGTGCAACTATAACTGGTTCCAGTTAGAATTCATTTCCAGTTACCCAATTGGTTCCATGCAGTTAGAAGTCATTTCCAGTTACCCAACTGGTTCCAGTTAGCATTCATTTCCAGTTAGAAGTCATTTCCAGTTACCCAACTGGTTCCAGTTAGAATTCATTTCCAGTTAGAAGTCATTTCCAGTTACCCAACTGGTTCCAGTTAGAATTTATTTCCAGTTACCCAACTGGTTCCAGTTAGAAGTCATTTCCAGTTACCCAACTGATTCCAGTTAGAATTTATTTCCAGTTACCCAACTGGTTCCAGTTAGAAGTCATTTCCAGTTACCCAACTGGTTCCAGTTAGAATTAATTTCCAGTTAGAAGTCATTTCCAGTTACCCAACTGGTTCCAGTTAGAATTTATTTCCAGTTACCCAACTGGTTCCAGTTAGAAGTCATTTCCAGTTACCCAACTGGTTCCAGTTAGAATTTATTTCCAGTTACCCAACTGGTTCCAGTTAGAATTCATTTCCAGTTACCCAACTGGTTCCAGTTAGAATTAATTTCCAGTTACCCAACTGGTTCCAGTTAGCATTCATTTCCAGTTAGAAGTAATTTCCAGTTACCCAACTGGTTCCAGTTACCCAAATGGTTCCAGTTAGAATTCATTTCCAGTTACCCAATTGGTTCCAATTGGAAATATTTCCAGTTATAAGAGGAAGGGGCACAAAAACGATTGAAATGTGATCGATACATTGGATTGAGTAAAATTATTACGGAATTTATCGGATTTT
Source organism: Strongylocentrotus purpuratus (assembly GCF_000002235.5). Taxonomy (NCBI): domain Eukaryota; kingdom Metazoa; phylum Echinodermata; class Echinoidea; order Camarodonta; family Strongylocentrotidae; genus Strongylocentrotus; species Strongylocentrotus purpuratus. The sequence continues at coordinate 37,066,796 of NW_022145599.1, forward strand.
AGAGTCCTCTTAGAACCAAACAGATTTGAATCCTATGTATAATACGAAACTCGGTTCTAAATGTTTGAATATCAACGTTAAAATCATAGAGATACATATGGCCTACATGACATGGCTATGATCAAAATGCACTAATGGTGAGGGGAAATTAAATTAAATTAAATTATACTAAAACATGCACAGAAGCACTTCACTGAGAAAGATGAGCCAACTGTGAACTCGAAAACAGGGGTCTGTAAAGACAGAACCCCCAAAACATAAAAGTGAGCCAAGATCAAAAGTTCGAACGCCGTGCGTGGCGCAGATAATCTGACAAGATTGAAGAGCGCCATCTAAACAACAACGTACTACTGAAGTAAGTCCGAGTAATTTGTCGTGGTATATAAGCCTTCACTGTATGCAGCGCATAATGCACGTGGCTGCTGTGAATCGTGACACTGACGGAATCTGCTGGTGAACTCAAGCTTTTCACTTTGAATTTGATTATCTGATAGCATGGATAAAGCAGTTGACGCAGCTATAAAGAGGGAAAAGGTGAGTTCGATCAGCTATAAAACATTTGCTTGGTTTAGCCTTTAGGTCTAGATCTACACAGAATTAAATTAAAATTAAATTAAAATTAAATATGGAACAAGTTTGCATTGTCCCATACTATGCTTTTCATGTAGGGTTTAAGTCAGACGTAGATTCTCCTAGCGAAAAAGCATAGACATCTAGATAACAACACAAGTAAAATAGACTCCTAGCTAGCCTTGCGGGTTTGGTGATTCTTGAAACACAAATCGATATCACCATGCCTTAATTGCAGGGGCGGAGATTTCTTTTCATGACCATGATGACACGGGGGGCGGGGGGACGAAATGCGAGGGATGGGGAGCATAGATCTAGTCGGTTATTATTAATATTAAGGACGAGAGGGGCGAAAGTGACAGAAGTCACTACTCCCTCTCAAGATTTTTAAGTTTTGTTGTATTAAAAAATTACATTCCTTAGAGAAACTATGGTATATTAACTGATTAAGAAAGGGAATACAGATTTTCTACAATATTTATTACACGAGGGAGCAAGAAGATTTTTGCATTTTAATAACAAATATTTATTATTAGTCTAAACGCTGCACTCTTGGGCCATCCAGAGCCTAAGACTAAGAGGGGACGATCCCCCCTAAAAAAAAATTGAGGGAGGGATGTGTCCTCTCCCCCCCCCCCCCCCTCAAATTTATGCCAAACAAGTAGACATGCCAAAATGATTGAATGAGCTTTTGAATTTAAATTGATGTAAATTGACATTGAACATGAATTATTTCAGTAATGCTGACCTTAAAATGTTTGCATTTTTATATTTCAGGTGAAAGAAGCAGCGACTGCTCTGATCGCGTATCACAAGACAAAGAAAGATGCTAATGAGATGCTTTTTGGAGAACCTCTCAAGGTTCAGCTACAAATCTCAGTCTGGAAGATTACAACTAAGAAAAGTACCACACATAAACTGTAAGTATGAGTAAATCAGTCGGGTGGTAACAATACTTCTCAAGGCTATCAGAGAAAGTAGAGGGTCAGACTCGTACATGTATTTTGAAAGCGCAAATTACCATTCAGGCCTGTCCTTTGTGAGTGAATACTTGTTAGTGTCTTGCCAAGTTTTACAGACCTAATCCTGGCCCATATTCCCAGGTTCACCTACAAGTAACAGAGGACAATACAAACTTTTGGTTAGCTAGTAGAAGCCATGTTGAGTCTCAAAATAGTCTTGTATCCAGAATTCCACATCAAACATATTTCCATCCCGTCACACAATACATTATAAAAAGACCGGTTTTGTACTTGCAAAAGTATGCACAAATCTATCTATTACATACATTTGTCATATGATGATTTCTCAGAACAGTAGAACTGGGGGGCGATTCAAAAAACTTGTCATCAGTGACAAATGACAGTTTTTGTTATAAGCTACTGAAATCCTTGCATCTGATTGGTTATCAGCAGATTTGTCTCTGATTTTTGTCATTTTGTCATTGAAAAAAGGCTTTGTGAAACTGGCCCCTGATGTAGAACTGATGTAGAATGCATGTTTTTGTTGGACATTTCATCTGTACAGGAAGCTTCCTCACAGGCCTCATGCTGGAAGCCTTAGTGTGTGTCTGTTTGTCAAGGATGAACCCAAGATGGACTCTGACAGATGCCAGGTGCACTACAAAGATAAAATAAGCAGCAAGGGTGTCACTAATGTTAACGAGGTGAGATAATAATCACAAACAAAAACTGGGAAATTATTGTCATTGTGGGATACATGGATAGGCTCTTCAAAAAAATCTTTTACATAAATGTAATGCTTCATGGGAGAAAAAACATCTTGTCTCTATATTAGGGGAGGATCATCATGAATATGTTATCATGAGTCAAACATGAGATATATTTCATTGTTTAATTAGGCACTTAAATGTCAAATCTTCTACCTTTTTCCTTCTCATGAAAGAAAAATATTAATTGGCCATTCTTTGTCTTATATACCTAGTTCAATTTTAACACAATGTTCTTCTTTGAATTTGATGTGAATTATTAAATGACCATTTTTAATCTTGAAATGTGTAATGTTCATTTGAATTGGAGACAATTATATATAAATCATTTATCTATCTATGAAGGTCATTATAGATCATTTATCTGTCTATGAAGGTCATTATATATGAATCATTTATCTGTCTATGAAGGTCATTCCTCTGAAAATGTTCAAGAAAGAGTACATCCCATTTGAGGCTCGCAGAAAGATGGCCAAGTCCTATGATCTGTTCCTAGCAGACGAGAGAATCTTCAGGTTACTCCACTCTAGTCTCGGCAAAGAATTCTACAAACGTAATAGGTAGGTAGAAATCAAAGGAGAAAATGATTTGTCATAAACTCTTTATTCTGTTATTAAAAATTCAACCAGTATTAAATAATGTTTTGTGTAAACTATTTGTACTGTTGTGAATCATCAAATCAAATTGGCTGATTTTAGCCACATAATTCTTAGTGCTTCTTCAGAAATGTAAGTTCCTAGTTTGCAGTTTATTTCTATAAAAAAGTAGTAATTTTTCAAAAGTAAGGGTGTAGTTGTTGTCCAGATTTTCCTTTAAAGGTAATACAAAGTTTTGGGAACTTTTGAAAATTAAGTGGATCGTGATTCTTACAATTTTGATATATTTGGATGCCCCTGTGGATGTATTATAAGCACTAGAAAATTTAGCCCCTAAAACACTTCTGCTTTTGAGAAAAATTGATTATAATAATTTACCGGTGCTCCTGGTAAATGTTGATATATTTCAAATAGCGCCTACGGCTGTACATGAAACTCTCAGAACATGTAGTTGTGATATATAATTCCCAAACGGGAACAACTTATGGGTTGATTTTAGTCAAAAACATTGTTTTATAGCTTAATTGTTTGACCCCATACCAAAACTTTGTATTACCTTTAAGTCTGTAACATTGGCCTGCAACATGATTGGATAATATTGTCACTTTAACAGCATTGATGAAATCAATATACATATGTTCTGTTCCCAGGTATCCAGTCACAGTGAATGTTGAAAAGGCAGACTTGAAGAAAGAGATTACAGAAACTATAGAAGCAGCCTATCTCATTCTTACCCACAGAGGGAGCTGTAGGTATGTTCTGTACAGAGCCATTGATTAGGAGAGTTTGGCCAACCCAGTCCTAGTTGATTACAATATGGTGCATACTGCTGTGTTGGGCAAGCACATGACAAAACGATATATACCATGTTATGACCAACTGAAAACCAAGTTGGCCAACCTCTGTGTATAGGTGGCTCTAATTGTAAACATACCCTTGACTTTACATAATGGGAATGAATTTAAACGTTAATTGCTGTTCCAACTAAACAATGATCGTAGTTTATGCCCATTTTTCCAGCAAAATTAAACATTTGTTTTGGTACAAATATTATGCATTAATGGGGAAACTTTGTAAGATGAAATCCTCAATTAGAATGAATTAATTAGAATGTGCAGATACTTATATTTCTAATACGTCTTGAGTAAATAAAAGAAATGATGGATTTCCTGTTGTGCAGCTGCACTCAAAGTTTGATTTGCTCCTACAATGTAAATGTACACGATTCTTTGTCATGATGTAATGTGTTCCTTAATATTTTGAAGCGCCTTGAGCATTTAATTAAAATGGATAATGGCGCTATATAAATCTCATGTATTATTATTATTATTACAATGTAGATTAATTGTTTTTGAAAACAAGTGATCATAATTCCAATATATTACATCCCTAAGACAAGTTGCACATGTATTTAATATGTTATCATTTGCTTGGTTTTCAGCACTGTTGCTGTGGCTAATATCGGTATGTCCGCCAAAGACATCACTGATAACATCCTGTCTGCCATCGCCTCCCTGAAGACGATCGTCCCCGGAGGCTGGTCCAATGTCAAATCTATCTTCGTCAGGACAGAGAAGTCTGTCTCGCTACCAATCTATACCTCTTTAGTACATGAAGAATGGGAGCAGAGTGAGGAGACAGAGATTGTGATAGATAATTCAGACATTAAGAAAAGTAAGCTCCTTTCATATTCTGTTATGTCTACTAGACTTTATTGGTCATTGATAAAAAGAATTAAGATTTAAAAAGTGAAAGTCCTGTCTTCTGGTTTCTTTGAAAAGAATCAAGTTTGTTATGAGCTAGGGTATTGTAAACTTGGCTGTTGGTATTCTAGATATGTGCCACCCATAGGTGTTACCCAACATAGCAACAAGAAATGCAACTTTGATGGCTGTAAATCTAATATAAGAGTAAGGAATTCTGAAATGAATACTGTAGGTGTTTTTATTGTGAGAAGATGATGTGGTCTATACAGTTCATACACCCTTAGAGCAAATGTGGAGGGTAGATTAATGTTCAAATTCTAAGATCTCAGAGATGCAAACTCTTGTGTATTGAATGTTTTAAAGGCCGGCTGTACTAGTTCAGCCAGAAGGGATTAGACCACCCAGCTAGCCAGCGAGGTCACTGTGACAGGTGGCTATCTCATCAACTCAGCTCTCAATTAACATAGGAAAAAGAGGATCATGGGGGACCAACAGGCACCTATTGGGAAGTTTTCTATATAGAGTTAGCAAGTAGCTACAAGTAGTACGGTGTGGCTTTTATGATGTACAAGACAAGTTGGTCAGCCTAGCTTGACTTTTGTGATAGATTCAGGTCATATGATCAACCTTGTCATATTTTGTCTGTCTTCTCTTGTTCTGTTGCAGTGCAAAAACAGATGAGGTTTGAAGCGAAGGAAGCAGCCAAGAAAGATCCGCAAGATGAAGAAGATGAAGATGAGACGCCTAAGAAGACGCTGAAGAGAACAAAAGAAGAGACGGTAACTCCAGCAAAGCTAGTCAAGAAAGCAAAACAAGGAAGCATTGGACGAGCTAGTCTTAGAAAACCAACACCCAAGGTTGGGGGAAAGAAAAAGAAATGAACTCTGATTAGGACAGAATGCAAGATGATTAGTACTGGAGATAATATTGATGGAACACTCCTCACCTCTTTCTCTCAAGGTTTAACACCACCCACCGTGGGATCCACTTCATACACAAACAAGGTTACTGCATTCAGAATGGATGTTCTTTCATTGTCTAATGCAATAATAGAATAGTTTTGCAAAAGTAGGTCCTGTACGATGTAGTTTTAAAGGTATAGACCAGTTTTGGAAACGCCCCCCTCTCAAAAAATGAAATGGAAGCTCTTATTACCAATCATGTGAAAGAATATGTTCTGACTAATACGTGATGATACAAATTTTGCCAGGAAACCACCTACTAATTGATATATTTGGTAAATTATCATATTTAGATATCAAGTAGTCCCATATATATCTTTATGTGTATAGTGCTTGTAACTTTACCAAGACTGGGCCAAATTTCTTATTATTTTGATGATTCCAGAACCTTGCAGTACACACAAATACTTATATGCTAGATGATCAACCTTTTCTGATCGATTCCACGTTGCTTTCACAATGCAATGGCATGACCAGAACTGGTCTTTACCTTTAAACAAATGCAACATACAATATACCTGTCTACTAAATAAAACTTATTTCAGTTATACATGTTTCTCTTCAGAACCTCTGGTTTCTAACTGTCAACTTTACCCACTATGCATGATGCCATCTCTGTAGATGAAATCTCTCTTTGCAAACAATGGCTGTTGCTATGTCTAGCAAGCCTCTGACAAGCCGTTGAGTTATCAAGATAAAACTTTTAAGAAGCATGCACAAAGTTTAAGTAGTAAATGGGTCTATTGTACGTTCTCACTTGAATAAAGTTCAAAAGAATATTAATAATTAAAAGAAGTTTTAAAAATGTTAATAATTAAGCTGCTAAGCTGCTCAGGTCATCATGGATGCTTCTTCACAAGAGAAACATAGTATTATAGAACACAATGGCCGCTTGTCCAACATCACATTTGGCTTTTTGGACAGTGGCTAATCATTTATATTCTACAAAAAAATCAAAAGAGATGTATGTATAAACTATACATAATTGTCAATTTTTTTTAGCTCGATATGCTTTGTAAATTGAACTAAATTCACCTCTATTATTCGACTCTTCACTGTAAATCATGATTAGATCACATTCGTTAATTAAAGCTACGGTCACAAAGGTTCGTAATAACGATGATTTCGTACGAATCTCCGTTTTCCATTGTCTGAAAATCGTTTGTACGGCGTTCGTAGCAGTTCGTAATGGCATTTGTGACCGAGGCTTTAGACATGATTTTCTATATTGCATAGTTCTTTATGTGATATCATGCATTTTTGTTATAGAACATATCATGTGAATGCATTTTAATTCCAATCCAATTGATAGACCAGCCTCGTGTTTGTTTACATACAGCTTATAAATGTACAAAACATGACGTAATAAAGATCAAGTGAGGCATTTTCAATGCAAAAAGTGAGCTGCTTTATCCATCGTTGCTTTTTGTGTGTAGTACCCACATGTACGGTACATTCCATTAAAAAAATATGAAGTTTTCTTAGAGCCCACGTTCCCAGTACAAGGTTTTAGAACCAGAAGTCTTTGAGATGCACTTCATAGACTGGTAGGATCGCATTTAAAAAAGGTTGGAGGTAAATGTCAGTGAGCATGTGTCGATAGGGGCGATATTTGGAGCTATAGTGCGTAAATTATACTTGTCACTCGTCTATACACATATTCATGTATTTGCAGTAAGAAGGAAAAAATAGTGAATACAAATATAATGTGACAAAATAATAGTTATCCTTTATTTTATATTTTGATGTAAATAAAAGGAAACTTTATGGCAAAAATAATCAATTCTGACCAATTGTCAAATATGTAATGTACATGCAAAACCAAAGAAGAAGAAGTCCTTATATACTGCCAATATGAGAGAAAAATGTACATGAATGACATTTCTAGTTCATGTTATGATGTATTTTTTATTTCATGGATCAATGTATCATAAAAATACTGAAGAGACTGGATCACGGTAGGAAAGGAAAAAACGACCTTATAAATGATCACCCATCAACACACTCGAAGGAATCAGGAGACATACATGAACATGTGTTTTATTACTTTTCTTTGAAAGATTTTAATACACTTCATAGCATAGTAATGGGTAGGAGTATCTTCCTTACTGCCCATCAACTTTACTTCAAAAGTATCGTTTCACTCTTCAAACACTACAATTCAAATTAAACTTTGCATAAAATATGACTATTTCATCAAAATGATCTAAAAGCCAATGCAACTTTAGAATTCTACTGTATAATTGTCCAATATCAGTAGGCTCTTTAGCACATCGATGGGAAGAAAACCATTTGCATACATGCACTAATATATAAAAGTTTGATGAACTCTGTAAAAAGTAAAAAGAAGAAGTAAAAAAGGAAGGAATATATATGATGTCATATAAAGATATACTTAGTACAAGAATGTAATACAACTTTACAGATTTATGGCACCACATCAATATCAACCTAATAAAAGGCAAAGCATACAAAGTAAATTTACATATATACACTCGATTATTCTACTTTTTAACATCTGCTTGTTGACATGAATATAGCCTGAACAAATGCAACTTTTGGTTTTACGCCAGATAGGGTATGGAAATGCATCTGGCCAATTAAAGAATCATCTTCCAATAGATATAGGCATCAACTTACAGCAAGTCTGGATTATAGAGAAAATTCCTGTCCAGTTTTTCGATTCAAAATGCTGATTATTTATGAGGGAAAAAAAAGGAATTATGTATAGCAATATAATGTTGAATTGTGCATTCATCTACAATCAAATGAAGTATAACATTTGCTACAATGTTGATTCTAGAGATATAAAGACGATTGCTGATTGCCCAGATGTGGTCCAACGTCCAATGTTGTGGTTTTACAGACCACTATATTTCACTAATCTACATAAAAAAGGCTGCTCTACTGTACATTACAGACGGAAAGGTCACTTATAGTATGATCTTCAACATGAAATCAAGATATAAAACTATGAAAAGGCCATCAACGTTCTCTGTACCTACACCTCCCGTTTTCAAGCAGAATGTACAAGTAACGCACCTAAAAGACATTTTAAATGAAGATCAATTGTCCTTACTTTTAAGGTTAACCTGATTATCTTGTGCTTTTAACTATGATGGGCTGAAGATGCAGGCTAATGTCTCCTCACTGTGATGTAGCATTCTCATTAAAGACCTGAATGTGTTTAAGCAGCATTACTATTGATGAAGGATGATTCATTTTGGTAATCAGACATGGATAGAAGGGAAAGAAAGGAAGACTGAGAACATTGGTCATTGCATGTTACATGTATCCCATTCTATGTCAATATTCAATAACTGCTCTCAATTTTCACCCATAAAAATTATACTGTTAAACATACTAAAGTGAAAAATCAACAACAAAAAACAGCAAGATATCAAAATATATGTACATAAAGAATGCAATAAACGCCACCCCCCAAAAATGGATCTGTATAGTACATGTATCAGTTTTATAGGCTTAATTGTCTTCTTTAACTACAAGATCCAATCATTTTTACCTGAAAATAATTCCTAATATGCTGTTTAAAAACACTTCAGTACAGTTGAATACATCATTAACCCTATGTTAACTGGGGGGGTCAATTTGACACCCCCCCCCCCTGTAGAAATTTCGCGACTACTCCGAAATCGCGGCAGATATCAAATTTTCCTTTCATGACTTTTTACTTTTGAGTCTTACGCATCTTTTAAAACAATTTTTTTTGAAAATCGAACCTACGGTTACAAGGTCACGTGACCTTTTGTCTTTGCATGTCAGCCCGAAAATCGCTCATTTTCGTGATTTGTGTACAAAACATATGTAAAAGTCATTTTTCCTAAGAATAGATAAAACATTGGTTATTCAGTCTTGTTTAAAGTTTAGATGTTTGTTTTGGGGTCAAAATAGTTGAATTGTAGTTATAAATGAAATAAAACAACAAAAACAATATAATACATAAGTTAAAAAAACAATGAAATACATAAGAAATTATAAAAACAAGAGATAACATAAGGAATAACCTGGCTCTTCCAATTTTTTGTGTTGTATTATTATTCCAAATGGTCTAATAAATGTATGTAGTGAAAAAGAATACGTAAACATGAATAATCTATGAATTATGGGCAGAAATGTGAATTTGATGGCCTTATTTGCATAAATTACCATAAATATGCAAATGAGTTAATTTTTTCAAAAATTTGAAATTACCATAGTATTCTATACACTTCACTTGACATGCATGCAAATTTTCGCGGCGATCGACGGTGAAACGGCCGAGATCTTAGGGGGGGGGTCAAATTGATCCCCCCCCCCCAGTAAAAACCTGGTCTGAAATAGCCCAGTGAAAATAGGGTTAAACCACAGAACAACAGTTCCAGACTATTGTTCATGTGAATGATAAAATATAAGGTATTGGAAAGCAAAGTGTGCAATCACAACGTCTAAGATTGTTCAGAAGATATCATTGATTCTAAAAATGAAAAATTTATCTTGAAATGTTTATTTCCATCATGAAACACCATTTCACCATTTTTACTGGTATAGCAATCTGATAGTCCCACGACATTTACATACATGTATGTCATCAATCATAATGACATGCACAAATGATACACAACAATTAAAGGTAATGCAAATTTGGGGGAAATTTTGAAAATTGGATGGATATTGTAGTAATTCTTTAAAATTTTGATATATTTGAATGCCCCTGTGGATGTTTTATAAGCACTAGAAAAAAATAGCCCCTAAAACACTTCTGCTTTCGAGAAATTGAATAATCAAATTTACCGTTAAATTTCAAATATTTCAAATAGCGCCTAAGGCCATTCCATGGTAGCGGTGTGAAAATCTTAGTACATGTATACCGTATGTAGTTCTGATATACAATTTCCAAACGGGAATAGCAAATTGGTCGATTTTAGTCAAGAAACATTGGTTTAAAGCTAAAGTAATATCAGTCTTGAGAGGGAGCTACACAACATTAAGTTTATTATTTACAATTTCAACTGCAACAACGATCATTGAATATTGTACAATCGCATATGCTTCCAATATGTTCATTTGAAGTTTTGAAACAAATTCATGACCCCATACCAAAACTTTATATTGCCTTTAAAGGCATCGTTCAACAATGTTAAGTCTGAGATACACGGCCCTACGTGTGATCAGTGTCTGTGATATGGTGTAATATTGAAGCCCTAAAAAAAAATCGCGCTTCAAAATGATCAAGAAGTGCCTCAAAAGAGTAAGAATCTTTGAGTGACCGGTTTTACCATACTCGTTTTCCCTTATAGACTGTAGTGTTATGAAAACCGTCCGGCGAACGGTTTTCAAAATTTGTAATTTCAATCATAAATATCTTGATAATCAGACAGGCAATCGGCTTGTAAAAGTCATGGAGTTCCTGACTGACATAAAGGTTTATAATCATCATAGCAGCATGAGGTAAATCCCAGATTTTGTTTCAGAATCTGAGACAAAGTTACCGGATCCCTTTAAAGGAAAACAAATCGTAACACTTACATCTGTATGAAAAAAAACTCACTTTGCTTAATTGATACAAGCATTTTCTTACTTCTTTGAGTCACTGAGTCAATCAAATGTACAATTGACAACAAATTATTCATACCCTTTCCAAGTTTTGAAAGTAAGTGAAAAATAGATTAGTCCCGAATTTATATTTCTTGAGAATGTGACATATTAAAGCTTACATCTAAAAGTATTCAACCAGACCCCTTTTCATTCTCGAATAATGCTTGCTAGTCAGTCACTGATCTGAAAATGCAATCATTATGCATTAACCTTGTGATTAACAGAATATTTGGCACTCATTTTGAAAGTCTATGAAATACAAAAGACTGACAGGATTTCCATTGCCCAATAATAATAAGAATAATAATCTGCATTTATATAGCCCTTCATATGGAATACCATCTCTAAGCACTTCACAGATACAATTACCCCGGTAAACGGATTCATTCATGCATAGTGTGCACCATCTCCACTCCCTGAGGAGTATTCCTACCATATGGTCACCATGAAGGCATAGGCAATTAAACACACATGCTTTCGTCATCCTACCAGGTCCCCATTTCTCTATTGGGTATTAAGTGGCAAATGTAAATTAATGCCTTGCCAAAGGACATTAGTGCCATGTCGGGGATCGAATCACGACCTTTGAATTTCAAGTCAAGTGCTTAATTCACTCGACTAGACACTTCTAGCCTGTTCCTCCTGCAATTATTTTAATAGAGTAGATTCTGTAGAGGCACTGCGTATGATGTAGATCCAAAGGGTGCTTTCTTCTTCATGACCAGCTCTAGTTCCTGATACTCCTGTAACCTCAGCACATCCTTGTCTTTCCGAACGATGGTGTTGGGTAGCTTTCTGATCTTCACTACATCGGAGGGCTCCACCTGGAGTTCCTCGCAGAGCAGTTCAACCAGATTCTCAAGGGTGAGGGCGCTCTTTGAAAGTTCTACCTCGATGAAGTCACGCTCTGCCGATTCTGCTTCTCTGACTTTCAGTACAAGCTCTGCAAATATGTATTGGATACAACAGTAATAAATGATAAATAATAATAACAGACACAAATAAATTACTACGTGTATCTAAAAATTGAATAATTAAACGTGACAATGATTTTAATGGAGTAATCTGGAGTTGTACTTGTAGTAAAACACATGGTGAAATTACTCAAAACTGTTTTATTATGTGGTAAAATGGTTGCTTGGACCAACAGGTTTTAAGAATTATGACTTTCATGTATTTTTGAGAAAAAAAACTGTCCCATGACTGCTGATGGGGTAAGGGATCATGATATTAATGAACAACCATGTGCAGTGAATCCATAGAAAAATCAATACACCATAGAAAATAGAGCATTCACGATTTGTTTACACTAATGGCAGGGCTCCTCACAAACCTTGGAAGGGGGTCCGGATCAAACTTTTTACATTCAAAACATGAGCCCTATGGATACATTTCAAAATTTGTGGGAGTCCAGACTTTGATTTGGGGGCTATTTTGGCCCATGTATCCCAGGCACCTGTTAATGGGATTAGGCTTTCCAAACTTTATGTCGAGAACCGGTAAATGGTAGATTGTTTAGGAGAGCATTCTTAGCACTACAGCTGAACACAAATGCTTCAATGACCAAGGCTTAATTTTGAAACTCATGATTTGAGTTACCAATGACCATTTTTGTCGCTCCATTATCTTTTGCATATATTTGTTCCTCATTTCATCTATTTCTATAAATTTTATGTATTTAGTTTTTGTAATTTATGTATTTTTCTTGAATATTACTGTAACGCCAGTGGAAACCAAATTTCTATGTAACTTGTTTGTAAAGACCAAATAAGATATCTTGTATCTTGTTTCTTGTATATTATACTGCATGTTGTGAGAGCAGGAAGATGGGAGAAATTTCAAGCAGCAAACATCTACCATCAATAATAAATAGAGTCATAACATGATTTTATTCCAAAAAAATTATTCTGCATAATGTACTGATTCTGCCAAGCCAAAACAATACCACTCTTTAAACAAAAAAGGTGGGGGTGTCACAGAGGTTTTGTCCACAGACGGGGACTTACCATCACTGCTTGCTACCTGCTGGAGAGCTGGGTGCCCATTGTTGTTTCCTTGGTTACCCATTGACCTTTGACCTCTTGATCTTCCATGTGGAAAAGGAGGGTTCTTCAGGTAATTAGGTGTGATGGGAAGGGCCTGTTTCTCTACGGTAACAGAAGTTCCTGCAAAGATTTACAAGATTTAAAATGACTTCATCTCTGAAGCAGTACCTAGAGCCTACAGTCTATATTTTAACTTCTCATAAATCACTTTCAAAACTTCAACTCACAATTACAATTTACATCAGTTTGGTAATTTTGAATTTAGAGTCCAATTCAAAGCAAATTGATCGAGGCCAAACTTTAATCATAGCACAAGTATGCATGCTACCAATGAAGAAAACACAATTACCATTATTCCAGCATCCAATTTTACCACGTTCAGCTTTCCATCATCTCTTTAGTATCATGAACTTTGAGGGAGATTAATTACTACTTTATTATTTGGTTCAAGACAAACATTTAAAGGAAATATTCATGTACATCCTTCTACATGCAGTATAAATACATGTATAGTTGTATACAATGTATGTGAATGAATCCTATACCCACTGCTACAAATACTGTCAAATTGCTTTCATCTTTAAGTGAGCGGCGTCATCTTCGCCCTGGTCTTCAGCATCTAGCCTTACTCTCCAGATACCCATTACTCATCTAAAAGGGATATGGAGACCGGGCATTTTCCTCTATTGCTCCTCGCCTGTGGAACTCCCTCCCATCATTTCTTCAAGAAATTGACAATCTGGACGACTTCAAAGCTTCGCTCAAAACTCACATCTTTCTTCAGAAATTTAAATGCTAACTTTATTGGAGGAGCTCGCGCCTTTTAATATTTTTTTTAAACAGATATATGACGTCACACAAATGCTGTGAATCTTCATCATCGATCATCATCATCATTAGTGTTTCTACTTCTAACACTTGTGATGAACTATTGAAATAAAAATATGATGAACAATACATTGTTTGTTAACATATCTGGATAAATTCTTATCAGTAGTCATTAGTAAGGTTTGCAGTGGATGCATACAGACAAAACATTTCACTAATACATCAGCCCGTTATAAATGCATGCCCTACCCAATCTTACCATTCCCTGTTATGTTTCCAATCATCTTCTTCAACTGATCATTATCTGTCATCTGAACAGGGAGTTCCCCCTTGTGGTTGCTTACTGACGGGTCTGCACCCCGCCCTAAGAGGTACTTTATGACGGTAGGATGCCCTCGCTTGGTGGCCCAGTGAAGAGCAGTCCTATAGGGAGACAGACATGAAGAATTTATAGTTAGTCAAATGACAGTCAAATGAGAGACAAAGAAATAAGTATATAGAGCCAAACAAATACAGCCAAGATGAATACAGTCCATCAATGACATGTTTTTTTTTATAGACAAAAATAACAATTTGGTATTTAGCACTGGTATAGATAGATCTGTCAATCTTCCCCATACTGAGACATACATGTAGTCTCAGCGGTAAAAAAATGTTGATACCTGTATATAAGCTGGTTATATACATGTATATATATATATATAATATATAACCAGCTTTCAGTCTATGTTAATTTCTACTCTTGGAACATATAGGCCTATATAGGAATATGTTCCCTGACACTCCTTTCGTGTTATACTTTTTAAGTTGAAAGGAGGAGAAAATATAATTATGATGAGATAAAAGTTATTTTCTACAGCAAAACAATAATTTGTTAGTAGAGGATCTAAAGCGACTCACTGAGCTACTGTTCATCATCCTATCTTTATTTTTATTTTTTATTTTTATCACAAAATATATGGCAAAATGAAATATTGAAACAGCACACAAACAAAGAAACAAACAAAGGATCAATCTCCTCTACCTCGACATTTTCATTAAAAACTTTCAGGTCCACAAATATATTTCACTTTGATCTAATTTGTTCGTTTTAATTTTACTTTGGCATTGCCAATGTTTCTCACCTCCCCATACAATTACAAGCAAATGACACTACAAATATAATGGTAAAACTGAAAGGGGAAAAAACACTTTCCCTGCATGTGCACTGACTTGGCGTTCAATTGTTTACTTGCGCCATAAACATGTACATATTTAGGCACAAATTCACACAAGCCGTCCACCGTAGGCAGAAGATCACCCTTGTCTAGATGCTGAACAGGCTTTGACAAGTAGCAGAATAGAAATAGAAATAGAAAGCCAGAGGCAGAGTTAACAGTATAGAGCTGCATGGGTAGGTCGACTTACCATCCATTCATATGATTTTGCGAATTAATGTCTGCTCCTTGGCACAAGGATTCCTCGATTCCATCTTGATCTCCAATACTGGCAGATTCTCTTAGTTTTTCTTCAGCTACTTTTACTCCATCCATTTTGCTACGATCACATTCACAACAGTCAACACGGCAATTTTACTATCTGTGCAGTGCACGGCCGGTCCCAGCGCGCACGACCCACAATCCCTGCCGTTCCTAACCCGCCGGGAGACTGTCCCCTGTTTGCCCGTCCACGTCTCGATATCCTGCTGTTCCGACACGTCACTAGTCACACGTCGACAGCGGTATTTCAAATCAAACTAGCAATATATTATTATGAGAGAGAGTTTGATTGCAAATTCGTAGTTCCTCAGGACGGAGACATTCAAAAGAATCATCAAATCAATTGCAATATAGAATTAGACGACTACCAATTTGTGATATAATCCGTGGGCGTGTGGCTGTGACAGCGCAGGGCCAACATTTCAACAACCTATGAACCGGAAGAAAAATAGATTAGCACGTGTACGTGTACACTGCGCAAAGCTGACCCGAAAATAGGGGAAATCCCCTGTACCACTACCTGCGCCGTTGCTAGCTGCGTTGTAATTGTGTGTGAAAGCGTAATTTCCCAACCAGATCAAGAAGTTTTTACACCAGATCCAGTCACCACAATTAACATGGCAACCGAGGTGGACAAAGGAAGAGTTTTATCTGATGTACATGTGACAGGAATCACAGAAGGGAATAGACAGGAAAGAGGTAATAGCCTAGATCTAAACACATTCGACATGTGATTTCATTTTTATATCTTGTCTCAAGTACAAAAGTGTAGATAGTACTAATATGAATTTCCAAATTGAGCTGGCAACAACCACATGCTGTCTATAGAGTATATAGTAGAGGTCTATTCATCAAATTCGTTAAGTTATATATATATATGCATGTAGTCTAGGTATAGTATTAGTAACTTTACTGGTAATTTAGATCTAGCACAAATATGCCAAATTTAGCTGTTTCTACATAAAGGAGATGGGTATTTTCATCAGTTCATCAAGTGATCAAATAGATGCAGTCAGTAGACTATAGCTGTGGCAATGATAATATCATATTGTAGCATGATACAGTCTACCTGGATGCTGGTTTCTAGTGGGGCAATCATTCTCTATATAAAATATTATAGATTTGAACCTGGATAATTACTCATGATTTACAATTTAGTATTATCTGAAATTATATATGCCAGGATCATTTACAAGATTTGTGGTGAATTACCAAGCTGATGAGAGCAGGCCAGAAGGAAACAAGGTCAGAGAGAAGGACAGACAGACAGACATTGATGTAACACTAACAGATGTGATGACTGATGAAGATGGAGATTTGATATTGACCAGGAAACAAAAAACAAAGAATGTCATTACAATAGGTAAACAATCATAAGCCTACTCCTGTGTCTTAGAAGGTACACTTTTTACATTGTCGTTAATGTTGTTGAATTACTTGTATGTTTGTTGTAGAATGTTAAAAAAAGTCACCCTTGATTGGTTATTATGCCAGTTTTCAACAGCTAGGGATGATAATTATTCTGAATATACCTTTGTTAGAATAGCTTTAAAAATCTAATGAGTGAGTGATAATTTAAATAAACTGTTTTTCGAAATGAGGACATTGAATTGACTGGCTATAGCTCATACATGCACATGAAAAGAAGAGGGGGAAAAACAAGAGCCTAGTATTATGAGTCACACATATATTTTGAATTATCTTTTCTTGTTTTATTTTATTTTGTTATAAATTTAAATTAATTGTTCTGAAGTAAAATGTATTTTCTTCTCTTGATTACCTGGTAACAGCCCATGCAATGCAGACCAGTCTACAAGACGTAGGAATGCAGGTAACTTCTAACTACTCAAGATTGCAACATTTTATTTTACTGTATAGAATATGTTAAGTACCGATATTTAAGTACATTGCATGCACTTGAGGTGACTTTAAAAGGTTATATGGTTCATTATTTAGAAAAGACAGTTTCAAAATTTAATTATCAGCTGTATCCGAGCGATTTAAACATGCAAAAGTTATCACTCAATTGAAATAATTTTATGAAACAAGTCAATTTACAAATGAAAGCTAAGACCAGCATTTCAATCCTCATGAGATTTGACAAAAATACATTTGTTTATTTATTTCACAGGTATGGATGGGTTGTCTTTTACTTTGCAATTTCATCTTGTCCAATCATCAAAGATTTGAGAGTTCTACCGTCTTAGAGCTGGGAGGAGGAACAGGATTAGCAAGTATTGTCATGGCAACCACTGCAAGATTTGTTATTTGTACAGGTGTGTATCATCTGAGCAGCTTATTACCTACTTGTTATTTTTGAAGAAGAAAAAATGCTGTATACACTGTAGGATGTTATACAAGATCTGTGTGAATGTGTGACTGTTTCAGTGCCATTGATTATATTCAAGGCAGTGTTAAGGAGCATTCAAATGTCAAATTTGATCTTCACATATTATTTTATCTAATGTAGGCCTACTAGAAAACAAATCATAAAGGGATAAACTTCTTCAAAACCCACTGTGTGTGTTCAGATGAAAATCTGTCTATGGAAAGACAGGAAAGACAACGATCCTAGCTATGCCTTACTAAGAATCAGTATATCTTATTTCACTTGTGGTACAGTAGTCCCAATAGTCTACCAGAAAAGACAGGATGTCAGTACTATCGTCAAAAGGTGAGTAATTCATGTACCATAATTTGAACTACCGGTACAACAAAGCATTTTATATTTTAAATATTTCCCAAGAGATATACCAGACAGATGGTGAAAACATAAAAATCATTATTATATAGTATATACTGGTAATACTATTTATTTCCCTCTTTATTTACCATGCAGATATTGGAAAGGATGTACTAGAAATGTGTCAGAGCAACATCCAAGCCAATACACATATTTACAATAGAAGATGCCATGAAGCTGAACCAGACAAACATGTTATAGTGAGAGAATTAGATTGGACTGATTCAGTGCTTAAAACAGGTAGGTTGATTATAATTTATATTAATCTGTTTTATATACCGCATGTTTAGATTCTAGGCCTCTGATTGGTCAAATTTGCGGGCATGAAATTCACTATGGACTGCTGGGCGGTATAGTAAAAAATATTGACCGGGCATAGAATTATGTCTTTGTACGTGCACGCGTAGCTATGGCAATTTAGATACGGTTGGGCGCGGCCCGCACCATATCATACATGTACACCAAACGAAATTTCGAAAGAGCAATCAATGAGAATTATGTTACGGTGATTTTAATTAGCATTTGGCAATATCTTAAAAAGCACCTAAAAATCCTCATTGACATTTCGAAGGTAATACTTTTGCAGTGTCTTTTAATTCTTGTGAGATTGTATTTGAGACACGCCATATAGTGTACCCATACTTTACACATTTCTGATTAGTTTAATTTGACTCCATTAATTGTCTTGCACTTGGATTAGGTTTGATTGATGAATGTGATACAGTATTTATCATGTAATCTTATATTCCTATACTTTCAGATGAGTCTATTCCATTCTCTTGGAGTCAGAATGACTTGAAACATTTAGCTGATGTAGACGTGATTATCGCTGCAGATGGTGAGACAATTATTCTGATATTACATTGTAAATAGCAGTATTTGCTACCTAGCTGTGTCCTGCTACCAAAGAGTTGTACATGTATTTCCAATATGTATTGTTTTATTACCAACTATTAGTTATAATGTCCTTTCATTTCTATCAAATTTTATTTTGAAAGAAAATAGGTTGTCACAAATGACCCTTAGTTTGCTAGGCTTTCTCTCTTGCTGAAACATGTTCAAATCCTTTCAACCGTTGATCAACCTTTTTAAGATTTGAAACCTGACGGTTGCAACCATGTCATTAGCTATTTTGTGCAAATTGAATCTTGGGTGGGGCCTTACCAACAAATACTATTCATTTCTTATTTTGTTCTCTTTCTTTTACTTTCCTTGGATATTTTTTTAATAATTCCCTAAATCTGTATTGAATCAACCTCTTGACTCAAACCAGCATTCAATAAGTACCTCTGTTCTGTTGTCCGATTCTTGTTTACAGTTATCTACAGTAATGATCTGACGGATGCCTTTTTTATGAAACTTCAAGATTTAATGAAAACAGGAAAACAGAAGACCTGCTTCTTTGCCACAGAGAGAAGGTAGGCCTATGAAGATCAGTTCTGTAGCAACTGTTTTTGTATGAATCCATGTAGATTTTTTTATAATTTATGTGTAATCATTAAATAAATTGTCCTCCCTCCGCCCCCTCCCATTATATACATTGCACTGGCCATAAAGTAAACTACATACCATTCATGATAATGTGAAATTCAATGCGTGTCCACATGTATTTCACCCCAGGCCCTGAAAAACAGGCTTCACAAGCTTAAGATCTTTATGAATATATGAATATTTCAATCTGACAAAATGAAATGAAAGAAAATGTACTATTTTCATTAATCTTTCTGTAACCCATTTGGTATCAAATACATGTACTTTCTTTCATGTTCTCCCGTCATTGACTGCAACCTGAAATCTAATTGAATTGCTGTCTTTGCTTGTGTTTAATACAGTCGGTCTAGCAGTTGTCTCGTAATCAAGGCGATGCACTAGTGCCCTTTGGAAAGGCATTAATCCTCATTACCAGGTCTCTCGGAGAGGACCTTAAGCCGTCGGCTGACTGTTTGCTTACTAACAAGCATTTATACTTTAATTCTTAGCAGTCAGGTAAAATAACCACCACTACCTCTACTATTACCATACAGGTTGAACTTCACCTTGTCTGACCTAGAGGTCACATGTAAAGAGTACGATCACTTCAGGGAATGGTTGCAGAGATTAGAAGCCACTTCAGACTATCTTATCAAACAGCTAGACTCAGAGATACCACACTTCATACACTGTCCTCAATCAAGATATTTGGTAAGATTTACTTCATCGCATCGAAAACAGTTTTATTATCATGTTTCATATTTGTGAAATTGTTCAATTTGGGTTTTATCATTAGTAGATTGCAGCGATCAAATTGTAAGAAGCCAACATATGTGACAGAGCCTACAGTTTGCCATCCAGACAAATTTTCCTTCATTTAACGCTTTTGCAGACGTTTGATTGTACTATGCATGTTTACTCCAATGAAGGAGTACAGGCTGTATTTAAAAAAAAAATAAGGATGAGAGTTTAAACACAAATATGAAAAGAGAAAAACAAAATTGCTATACTTAAACTTTCCAATTACAACTCGATGCAATTACATGAGGTAAACAAAATATTTGGTAATGATTTATTTTCTATTCTGATACTTACTATAAAATAATATTGAGGTAAATGAAATAAGAAAAGATGAATGACTGATTTCTGTCTCATCTCTCTTCACCCCTCCCTCCACCTTGCTCTCTCTATTTCCCCCTTTTTTGTCTCTCTCTCTCTCTCTCTCTCTCTCTCTCTCTCTCAGGAGCTGTGGGAAATCCAAAGCATTTCTCTGTAGCCCAGTCCAATCTGATACTCAGCCAGGTGATAAGAGAACATAGTATCAAACTGGCAAAGGAAACCAATGTTTACTATAGGGACTTCACTAAACATGGACCTGTATCTACCTCATACTACTACAGGACATGTCATGCTATGTCCACTATGGATGACTGTGATACTCTTGAGGCTCTTGAAGTGTCGGTGAAAAGCTAATAATAATATTCAGCTTTATATTGCGCTTAATACATCTTGGACGTCTCTAAGCACTTTACAGATACACAGGGAAGACTCGTCTAAAAGCAAGAACTTGGACGAGCTCATCACCATCTTGCAAACAGGTGTATTTTTAGATTCATGAGAATTCTTGGCAGGAAACATCCAGTTTTAATACCAACCTTCCTTTTATATACAGTAGGCCTAAGGTTGTACCATGTGAGAGGGGGGGGGGGGGGGGGATTGAGGAGTCCGGAAAAGGACTGGCGGTAAGCCTACTGTATATCTACATCACCATGCAAGCTGATACTTATAAGCAGCATCCAACCTTCCTTTTTTTAATAATGAATGAATTCAGATTTTTGTTGTGATGGTGGTGACTGTGTTTGGAGTGCAATCCATGTGAAACCTCTGACTATTTGAACAAGCTCATGCTAGCGTTGAAGAACTTCCTTTATTTCCCCTCCCGGCCCCTCTCCCCCTCTCTCTCTCTCTCTCTTTGGAAATGGTCTTCTGTACACCTTGGAATTTGAATAAAAACAATGTTATTTTACACAGAATCTTTGTTTCATTTGGATTGTAACTTTGTATGGTATGTGCATGTGTGGTTTTGTAAATGGTTTCTGTTAAAGGCACACTGTCCTACTTGTAGCTGCTTGCTCCCTCTATATAGAAAACTTCCCCAATCGGTGCCTGTTGGTCCCCCATGATCCTGTTTTTCTTATGTTAAATGAGAGCCGAGTTAATGAGATAGCCACCTGTCACAGTGACCTTGCTGGCTCGCTGGGTGGTCTAATCCCTTCTAGCTGAAGTAGTAAAGCCTGCCTTTAAGGTGTGATGTTTTCAAATAATATTGAAAAGTGAAATATATTGGGGTGTTGCAGTTGCTGATTGCCATCTTCTATTATCCAGTGTTCCCTGGTTCTTAAAATCATTCTTTACATGAGAGTTTTAAAGATATACATAAAATATTTAACACAATGAGATTTCATAATGGAGCATTGTGGTGTTGTGATATATATACTGGCGCTCTCCCAAGATTATGTGTGGTACATATACACCTCTCCAGTACAATACTGTAACAGTTCCAATCCACTTGGACCCTGATAAAAGTATGCTGGATATTGGGGGGGGGGGGGGTGGAGAATATAACCCCTGCATGCATGGGATTTACAAATGGAACAGGCTTATTAATGAATAATTTTATAATATTAACAAATATTTTATTGATTTAGACAAAGACATGCACATGTATCTTTTCACACTCGTGGAGCTTGTGTATAATTCTGAATCATTCACTAATATAAACAGTTATTATTTGACAAAACAGTTTTTCCACATTTTAATCTGAATCCAGTGCATAGTATCAATGCCAGAATTTACAGCAAATTTACAGAATTGAAAAAGGCAATAGAAAAAGACAAATTAGATGCCATACCATCAGGACTTAAGGAATGTTGTATGACAACATACCAACGTCGGACCTTCAGATTTAGTATCATTCACGTGAACAAACATCTTGTTTACAATAAACTTTTTCATACATCGTTACTACAAACCATCATAAGACTGTACATACATCATTTTATTTACACACCTTGCTTTTAACATAGACACAGTCTGAAGAATGAGACTAGTCCAATCAATGGCTCATCGTACATGAACACAACACACATTGCAAATATGTGTACGTATCCAGATTTCAAGACACACAAAGTCTCGTACAAAAAGATGATTGTTTGATGTTCAGAGAACAATCATCTCTTTGATTTTTTTTTTTTCTGGAGTGTTTTGTTTCATAAAGTTAGAGGAAGAATATCCAAATTACCCAGACTTTTTCTTATTTGCAAGATCTATTACTTGTATATCTCACATAGTCTCAGCATAGTCTGCATATTCAGACCCTCTGAATCTCATTTAGAATGTAATACAAACGAATGTTCCAACTTACCAGAAGCTTGCTCATGCTGAACAAAGACCTTGTATGAGGTATGACCATTATTGCAGCAAACCATGCAAAACATGAGAGGCTGATAATAAGATCTATGTATTGAATTGCTCAGTACTGGGTATAATACATGTATAAAATACATACCGGTACATGCATTAGGACATAAGGAATAGGCACAGTTTTGATGTCATCTGTTTTAATTTTTTTTTTTTTTTTACCCCAATGCTAATGAAGCATTTGTATGCATGTAAGTAAACAACCAAGGGACAGACAGCTTTAACTCCTCTCCGAGGGCCTTGGTAATGCGAATTAATGCCTTACCAAAGGGCGCTAGCGCTCTGACTTGGTTCCAAACCACTGCTCTAACACTGAGCCAACGTGCCTCCTCAGTGAGGAAAGTGACTATGTTCTACTTGACAGGTCTCATATTTTCATGTCATCAGGAAAAACTTGGTCAACAGTCAACAGAAGATCGAGTCTTAAAGTTATACATCACAGCTTTATCTTATAAACACAAATTTTACAACATTCTATCTTTACCAGGATGCTTGAATCAAAGTAGATCTAGCAACAAAATTATTGTTTATTTTGTATTCTGCAAATTTATTCAGGAAATTTCATATTTTAATTACAAAATATATAGCCTTTTTAATGTTTTACCAGGAGCATTTTATCACTCACTCCAAAAATTTGAGTAATAACTTTACAGATGAATTTTTCAATGACACATTCTGGTTGAATGATGCACATGCTACAACCAGAAATGATAGGTTTACTGTTACATCAACAAATTGTATGTATTGGTATATTCACAGAGAAAATGGGTGTAGACAACGGCACTAACTGAATATATTGAGATGATGAAAAGACGATGACATAACAGTACACATAAAGGAGGTAGATCAGCTTGACATTCAAGTAATCTAATTGATATCAAAACACAGACCAATTCTTAAACAAAGTCTTCAAAATGCAGCATAAACCGTTTGCATTTTTGTGATGACTAAGATTTGGTCGTCATGTAAAAGTGAGGATGTGATGATTTCTCCCTGGATAGTAAATAAGATGAAATGATGTCATCTTAAAGAGCAGCATTGAGAGAGGATGAATCTGATTTCTCAGACCCATGAGAGAGACTGTATATCGTGATATATTATGGAGTAGCATACAGAAATGATGCACCTGATAATGAATATTCTGCAGCTACTATCATTTAAACCCAACCCTTGGTTTAGGTAGGTCTCCACACTAACTTTTTTGGAAGGGGTCCAAGGCCCCGTTTTATAAAAACTTGTTATCAATAAAAAGTTGCAATATCTGTTGTAAACTACTGAAATCGTGGCATTTTATTGGTCGAGAGCAAATTTGTCTTAGAAATTTAGCATTTGTTATTGATGACAAGTTTTATGAAACGGGGCCCAGATTGAACTTTTCATAGTCTGTGTGCATGGGCCCTGTGTTAATCACTAAGTTCTTGCGGGTCCAGACTAAGATGTTAGGTGCCAATGTGTTCCGGGCACTTATTAGTATCGAGCTCTGGTTTAGGCTATTGACCAAAATCTGATTTAACAAAGGAAGATAGTCTGAGGTCTAAGTTTGCCTTATGTTAAATGTGATCTAAGACTGGGTTTTACTGCACTACCAGCAGCAGAATATCACCTGTTGATCAAGTGAAGTAACCCAGGTACATTTTCATTTTTTCAAAAACATGCTTACAAGTATGACAGAACGACCGAATAATGCACAAGTAACTTTGTCTGAATGACTTTTATCAATACTTGTAGAAACCTGTCCTTTTCTGTCCCTTATTGGTTGGAGAAATGTGACAACATGTATGGGAGAATGTTAAATCCACACTGTTCTACTTGTAGCTACTTGCTCCCTCTATATAGAAAACAATGCCTAACTGGTGACCATTGGTCCCCCATGATCCTCTTTTTCTTATGTTAATTGAGAGCCGAGTTGATGAGATGACCACCTGTCCAGTGACCTTGCAGGGAGGTCTAATCCCTCCTGTAAACTAGTACAGATGAGCTTTAATACATCTCAATGTATTTTCTTATTGTCCATTGATCACATGAAAAAAGGGCCCCATTTCATGACCTTAAGTGCACTGTGCGTGAAGCCCATAGACAATATCACTGCATATTAACAACTGCTGTAATTAAAGTCTTGCTCGGGGGAATCCCCTCCTCATGCCACAAGAGCTGTAAGTATCCCAATGTTTAGTGCTTAATGTCAAAGAGGACAGAGAATCATACCTGTATTACAAAACAGCCTGAATCCTCTTCTCAAAATGAACTGACATTTTTAATTCAATTTAACATTGTGCTTGGTTATTCACATTACAACCATGGCAATTTAGGAGAGAAATTCAATGTACATTCGCTTGCCTTTCACAATAAGTGAAAATATTTCTAAGGAAATTTCTTGCTCATGGAGATAATTTGACTCATTTCCTACCAGAAAGTAACACAAAAACAAACAAAATCTACTTGCCTCTTTGCTTGTATAAACCTCACATTTCAAACTATGATCCTTCTACAAAAATTGCATAATTAGTGGAAAGATGACATGATAAAAATGGAGAGTGAATTGCCTTGCTCATTACATATCACCATTGTCATGTTGTAGATTTATACATGTATTTAGGATAGACCCCTGAAAGAGATTACATCCAATGCAGTACAAAGCACAATCAGTGCTCGTGTGTAATATCCAAACAGCCTGGTTGATGCAACTTGTGTAGTACATAGCACCATGTAATGTTGTGTGTTAACTGATAATTCTGGTTGATACAACCCTGTAAGATCAAGGTGCTTGATTGAATCCAGAAATACAAAACATGAACACCTGAACATTCAGTTCTGAAGGCATGTCTTTATATCATTGTGTCTTCTTCATCAATCGTTTTTTCAAGCTTTGGACTTGAGTCGCATGGTATCTCTGCCGTTGCCATTTCAAGCTCGGGTTTCTCATCAAGGCTTCTGTTCGATGAAGGACTTTCTTCTATCGTCCCATCTGTACTCATCTCCCCTTCTCCTCCTCCTCCATTGATCGCCATGGTAACCTCATCCCTCTGTACAGCAAGCTCCTCCTGAGGGTAGAGAATGGGCGGTCCTATATCTCCATCCTCCGTCATCATCTCATCACCTTGGTTACTGATCCGCTCCTCCTCCTCCTGACTGACATCGCCCTTTGTGACATCACGCTGCTGGCCGGACTTCAGGAGCTGATGCATGAAGCGAGGGATGAGCTGTGGGTGGAGGAGACTGAAGTCATACAGGTTGATGAGATGAAGGAGGAAGTTACTCGTCAGGTTCTCTCTCAGGATGTCCTCACCATGGACCTCAAGGAACATGGAGCATGCCCATGGGATCTGGGAGTCAGCGATGAAACTAGGGAGGGGGACAAACAAAAGGAATACCAGTAAGAGAGGTCCTGAGTCAGAAGGGTTATAGACTGGAGCTAAGAAATAAAAAGGGGGAAAAGGGAAAGATTTGACAGACGGCACACTACACGCAAAAGAATGTGAACAAAAAGGGGGAAATGATGTGTGGGAAATGTCACAGAATATCAGATCAGAAAACAAATCACAGATAGAGAATTATTCATAATAAGATTATAGACAAATGCGATTCAAAAAATTTACAAGATAAGAATTTATACCATACACAAAGCATTTTGTATCAACTAATGACTTACTTGTGTTTCATGCAGTGGTTATTCCATAATTTCATGAGTTCCTTTTCTCCTTCATTTACATCAGTGAACTCATCAATCATCTGTCAAGGAAAAAAAAAGCAAACAAGTCTGAATCATTATAATTTGTTCTTTAACTCTTTGGTCTTGACAACGGCATTACTGTTAGTCAATAGGCCCGTTCTTTCACTTGGTGGCAATTTCTGCTATGCTTTGCTCTCATGCCTTCTGATATGCCCCCTTTCTCTGCACAAGTGAATAAGCAAGGAATGTAAATACAAAAGCTCATGTCTAGACTTAAATGCTTCTTTGCTCATTTATCTGTCTTGCAACCCAAAACACATGAAGAAAAGTAAGATGAACAATATGGTATATGTGTAGTGTTACCCCAGCATAAATTTACCAAATTTAAAGGGGAAGTCCACCCTGATATTAAAGATAAAGACCAGTTATGGTCATGCGATTGCATTGTGAAAGAAACGTTGTGGAATCGATCAGAAAAGGTTGCTCATCTAGCATATATAAGTATTGGTGTGTACTGCAAGGTTCTGGAATCATCAAAATGATAAGAAATTTGGCCCAGTCTTGGTAAAGTTACAAGCGCTGTACACAGAAAGATGTATATAGGACTAGGCACACGTGCGCGACACGTGCGTTTATCTCTCACATACCGATAGACAAACTAATTTACTAAATATATCAATTAGTGGGCGGTTTCCCGGCAAATGTTTATCATCATGTGTTAGTCAAAACATATTCTTTCACATGATTGGTAATAAGAGCTTCCATTTCATTTTTTGAAATTGGGGCGTTTCCAATACTGGTCTTTACCTTTAAGTTGGTTTTAATAGAAGCAGAAAAACTAAAGAGAAACAGGTCAGCGAAAGTTTGAGCAACAACTGATTACAAATAAGAGAGTTCTTATTTTTTTCAAGTTGAAATCAATCAAACACAAAATTGCCAACTCTGTGATGTATCTTGTGAGTGAGGTCTCTTCCTATTTGCCCTGTAGTAAACAAATTCAAAACAAAAATGCACTCTCAATGACGTAGTCGTTCAATAGATTATTTATTGAATATCATGTGACCAACAATCCTCCAATCAAATGACAAGGACCTACTAAGGTGTTATATAACATGTTATCATCGTACCATTCTTGTTCTTTCTTTGATCCAATCAGGATCGATCTCATCTTCGCTATCTTCATCCATCTCCTGAGGTCGGATTGGTTGCAGCGAGTGGGTGCGGAAATACGTTCTGTAAAAAAGAAACATATCAAATATCAAAAATGAAGTTTGAATATAAACAAAAACATAGAACACTAAATTAATTCCTGACACTATACAGCAAATGTATGGTAACTCGCTTCGAAAGTTGTGGCAGCTCAATACATTTTGTACCATTTTCGCGTAATATAACAGGGATTTCTCTCTGTATGGACTAATACTGGATTAAAAATGGATGGTAACTTATTAAAGTGAGTGTCATATCATATCTTATTTCCTGTTTCTCCTCTCGTCTCTAAATGTTACTCCTAGTATATACATGTATCTTACTGATTAATACATGTAAGTCCAAATAGACAGAATAAAATGAAAGTAAAAGGTCAAAGGTCATACCTATTATGTCCTGAGATGTATGGTCTTTGTGTGAGGTAGTCTGCTTTTTCACCTTCTTGAAATTCTTGTAGAGATTCCTTCTGTCTCAGTGGTCTGTAAATCAAGCAAAATAATACCAAAGTGGTAAAAATAAATTTCAAGCACAAGTATGGACAATGAATATCTTTCATTCGACTGAATTATTCTATCTGTTATTAAACCTTTGTGAGCATGTATATTTCCCTTTCAAATGATGCCCCATTTGTTCAATGTGATTTGGAGGGCACACAATTCTGCTTATTAAATGGAGATGAAATTAAAGTTTCTGAAATTAGTAGCTGATTTCATAACGACCATCCAAGTATAGTAGGTATGCTTCACAGGTAGTGTCCACATTTCGTCAACCTAGGGGTCAAAGTATCAATCCCAATAAAAAAAAAATTGGTGATATGTCTGTCCTTGGAAAAAAAGGGTTAAAAATAATATCTTTCTCTTAAGTTGTTTGCAGACCTTAATTTTTTCTCCTTCATATCATATTTTAATTCATTCCTCTCAGATTTAAGAACATTTTTGTCAAAAGGTATGAATTCCTAAACCAATTACTCAAAAGCTAAGTGAGATTTGTTCAGGACCTATTTTGGTGTCTTGAAGACAGAATGTTTGCAAATTGCAGTCCAAAATTGGCTATTCTATGACATTTTCACAAGTTATAACCATTTTACAGATTTTTAAACCAAATCTTGGGAAGTTGACATTGAAAAGCTGTTGTTTTCTGCACAAAACTTTAAGAGCAGAATATAATTCATCATTGGACTGTTTGTTCTAGTATTACTTCTGCAAAACATGCACAGAATTCATCCACTTGAAAACAAAAAAAATTGCTTATGGGCACTGGTATGTGGTGGATGTGACACATAGATGTGAACGGAAATTTTTACTGGTCAATCACTTTCTTTAAGCAGTTACATATTAAGCTGGTTTAATGACTACGGTATTAGGTGTAAACACCCTGTTGCACTTCATACAAGACGCAACAAGCCTTCAACTATGATTATTCCTAATATATTTGAACTTAATGCAGAGTTTAGCAACCTCTATTTGTCAGATTCATGCAGTTTTTGTGTGCTTAATTACTTTTATCATTAACAGGACGTGAATGTGAACAGAAATTTTACACATGTTACTGACTATTCAAATTCCAATATTTTCTTTTAAAATCCACTTTACTTTATCCTTGAAATTGAGTTTGCTCATTCTCTTTGATTCTGTCTTCTTCTGGATGTATAAAATGTAGATATCATTTAATGACATTTAATTCCTAATTTAACTAGTCATTTTAGCAATGTTTATTCATCAAATAGAAGTACAGCATACAGTATGTACTGTATAAGCATACAAAGAGTTATTTTTTAAACACAAATATAATTGAGCTACAGGTTTGAAAACTTGTTTTATTCATTGAATGAGTTTGATTATAAAGGGCTGGCCTAATCTATATTGTACAATTTGGTACAGTAAATTATTTAATTTAATATATATTTCGTTAACAAATCTCAACTGGCCTTTTTGCAAATAAAGGGGCAGTGCTTCACCTAAGGTCCAAGTCTATGATCTACATGTAAGTTACATTTATCCCACATGTTTTTACCATGGCAACAAAGAATAGGAAAGGGCACCTAGTAGTCCGGGATGCCAGTTAGAATTGGTCAGAGAGCCTGAAAATCACCTAGAATGAGCTATTTTGTACACAAAAGAGCCTAAACTTTTGTCTGAAAATAACTCACCAGGGCCTCAGTAGTATCTAGACAAGGAACTATAAGATAAGGCAGGTTTCCTAAATCCTAACAAGATCAAATAATGTAAAAAACCATGATGAGGGGAACATCTACTTGAAATTGGTCCTTCATTCATTCATGATCACATCATTCACATGGCATCAAAGTAAATGTATATATGTCCATCTAAAGTCTTTCCATCTTATTTTCCTTGATAAGCAGCTGGGAATGTTTTTTTCACGTAGATGGTCAGATTGGAACTGCAAGTACAGATTCACTTATTGACATGAGGCTACAAAGACGCAGGCGTAGTGCTTTGCATTAAGAACAGACTAGAATAGCATGCCGAAAACTGTGATCAGTGTGATAGCAGAGACATGGCTAGCTAGTGTCTACCATCGCTGAGCCTAATTAATGGCAGCAAGCGAATGGACTGTGGACAATTTTACTCTTACAGAATTCACCCTTTTAAAGGAATTTGGGTACTATTCTAAGGGATCGTAGAGATAGTCATTCTTGCCATTTTGACCTTACCATGA
This sequence comes from Strongylocentrotus purpuratus, assembly GCF_000002235.5. Lineage (NCBI taxonomy): Eukaryota > Metazoa > Echinodermata > Echinoidea > Camarodonta > Strongylocentrotidae > Strongylocentrotus > Strongylocentrotus purpuratus. Next base: position 37,097,556 of record NW_022145599.1, read on the forward strand.
AATTAACATATTTTTATGTTCTAGCCTAGACTATGAATGAGTGTTTAAGACATGTAATGTACCATTCATCCTCTTTTAAATTTGACATCTTTAAAGTAGCTGTGCGAAGATTTTTAAAAACTAAATTTATTTTCATTTTCATATTTTATCAAAATTCAATGCTTGGAAACATTCAAAGTAATGATTATTATCAATTACAAAACGCGTTTATACAGCCCCGGCATAGCACCTGAAGAGCTCTTTGAATGCTGCTGAGATGTGTGAGGTTTCCCTCACCCAAAGAATATCCAAGAGACTAGGGGTATTTATTGAAAGGACTACAGGTTTCCTGTGTGCAGACTTGTACACCCATTAATGGTATTTACACCAAGCCTAATGTTAGCGAATTATGGCATTCTACACATGGAAACTGACTACCATCTCCCTTTAAGTTACAAAAAGCATTACAGGGGCCAAGACGGATCCTTGTGGAAGGCCGTTTCATCATAAGAGCTCACTTGGTGCTCAATCTTAATGTCTATGACCCTTAAGATATCGATGCAAACATTGAAAGACTGGCATAATTTGGATATTTAGATGGCTTACACGAAGCCTAGCTTCCTCTCTATACCAAGAGGAGGTACCAATGAGGAGTCTTGAGGACATATTGAAGAGCCTTGTTTTGATAATATCAATTAATATTAATTAATGGTGGTGGTGGTTATTTAACCTGACTGCTAAGAAAGCATAAATGCTTGTAAGTAAGCAACCAGACGGCCGACGGCTTTAGGTCCTTTCTGAGGGACCTGGTAATAAGGATTAATGCCTCACCAAAGGGCACTAGCGCATCGCCTTGGTTTCGAACCCGGATCACCAGATTACGAGACCACTGCTCTACCGACTGAGCTATCGCGCCTCCTTGTTGGTAGGCCCTCTCTGTAAGTCTGTCTGCAGCATGATTAGCAGCAGCACAATTAATAGACAGCTTCTGCAGTCAATATTAACTGCAATTGACTGCTTGCTCACCAAACAGGATGTGTAATGTCTATTCAAGAACAAATCCTCAAATGTGTCAGGTTGAATCCCTGCCAAACATCCTTCTTGATGGATGTACAGGATGATAGCTCTACGTTCTGCCACTTTTCTGACTCAACCCTCGGAGTGACAGATAGATGTTCATGTATAGAATAAAGATAAAAGTAATCAGAGCCATTTCATACTCAGCAAGTTTGTCTGGTACAGGGTGTATATACAATGTCCAGGGACCACAGGTTAATTATCATACATAATCAATGCAAAATAGACATTCATGTATTTTTCTGTCAAAGATAGAAGAACAATAGTCATACTGCATTTCATCAACATGACAACAATAGCTAGAAATGAGAGCTATCGTACATGTATATAAATATATTGAACAGGTACATGTTAATATTCTTCTCTTTTTTTCTTTCTTTTTTTGGTGGGGGGCAGGAAATTGCGTTATAATCATTAAAATGGTTGTTAATTAGGTCATATGAGCATATTTAATATACAGTCTGTCTTTAAAGAGCTGTTTTTTAATGCATTTTGGTCCCTTTTGTCAGAGTGGCAATATCTACAATTTTCCTTCGACATCATGACTGGTCCTCATGCTCTAAATTTTAATTGATGGCAAAATGGATGAAACATGCTTATGAGAATGTCTGTTTTTTGTCGCATATAGACTATAATTGTACGTTACCCTTTTTTTAGTTAAGAACTAGACATAAAGCAAAATTTCTGTTCACATCTATTTTGTCACTTCCTCACATATTTTCCATTTCCATTCAAGCTATGTATACGCAATTATCTGTTTTTTTTTCTTGTTCTACAAAAATACTAAAAATACAAAATTACACTGATAATACGATTTGTTATTGAAAAAATGGTACTCTCATCAAGGAGTACCCAAGGAGTATCAAGGAGTACAAGCAGACTACTTACATGGATATAATATGAGTAATTCAAAATTTCTTTTAGAACCCTTTCAAAATACATACTTGTAGTATCAGAAAGTTTAGGGCAGTAATAAACTTTAGAAAAATGAGTAATGCAAAAGAAAAATTTGTTAAGTTTCCACAAATTTGTAAATATTTCTGTTCACATCGGTTATGTCATGTCCAACCCCACAAATATCAGTGATATTGCCATTAAACAAAAACTAATTTACTAAGTATATAAACAAAAGTTTAGTTTCCTTACCAATTTGATAACAATAGATATACAGGTAAACTTCATTATTCTTAAAGATATAAGACAAAGTTGTAGTGGAAGTGATAGACTTGGTGGGACATGACAGGTATGAAAAGAAAAATGAAAACTGACACTACAAATGCGTTTGAAGATAATATTCCAAAAAAAATTGAATCATTAGAAAGCTTCATCGATTGCATGGAAAATGAAATATAACTTAGTGAAACAACATTTTCTATAAAAGATACAGGCTTTGTTGAATAATGCTTGGATTTTTAAAAGAAAAATGTGAAAACTTATTCTGATTGGCATCATTTCCAAAGTTTTATAGCTAGCTCAATCATTTTTGGAGCCAATAATTGTTAAATTGTGTGTAACTTATAAGCACATCATAAGAAGATATCATCAGTTTGTTTTTGTATTACGAAGAAAGAATGAAGATGTACTTAAGTGAATGGAAAATGTCACGTCCCCTCACTTTGTTTCACTGGCAAAAAAAATCCATAGGGATGTAACTCAAAATGCCAACAATGATCCTTGTGCCCCTTTATTGTTTTACAACATAGCTCCGAAATGCAAAAATGGTTAAAAGGCACTACCTGTGAAACATTCCCCTAGCAATATATAACTTAAGCCTAGCTACCCCATACCACACATATAGCTAAATTCATTCTAGGAATTCCAGGTACAATTTTACTAAACCTGGGTATAGATTTACCCTCACCCCTAGTTTTTTTTACCCACAGACAATTGGGGTGGAGGATCAGTCTAGGGGGTAGTGGTCTTTAGGGGGAGTGGGTACAACTTGTGATGTTGTCCATAGTCTTATACAGAGAGAGATACAGAGAAACAGAGAAAGGGGGATGGGGGAAGAGGGGCAAGGACCAAAGAGACCTTGATGTACTAGGTAAAGTGCCTCAAGCCAAGGTCTTGGTCCTAAGTACTGAGACAATTTGTACCCACAACCTGAATTGAATCCAGCTGTAGTAGAAACAACAAGTACGAAAAGCATACTAGGCAGTGTACTACTTCACCACATGTAACAATGATATTGATATGAGCAATCGACAACGGTTCTAGGGTAATGAAATCTTTTAACACTTTACCTGCTTTCTGCGCCTCTCTGCACAGCCCCTTGTTTGCCACATGTATTATTTTGCACAAAACAATAGGCACCAAATGACTCAAGGACTGATTTGTGTAACACAATGGCTTTGCAAAATTACTGATGTATATTGATCTTGAACTGGTACAGTCAAACCTGTCTATAGCGACCACCCAAGGGAAACACAAAAAGTGGTCTTTGTAGACAGGTTCCTTTAGTTCATGTTTCAATGAGAAACCATTTTCAAGGGAAACAAAAATGTGGTCTTTGTAGACAGGTGGTCACTAAAGCAGGTTTGACTGTAACAGTTGAATAATCTTGAAGCCTCTGGTATATCTATCGCATGATAAATAAAATGTGGCACAGGAAGAGTATTAGTGTGGGGGTATAGGGTGGTGAAGTGTGACATCATCAAACAAATATTTTCAGAATTTCTCAATTTGCATTTGATTTTCTGAAAGAGCATCTGTCCAAATGTTGAAAACCAATTCAATGCGTGAAGTATTGGCCGAGATGTGACCATCTGACTATATAGATTTCCTACGGGAACTCAGTGTTATTTTGCTCTGGTTCATAGAAATTGAAGTTCAAATTGAGAAATTCTAAAAACAGATTTTGATGATGTCACAGCTTCGGTACTCTATAAAGAGTTAAGTTGCAGAATCTCATTACGCAATGTTAATCCTATACAATTGTTTCTACTCACTTCATGACTATAACCTGTGTGACAGGTGTTCTTCTACAAGGTCCATTCCTCTGGAAGGCATAGCCCATATGTGATGTGATTAGATTCTGAGGATTACCGGAGTAAGAACCATCATAGTGTTCATTGATTGCTACGTCTATCCTCGCATTCTTGTGATGAGGCTGGGTGAAAGAAAGAAAGGAATGATCGATGAATAATGTTATACAGTAGGCTTGCGGGTGCACCATGTGAGTGAGAGAGAGAGGATTGCGGAGTCCTCAAAAGGAATTCTGACTCGGTGATCTTTCTTGGGGGTGTGTAGTCCTGAAAAGGACTGTTTGTTATCTTTATTAGCTTATAAGTTTCTATTCTTCTGTTCGAAACTTCGAGCCACTCATCCTCTCCAAGCGCTATAGTTCTCCTTAAAACTATAAGCTAAGAAAGATAAATAATGTTATGTCAGATACATATTTGCCCACTTATCCACATGTTGTCTTCTGCTACATACAAAAAGCCGAACACTAAACCAATGATTTCAAGGAAGTCACAGACATAATTTTGCTCCAGGGAAAGAGAATATCAACATCCAATTGTTACCAATTTATTACTATCCTTAAAACTTCTTTTTTATTCTTATATTTTTTGAGCTGATCCAAGTTAGTGACCAATCAGGAAGGTTCTCTAGCTACAATGTATGTGGGTGAAGTTTGATACCAGCATAAATTACAGGTTGGTGACCGCGCGTGCTTTCACCGTACCCAGTTCAGTGGGAGGTCAAGAAGCCACGCCCACATGTGTGCATGTGACAAGCATGAGCTCTCCATCTGTGTGTATGTACAGTGTATTTGGGCGCCGGAGGTTTGTGTGTACATGTGTGTGTGACTGAGAGAGCATATGGGCTAGCATGTCCCTGCATGTCCCTGCATGTCCCTGCATGGACGAGGCAGGGACATGAGTGAAGAAGTAAGAAGTGAGACTAGATAGAAAGGGTGGCTGTGTTAATCGGCTGAATTGAAGAATGATCAAAAACTTAAATTACTCACAATATCCAAGATTTTGTTGATTGATAACTTCAATTATTATTGTTATCAATATTTTTGTATTTTATTTATATATGAACATTATTTTAGGGGGCGAGTCGGCAAGGGATGGATATTAATATTGAGAGAGAGAGAGAGAGAGAGAGAGAGACTCGGGGGAGAAGGGATGTGAGAGGAACTGACCATCGAATGTGTAAACATTTAGAAAGTTGTGAGCTGAGAGTGCAGTAATAAGAAAAGGTACATGAGCGATGAACACATTGCAGAGAGAAGGGAATAAAGAGGGTGAGAAAAGAGAGAAGGGGGCTGGTTGTTTTATTGTTTACAAATTCATTCATGGGGATTACTGCTGCCAGAAAGCTAGCACGCAGCGGCCAGGGTGTAACATTACACTGCGGTTTCTTTGATTATCTTTATCATCGGCTATCAGCACATTCCAAAATGTATGCAAATAACGGTTAACCGGAGCGAGAAATGCTAAACGGTTTTGATGAATGCAGTCGGATAACCGTCGGTTAAACGGTTTGACTCAGGCCTAGTTAGTAATAGCTTTCAAATTATTCGCACCAATCACGTCAAATGGACCGTTTCTCAAGTTAAGTGTGCCAATCATGGACCTGTTCAAAACAAATTTTAAAACCTGTGTAAATAACTTTAATAAAGTTTTATTAAAATCAACTAAAAATGAAATGAAGCTCTTGAGGTTGTTGTGAACCTACCACATAGGTGAAATTGAATCTGCTGTGACAGGTGGAAAGGTGTTTGAGCAGCGAGTACAGTCGTTGACAATTGAGAGCGCACCAAGGGCAGCGTAGGTTATCCCTAGCTTCCGTTTGTTGTCTAGTATTGTTGTTATAGAGGAATTGATAGAAGACATGCTCGACAGTGTCTGGGTCTAAGGGCTTGGAAGCAGGGGATCTAGACGGTGAGCCTGTGTTAGATGATGATGGGTGGATTCTTCTGGCTGGAGATTTATCTAGTACTGTCATTAAAACAAATAAGAGTTGGACAAACAAAATCATTTTCACATATCTTAATTAAAACAATCTTGAGGTTCAGTTCAAATGTATTCCATCATCCCCTTCACAAATGTAACAAAAATAAACATGTTCAACTTATAATTTAGAAGTCTCAAATTCTGCTAAAATGAAGAAAAATATGAACAAATTATGCATCCCCCCCCCCAAAAAAAAAGACAGGAGAACAGACTAATATGTAACCCTCAAAAGCTAAGAAAACAGTGTATAAACAAAATGTGCTCCAATAGAACTCTGAAGGTGCTCTTGCAATAGATGCAGTTCAATAAGTGTTTATAAAAAGGAGATGAGAAAAGCTGTGAATAAGAAAAGGAATTTGACATTTCAATGTTTATACCTGGGCATCATCGATCTTCTTCAGTCCTTGGGAAAAGTTGTTCAATAATGAAATTCAATACAGAATCAGAGCGATGAGAGATATCATCGGACAGAGAGCTTAGTAATAAAACTTCATGCTTCAAATCCATCAAAAGAATAAAAGATGAACCTAGATGATTCATCAAAATCAGTCTTTTCTACCACAATTAAGACTTGTTATTACTTTGTTTTGCAGATGTCTCTTTCTGATTTTAGCTATCATGACGCACACACCACATAATATGGCTTCTTTTGAGAGAGAGTTAATCATATTTGATATCACTCATGCTACAAGTCTTGATATATTTAATACATTAATTTAAAAACAAAACCGCTTCAAGACAAACATAAAATAAAATGTAACGTATGCAATTCGCATTCTGGCTATTAAAATACAACTATTTGTAACAGGTGAATTAAATAATTTCTAATGAGGCACTTAACAAAGACTTATGCATTACATTTTATTACATTTTATTTCTATTTAATTACTTTTGTGAACATTATATTCATTGTATTTGTTATTGTTCAAAAGTTTGTACTTTGAATTTGAATTTGTATCTTTTTGAACGCAGATATAAAATCAATCAAACAAACAAACATTTACAAAAATGGTTTATTAGGGTTTGTATTTGCAAACAAGTAGACCAGAGATTTTGCACTTTGTATTTTGTAAGTATTTAAAGCTTATCAACACTAGTGTGGTTAGGAGGGATTAGACCACATAGCGAGGTCACTGACAGGTGGCTATCTCATCAACTCAGCTCTCAAATAACATAAGAAATAGAGGATCATGGGGGACCAACAGGCACCGATTGGGGAAGTTTTCTATATAGGGGGAGCAAGTAGCTACAAGTAGGACAGTGGGGCATTAAGGGGCGTAGTCTGACCTGGTTCTTGTCCATTGATCAAGGCACTGTGCTTTGCTGCATCCGGTGCATTAGTGGTAGTGGTACGATTGGAATGGTCTGGTGATGAGGTAGGATTGGTTGCTGATCGAGTTGACCTCTCAGGTGACCTACTAGGGTTCTCTACCGGGGAATCCCCTTCTGCTGTCGTCGTGTTCCATGAAAGATTGAAGTTCAGCCTCGGACTCAGGTCTGGTACTTCAAATGGATCTATTGGCTGCAACAACATACAAAGACATCCAAATGTATGCACAAAGATATACATGAATTCATACACGCTGAACATCTAGGTCTTAAACTATGAGAGTTACTATTAGCATTTGTACTCTTATTGGGACAATCATTCCAACATTTCGTGATATGGCTCAGTAGCTTGATTCACACTATGAACATGATGGACAAAGAAAGAGGACAAAATATACAGTTCCTCATTCTACCCTCAACAATTGCTGTGGTAGACAAAGGAACATCCCTTCACTGCTATTATCTAAAAATGTGTAGAACAGGTGTCACATGCATATTCACCTGTTCTACACATTTTTACATAATAGCAGTGAAGGGATGTTCCTTTGTCTACTACAGCAATTGATGAGGGTAGAATGAGGAACTGTATATTCTGTCCTCTTTCTTTGTCCGTCATGTTCATAGTGTCAGGGCCCTTATAAATTCACCAGAAAAGGTAAAGAATTCCTGCACAAAATGTGTCAAATTGTATTGCATAACCACATTACATTTGACGCCTCAATTTCAAAAAGGAAACAAACAAACATTAAAATCCTTAAATTGGCAACACATTGGCTAGTTTAAAATCATTGTTTTTCAATCTAAATTGGCCACTTTTCAACAACCTTTGTACCCATGTATATTGGTTTCAGAGACATTGCATTTTATTATAACTAGATTGCATTAGAAGAAAAATATTGTTGCCAATTTGAAAAACAATACTTAATCAATTTAGCCCTAACAAATCCTTGTTCCTAAAGGGATAAGGGAGTTATGACCCTTGACCTAGCCTGCACTAACCTTTCCATCTGATAATGCTTCCCATGATGCAGTTTGATACTTGATCTTGGTTTTGAAAATATTGTTGCCAATTTGACAAAATAATGATCAATTTAGCCCTAAAAAATAATTGACCCTACAAAAGGGATAAGGGAGCTATAACCCTTGACCTAGCCTGAACTAACCTTTCCATCTGACAATGCTTCCCATGATGCAGTTTGATACTTGATCTTGGTGTGGACTTGCTCTTGTAATGTGAGTTCATAGCTCCCATCCAGGAGCTGACAACGGTTCTGTTTATCAACCACCACCAACTCAGAGCTAAAACTAGCCGTGTAATCATCTTCATGGAGCTGTGATGCTTGAGGTGGTGAAGTCGTCGTGTCTTTGTCTTTTAATCTTGTCATCACTTTCCTCCTCTTGGCTTGCTGTCCATCTGAAAGAGATCAGTTAGGAAGATAAGTATTCATTTGTTTCGATATAGAAACACCTAGCCCTCAAAATTCACTTTATTTCACGCAAAGAAAGCACTGATTTAACCCTATTTTAACTGGGCTATTTCAGACCAGGTTTTTACTGGGGGGGGGGGGGGTCAATTTGACCCCCCCCCTAAGATCTCGGCCGTTTCACCGCCGATCGCCGCGAAAATTTGCATGCATGTCAAGTGAAGTGTATAGAATACTACGGTAATTTCAAATTTTTGAAAAATTCACTCATTTGCATATTTATGGTAATTTATGCAAATAAGGTCATCAAATTCACATTTCTGCCCATAAATCATAGATTATTCATGTTTACGTATTCTTTTTCACCACATATATTTATTAGACCATTTGGAATAATAATACAACACAAAAAATTGGAAGAGCCAGGTTATTCCTTATGTTATCTCTTGTTTTTATAATTTCTTATGTATTTCATTGTTTTTTTAACTTATGTATTTTATTGTTTTTGTTGTTTTATTTCATTTATAACTACAATTCAACTATTTTGACCCCAAAACAAACATCCAAACTTTAAACAAGACTAAATAACCAATGTTTTATCTATTTTTAGGGAAAATGACTTTTACATATGTTTTGTACACAAATCACGAAAATGAGCGATTTTCGGGCTGACATGCAAAGACAAAAGGTCACGTGACCTTGTAACCGTAGGTCCGATTTTCAAAAAAATTGTTTTAAAAGATGCGTAAGACTCGAAAGTAAAAAGTCATGAAAGGAAAATTTTATATCTGCCGCGGTTTCGGAGTAGTCGCGAAATTTCTACAGGGGGGGGGGTCAAATTGACCCCCCCCCCCCCCCAGTTAACGTAGGGTTAAGGACTCAAGTTCAGACAAATGGGATGTCTATTGAAACAATTGAACATATCAATGTATGTATGACTCAGTCAAGTCAATATAGAGCTACAAATTTTCAGTCATGTAAATGTTTTTCCTTGTTAGAAAAATATTCCTTTATCACCAATATTACCCAAGAACCATCTATTACCCTAATACTATCTACAGTGTATATAACTTGCAAAAATCCTGTAATGAATTCATCTCAGAATTTTTTTTCTTCCTATTAAAGGCCTTCCATTTTTACTAATCTCAGGTTCAAACAGGCTTTTATCAGCATGCATTCAATGACATTAAATTTACATTAATTAGAAAATACATTTTGAGAAAGAATTGTTTAAATTCTCATTTAGCGTCTTGATTCATCAATTTGCAAAATACATGAATGAACTACAAGAGATCATTGAGTTTCTGTCAGACAAATAAATCTGTGATGCACATGAAAGTCTTGTTTTTAATCTTACAAAACATCATCACGGTTTCTTACCTGAATCTGAATCTACATCCCCATTACAAAGGCTTCCATTGGTCAAGCCTTGGACTGTCGGATAGGAGACCTGTATCAGAAGTCGGTAGGAGCGGACAGTGTGACCATTGGAGTGACTGAAGTAACTGCTTGGTATTGTCAGCTCTTGGGATTCGGAAGAAGATGAAATAATGGTGGCAGCGGTGGGATTGACAGGTATCTCACATTGTCCAAGGGATACCTTCATAATGGGCAGACAGATGTCCTGCAAGAGATTCAAAGACAACACTTAGCATTCTATCTCACATTGTCCAAGGGATACCTTCATAATGGGCAGACAGATATCCTGCAAGAGATTCAAAGACAACACTTAGCATTCTATATCACATTGTCCAAGGGATACCTTCATAATGGGCAGACAGATATCCTGCAAGAGATTCAAAGACAACACTTAGCATTCTATATCACATTGTCCAAGGGATACCTTCATAATGGGCAGACAGATATCCTGCAAGAGATTCAAAGACAACACTTAGCATTCTATCTCACATTGACCAAGGGATACCTTCATAATGGGCAGACAGATATCCTGCAAGAGATTCAAAGACAACACTTTATTAGCATTCTATCTCACATTGTCCAAGGGATACCTTCATAATGGGCAGACAGATGTCCTGCAAGAGATTCAAAGACAACACTTAGCATTCTATCTCACATTGTCCAAGGGATACCTTCATAATGGGCAGACAGATGTCCTGCAAGATATTCAAAGACACACTTAGCATTCTATCTCACATTGACCAAGGGATACCTTCATAATGGGCAGACAGATATCCTGCAAGAGATTCAAAGACACACTTAGCATTCTATCTCACATTGACCAAGGGATACCTTCATAATGGGCAGACAGATATCCTGCAAGAGATTCAAAGACAACACTTAGCATTCTATCTCACATTGACCAAGGGATACCTTCATAATGGGCAGACAGATGTCCTGCAAGAGATTCAAAGACAACACTTAGCATTCTATCTCACATTGTCCAAGGGATACCTTCATAATGGGCAGACAGATGTCCTGCAAGAGATTCAAAGACAACACTTAGCATTCTATCTCACATTGTCCAAGGGATACCTTCATAATGGGCAGACAGATGTCCTGCAAGAGATTCAAAGACAACACTTTATTAGCATTCTATCTCACATTGTCCAAGGGATACCTTCATAATGGGCAGCCAGATGTCCTGCAAGAGATTCAAAGACAACACTTAGCATTCTATCTCACATTGACCAAGGGATACCTTCATAACGGGCAGACAGATGTCCTGCAAGAGATTCAAAGACAACACTTTATTAGCATTCTATCTCACATTGACCAAGGGATACCTTCATAATGGGCAGACAGATGTCCTGCAAGAGATTCAAAGACAACACTTTATTAGCATTCTATCTCACAATCTCAAAATCTCCCAAGATACACATGTACTGTTACTGAAAGCAAATGGTTGACTATTACATCACTGATTGGGAAAAAGACATACCTATCAATCTTGTTAGGTTTATGTTGGAAACATATCATTGACTGTTTCAAAAGTATGCTATGACGCATGATGGTAGAAAAGTGAAATCATTCAACATTTTTAATTTCCATGTTATTAAGTTATTTGTATCCACAAATACAATAGGACATAACCTTAGTTCTAATTTTATGCTTTCTTAGCAGTCAGGTAAAATAACCACCATTATCTTTTTCTAATAACATGTGCATGAAGCTTGATTTCAAATCTTCATAATAACATCAGTGATCTAATCTCACCTTTCTTCTTTTGTGACATACTTTGAGTAGAATCAGTTCAACAGTGGCTTTGCTATCTTCCATATGAGACGTTTCTCCTGTCGTATGTCAAGGGGAAAAAATTGGGAAATCATCTAGTTTAGCCTTAATATCTTAAAAGAGATGTCGAAATGGAATACTCAATGTAAAACATTATACTTCTATCACATTTATAGGGGTACATGAAGATGAACTTCAAGTCCAGACTTAGTCCAGACCTAATTCTAATATGAACAGTTTCAGCATCCGTTCCTTCTACACTTGTTGCAACATCTCTACATGTACCTGCTATGGAAGTAAATTTTCATATATTCGCAATATGGACAGTAGCCGTACTTCTCAAGGCAGATCGTTTGTTTCATGTTTTACAACGAGATCGCAGGTTAAAATCAGACAGCATGGGATACATGTAGAAGCATGCCACAGTCACAACCATGGAAACAATGCACCCATAAAAGGCAGTGTTATTCTAATGACAGGACAGAGTGGGTTATTAACACTCCAGACTAAGTCAGGACTCAATAATCTTTAGCAAATAGCAGTGAATATGAAGATATAATTACATGTCAAATTAACTCATCATTGTTTATACTAATGCTTTCCCTTTACAATAAATTGTGTATATTTTAAAGTTTACAGCTGTTTCTTCCCCTCTCCAAAAAGAAATACATGTACATGTATGAAATATTCACGCTGTTTAGATTTTACATAGAAATTCATCTAAACACGATACACAAGAAGATACCATAAGAGCTCCATTTCTTCAAGTTGCTTCTACAATATATGCAAATTAAATGTACATCGACATGATAAATGCGCCAGCGATCCTTTCTACATTTTGATGACATTAGCTTGAAACTCTATGACTCATTACATGACTAATGCAAGAAAAGGTGGGCTGTATAATGAAGCATTGAAATCAGTTCAATCAATCTTTCACCATGAGATGAGCCTGTGTACAACTACAGTATAATACTAAGATGTCAATTGAATGAGATCATCCATACAAAATAAGTATTCTAAATTTAAGAAACAGTAAAGGCTTAATAAATTGATTATTTACTGTAAATCTCCGTGTATAAGGCACACTTTTTTGCTGCCAAAAAAAAATGAAAGTCGGGGGTGCGTCTTATACACAGGTACAGAATTTTTTTTATTTTTTTTATAGTTTCTATTTATGGCCCTATTCCTGGCAATGTCTCCCAGCTCAGTAATCAGTGTGTTGACTCACCTTCAGAAACTAGAACAACACTCAAATTTGTCTGTCATCTTGTCTTGAAAGTAATCTTTCTAATAGATCTCAATATGTAGTTTAAAATAATAATTCCTCAAAAAAAATTTCTATAACAAATGGTGTACCACAAGGTTCTATCCTAGGTACTCTACTGTTTTTAATTTACATTAATGATCTTACTCATTCTTCTAAAAAAACGACATTGTTACTATTATTTGTGACAAGTTCACAAGCACAAATCAGTGCCTTCAACTGCACCTCAATGTTAAATAAAGGTCCTTCCCCGCGTAGGTTTTCGACAACAATACAAAACAAAACAACAATTTAAAAAAAAAAAATTTGCCCCCAAAATAGGGGTGCGCCTTATACACAGAGATTTACGGTAATTACAATTTTGTTTAATACACTCTTCATAAAATTGAATTTAAAAAAGATATTTAAAAACAGTTGGCCACTGAAGACAGAATACTCACCCTTCCAGCTTAAATGGTTGAATGTTAATTTCAGGTATTTTCCGCTATGGCTGTACAGAATTAGAAAGAAATAGATTATAAATGTGAAATTATCAGACCAAAAGTAGCCTCTTACGTGTATGTAATACATAGACATGTACCGTACATGTTTTGTGGAAGGGTAGAACAATATAAGTTATTTGATTCCCACACACCATAGTCTAAGCCACAAAATTACATTTTATTGTCATTGTTATTTCTTAAATGAGCACTGTGCAAACAACAAATTTTAAAGGATACACAAATTTAAAATTACCCAAAATTTCAAGAACAGGTAAACTACTGAATCTAAAAATGCATTCATGTAATTGATTAAGAATTGACATAATTCATTCTAATCAAACAAGTTTGATTGTCTCCTCAAAGCCAGAAAGATAATAACCTATCTGTGTTGGTACTATGTATAAACATCGGGCACAAGTCAAACCATGTCAAACTGTTAATATTGATTCCATCTTCATTTGAAGTACTACAAGGATACTCAACACCATACAATTATTAAAAGCCCACTATCTTCTGAATCAAAGAAACCTGAAAGCTTTGGAAAATGACTTTAAAAATACTTTTCACTCATTGTGATGATTCCCAATGCAATCATATCCAAAATGAGTACAAACCTTGCTACTTGTTTGTTGCCTGCTTTCATCTTATTCTCCTTCATCTCTAATAGACTATCCACTGAAAAACTTTTCTTTGATGGCTTCTTCTTCAGCATGTACGTTAAGGAACGTCTCAGGAATACAGGCTGTATGAACAGAATTGATCAAAGAAGGATAATAGCTTAGCATGTAGGTAATGACACTCTGGGCTGTAGAGGGAACATAATCTACTCAACTAAAATATCAAGTTTCCCCTGACATGTTTTTTATATAACTTAAGAAGTAGTTGATGAAATTTAGCATTTAATTTCAATCTTATTTATTATATCATGTAACAAACTTATGTTTCCATGAGGAAATTGTGGGTTTTGTTGAGCTTGGTACTAGAAAAAAAAGTATGTTATATAGAAGGAGGATCTTACACAAAATGAAAGATAACCACACAAAAAAACAAAAAACTAGATGGAATTCGACTGCGCGCAGTCGAAAATGATGCCTCCGTCATAGAGCAATTTTACAAACCAAAACAGAAGACATTTTTCGAATTCAAGTTCAATTGTAATCCATTAACAGGTTCTCAGAATATCGTGATTACAAGCAATTTCTCATATACATATATGACCCTTTGATCTTTGACCTCATGACCCTAAAATCTACTCAGTTCATTGGCTCTGCAAGATGTCCTGAGTTAAATAGTAATCCATCTGTCAGTTCTAATGAGAATGTGTTCACAAGCTATTTTTGCATACATAATGAGCCCATGACCTTTGACCTTTGATCTTATGAACCAAAAATCTACTCAGTTCATTGGCTCTGCAAGTAACATACATGACCTAATTTTGGCAGGAATCCATCAATCGGTTCTTGAGAACGCGATCACGAGCTGTTTTTGCATACATAATGTGCGTTGTGGCCTTTGACCTTTGACCTCATGACCCCAAAATCTAATCAGTTCATCTGCTCTGCAAGTAACATACATGACCTAAGTTTAGCAGCAATCCATCAATCGGTTCTTGAGATAACGCAATCACGAGCTGTTTTTGCATACATAATGTGCGCTGTAGCCTTTGACCTTTGACCTCGTGACCCCAAAATCTAATCACTTCATCGGTTCTGCAAGTAACATACATGACCTAAGTTTGGCAGCAATCCATTACTCGGTTCTTGAGATAACGCGATCACGAGCTGTTTTTGCATACATAATGAGCCCTGTGACCTTTGACCTTTAACCTCATGACCCCAAAATCTAATCAGTTCTTTGACTCTGCAAGATACATACATGACCAAAGTTTGGCAGGAATCCATCAATCGGTTCTTCAGATAACGCGATCACGAGCTGTTTTTGCATACATAATGAGCCCTGTGACCTTTGACCTTTGACATCGTAACCCCAAAATCTAATCAGTTCATCGGCTCTGCAAGATACATACATGACCAAAGTTTGGCAGGAATCCATCAATCGGTTCTTCAGATAACGCGATCACGAGAACGGGACGTACGTACGTACGTACAGACGTACGTACGTACAGACGGACGGACGGACAACCCGAAAACATAATGCCTCCGGCTACTTCGTAACGGAGGCATAAAAACTAGTACAAACAAAAAGGCAGTTAGTTAACTTTTATCAAAGATTCTGTATCAGGTTGTAATGAACATCTTATGGAAGGCTGAAGAACTGCCAGACATCTCAAAATTATACTAGAATAATTTAACAACTTTATGATCATAGTACTTTAAATACTCGGCCTGAAAATGGTTTCTTTTGGAAAGGGACATTTATAAATGAAAGTACAGGTTTACAAAATTGCTAGAAAATGTTCAAGAGAACAAGAGAACAGTAATATCATGACAGGTAAACTTTATTAAACAATATCCATATTTCATGTTAATGTTCTAAAATACTTCCTAAATAAGAACCTGCAAGAAAACACTTGCCTCAATGTCGAAGAGTAGAGGAAAACATTTCAGAAACCAGCAGTTACTGATACGACACTATTCTGGTTAGACTTTTTAAAAACAGGTTACTGGGCTGCAATACTGGCTATATAATGTACGGTATGCTAAATCTCTGAGATTTGTTTCCACCTTTTTCAAAAACAACTTGTAATCTAAGACCTGAGAGAGAAGCTAAGGAGACTTTTAAAATTTCACACTGAAAGCGAAGTCCACAGCCAAATTAAGTTGGTTTCAGTAAAAGCGAAAAATATGATTTTTAAAAAGTGAATGTTGTTGAAAATCTGATAAAGGAAATTAGAAAGTTATGAAGTTGTGATCAATCAGATTTAGCTAATAAAAACTCCCTCTATGCAATACATTCCTTCTTTAATACACGACATGGAAAATGGAAACCTATTAAATTTTTAGAACAAAATAAATGGGGCAAGCGCTTGAAAGGTAAATCAAAGTATTACTTATTTGCATTTGATCAATTATACAAGTGTAAAACTTCATAACTTTCTAATCATGTATCAGATTTTCCTCACACTTTCACAAATCATAGGTAGACTTCCCCTTTAAATTTGCAGTCATAACTTACTGATATCTTGTGTCTCGCAGCTAGAAAACGGTAGATTTGAGTTGGTTCTGAAAAGAGAAAAAATGGGTATAAAGGATAATGGAAACTGTAGAATGTAGACCAATTTTTACAGTGCATTCATAATTGAGAACTTGTTATGTAAATCCAACACTTTCAAAAGAAAAAGTGAAATCAATTAGTGTTTTAAAATGTGTAAAATTTGCAATGTTTTGTTTGTGATAAATATATTTGTAAAAATGCAAAAGAAAAAGAAAATCAAACAGAAAATAAATAAATCAAATATATAATGTACATCCATCAGACTTGTTCGGTAAATACCGGGGCAGGAAATACAGGTGTTGGTAAATACTGGTTTATACTGGTAAATACTCCAAAAAATAAATTTTAAACAATGAAAACCTTTATGATGTTTAGATTATTGAGCAAGAATCATTATCAAACACAAAAGGCAATGAAAAAAAAGTGACTTAAAGTAACTTTACTTATTCCGAGATATTTATTGTAATCTTGCCCATTAATTTACAAGATTCCTTTAATACCAAAGTTTATGAGAGAGGTATTAAGCAAGATATAGCATATAATGTACAGTTACTCAGCACGACATGGGCATCAACATTTTCTTGAGAACGTGAAGTAGATGCAAAGTCATTTATCAAGTAAATGTGTTGAAATTTATGGATGCTTCCTTCCCAGGTGTGTGTGGTGATGAAGTATATTATTCCCCACGCCTATTATCCTTTGTACTATAATTGTCAGAATGCAAACTACACAAATAAGTTGGTGCTCTTCAGGGGTGAAGGTTTCGTATAAATGAAATAGATTTGTCAACTGCTATGTTTTAGCATTTTTAAATAAACGAGAACTTTCCAATTGTTCCCCTGTAATACATTTTACCCAAATGTACTTTTTACTTTCTCAGCTATGATTTTCCTCATTAAAAAGTAAAGTTTTCGTTGGTGAATTAAAAAGTATTTCCAACTAAAACTTGATGCATGAAACATGTACAAGCTCGCCTGGTACGTCACATGGTTAACAAAATGGCTGCGCCTATGTCATGCTAAAATGCATGACCAACATCATGCGAAGAATATCTTCATTTAATATCTCTTGTACACTTTCGTAGGGAATAATGTTATTGGAAAGGCAGGAATACATCTTATCTTTCAGCATACCTTCATTTATTCTTTAGGGTGAGGTTTCCTTTAATGCCAGGTAGGGGGGCCATAGAAATGCTTGACATGATGAATACATGTAGGTATGCTATGGCTTTCAGGCTATAGAAAAATGCCACCCTCGAAATGGCCGTATGCATAAAAAGTAGCAATTGCTTGAGCTAACCTTTTGCTTGAATCCGTATGCATACAAATGAGCAATTGGTTGCTGCCCGCAAGTATTTGCTTCAAGATCAAGAAATTGCTTGTAAACTTATGCATAAAACAAACCATTTGCCCGTTACTTATAAGAATTTAAATGTTTTTTTCAAGGTCCATCATACCAGCTTGAGCCCTTGCCGAATCAGGTTGTTCATGTTTAGCATCATGTTCATGCTTGTACAAGAAAAAAACAAAGTTGCACAGGAGTACAATAAATTGAGAAGAAATTGCTCCTTAGACGGACGGGTGTGACGTCGCTGATATTGAAACCATTTAGCAATTGCTTTATTAAGGGAAGCAAAAGATTACCGGAATGCATTTAAACAAATTGCTACTATTATATGGCCCATTGAAAATGAACATCTACATGTATTAAGTGTAACTGAAGGAATTTAGTCAGATTGCTATTGCCATTCCACATTATACAACTTCAATGGCACAGGGATGAGTACCGGTACTTCCAAGGTAGTTCCCGGATGTTTCCCGGGAAATTACCAACCCTTTCATCCATATATACTTTCACAATTAAGAGATACATGTATATGAGTTATATACATGTAATATAACTCATATTCTTTAATTTGTCTGCCATTTAAGAATTACATCCGAGTGCACTGTGTCTCCATCAATTTATCAAAGATATTCTGTTTTGTTCTAAAGCATCGTAACAGGTACACTGTAACTGACCAAGATACATGTATGTACACGTACATGCAAAATACAATTCAAATAACACAAGGAAGTAAGGATAATGAAGTACAGACTGTAAGTATAATGAGCTTTGCAGACAATTTTAAACTATCATTTTCCTAGTCTAGATCATTCATTTTAATATACATCCGGCTAAATGATCTTCCCTTTGACCACTGTAGGCATGGTACATGTACAGCTGAAGCTTTAATACCCCAGCAAGTCTCATTAACCCATACCAGTTGAGGGGGGAGGGATCGATTCATTACCCTGTTCTGAATATCACGATATGTCAGTGTCTTTCAGCGTGTCCACACACAAAACAATTTATCCCAAAACTCTATAACGAAACGTCGTATAAAGAATCATAGTATAAATTTTGAAGTGTCCACACACAAGAAACGTCATATAAATAATCATCGTATAAATTCAAGGATGTCCATAAACAGAAGAAAGTAATCCTGAAACTCTACATTCTGGTCTCCTTTCGCTCGAGGTCACGTTAAGCCCCGCCCAGTTAGTTACACTAGTTACACTCCCCCTGTCCTCACACAACATTTTCGTGATTAGGCGTGATTCTTTATTGAGTTTCAGTTCGAAGCGATGCCCAAACCTGCGTTTCGTTAGACTAGTTTCGTTATACGACGTATCGTTAGTGAGCGTACACACACACAATTTCATCGTAAAACTATCGTGAAACGGTATCACTATCGCGAAACGGTATAGCTAATCACGGAAAATGTTGTGTGTGGACAGGGGTTTAATAGCTCAAATTGATTGTGGATATATGATCAAAATTAATCCCTTGACTACTGAATTCTCTCATTCCTATAGGTCTAATACAGGGACCACAAGGTTCCAGTAGGCAATGGGTTGAGTTCAAACTTTGAATACAAAATATTTCTCTTTCAAAAACATCAAGGATTTTAAGTACATTCTGAAATACAATGTAGTTACGAGGACTCCCCCCCCCCCCCCCAAAAAAAAGAGCATGAATTCCCCTTTTTCTAAGTTCACTTTTCTCATCCCTTCACCTATTGTTGAATACAGTCAATAAAAGAGAGATTTGTTTTCTTTCTGGGCAGTTTATCCATAAATATAAATGTGCTCATTTGTTATTTTTCTTACTTAGCATTCCAGAGGCCATTTGATGCTATTACATTTAGTCACAGGTCACAAGGACCTCCCTCATTTGTTTAGTTCTCTTTACCTTTTCTTTCTTTTTAATTTAAAATGTTGCTGCTGTTGCTGTTACATGTACATGCCATACTCCTGAGAGTGAGAGTAAAATCATCTTTGGTATGACTGAGCATGAATCACTATGTGTGAGTACTGTAGGTGTGTGAGTCATGCTACATGTAGTAAGTTTCCATCTTGCTCACTCAGCTACTACAGACGACAGTAAGGCAACAAACACATCTTCACAATCAGGGTTGAGAACTTGAGATTGAAATTAGATTCTTAGTCCTGAGCATGCCATACATTGGAATGAAGAGATTTACTTCTTACAATGTAGTCAGTGACTTGTTGTTTAAAGGAAACCGAACCCCAAGTAATAACTTCACTTATTCAGAGAGATTTATTATATTATTGCCCATACATCTACAAGATTCCCCACTAAAGTTTATGAGAGAGGAATAAAGCAAAAATAAAGTACAGTTTCTCAACACGACATGGGCATCGCCATTTTCTTGATAATGTGACGTACTATGCGAAGTCGTTTATCAAGTAATGTATTCAAATTTATGGATGCTTCTTTCCCAGACGTGTGTGGTGATGAAGCATTTCATTCACCTGCTAGTATCGTTTGTACTATAATTGCCAGAACGCAAATTGCATAAATAGGTTAGTTCTCTTCTGGGGTGAAGGTTTCTCATAAATGAAATAGATTTGTCAACTGCTATAGTGTAGTATTTATGAATTAATTTTGTTACAATTGTACCCTTATTATTTATTTTTCACCTAGTATAATTTCTACCAACTCAGTTATTATTTTTTTAGATTGAAAAGTAACGGTTTCATTATTGATTTAAAAATCCTTTCCAACTAAAACTTGGTGCATGATACATGTACAACTTCAACAGGTACGTCACATTTTCAAGAAAATGGCTGCGCCCATAATGCTGAAAGGCATCACATCATGCCAGGCATATCTTCATTTATATATATCTTGTACATTTTCGTAAGGAATATTGTACATCAAAGGGCAGGAATACATCTCATTTTTCAAAATACCTACACTTATTCTTTGGGTTTAGGTTTCCTTTAATCATTCATTCATGTACATGCAATTACACTCATGCAGTAGTATCTTGAATTTATTACTTCTCAAGTTCTCATACATGTATTTCAAAAAATGGTCTATTTTTGTCAAGTACTCTGTCCTATAAAGTCCAGTTTGAAAATATCTTTTTCCATTTTTAGATTGTCTATGTACATTTGTGGTTTTTCTTGGAGACAATCTCAAGTACTTTTTTCTTCAACATATAATTTACAAATGTATGCAAACAGTCACCACTCATAGTCTCAGACACACCACTTTAATTTTTCGGTACCGGTACTCATAAGGGTCCCCTGTGTGAAAGCAAAATACAGGTACATGTACATGTACATTTACTATGACTTTACAGGCCCAACTAGTTTACTCTTGTGAAGAAGAAAGTAATGTTGTAAATGCTTGTAGATGGAATATGAAATCATATTCGAAATAAGATTCTAGCAATGAAAGAAAAATGAAAGTGGTGTGTCTGAGTGGTGACTGTCTGCCTGTAATGTTGGGAAAAAAAAGTACAAGAGATCGTCTCCAAGAAAAAAAACATGTGGATAGACTCATAAGGGTTCCACACCACTTTATTTTTTCAACAATTTAACAAGGAAGATGAGCAACCAAGATTGTTGTGAGCAGAAGAAGATTGGTAATTTTTTAAGATGTTTTGTATGTTTAAAATATCTATGTAATTGTGGTGTATTTATTACTGATTTTACCACTTAAAGATAAAGGTGAGTTCTAGTCATCCGATTGCATTGTGAAAGAAAAGGTGTGGATTGGATCAGAAAAAGTTGATCATGTAGCATGTAAAAGATTGGTGTGTACTGCGAGGTTCTGGAGTCATCAAAATCATAATAAATTTGGCCCAGTCTTGGTAAAGTAACAAGCACTGTACACAAAAAGATGTACATGTATGAGGGACGACACAAACATGTGGCATAAAAATGAGGTCATTTTTAAGCTATATGAAGGCATTTGAACTTTGAAGAGCCATGCTTTTAGGGAACATTTTTCTCTGATGGTCTTCCACACAAGTTGGGCAGGTCCAAACTATTGTCCCCTCTGGGCGTCAAATTTCATCTTTATATATATTTAACAAACTATACATCATTTTAAAGCTGAAACTATGAATTTTATGAATCTGATAAAAAAATTAAAAACTATCAAAATACTAAGAATGCCAAGGTCACGAACTTTGATTTGTATTAATTAGCGTGACGTACGGGACATTACATTTTCATTTTTGTATCTCATTTGAATTTTTTTTAAATTAAATATCTCAGGACATGCAGACCATCATGCTAGAAAATAGGAAAAAAATATAAAAACTTTCAAAATTAATTATGCAAATGAGGTAGGTTCCAAAGTGTGATGTCCCGTACGTCACAATGTGAACATAATTTGTTTAATTGTAATTATGAAAATAATTTTTTTTTTTAAAGATATTCTAGGAAGTTCTAATTTAGATGAATACCTAACAAAAAATAGGTTTAACAAAAATTACACAAATTCTGTGTTGATTACATATAATCAAATTAAGAAATGTGACCGGACAAGTGTGTGACGTACGGGACAACCCCATATAAAACCAATGCAAGCTGTGAAAAAGGAAATGACCAAAATGAGAATATATACTGTGTTAGGAAAGTTGTTGTATACAGGGATATATGAACATTCCAACTGGGTCCCTTCTAGGAATTTTCTTGTACTGAATTTGATGTAATTACATGTAGTCTTCAAGCCAGACCCCTGGTATTATCAACTTTGGTATTTTGCCAGTTGATGTCCCCAACATTGGCAGGATGCTAAATATGTAAATCATAATAGTGTACTAGTTCCTGGAATGAGTCTAATGAAATTATATGGTAGTAGATGCACCAGAAGCTGGCTTTAACAAATCATAGATGCTGCAGGTAAGAATAGCACATACACTAGTATCAAGCTCTCCATGTGAGGTTTTTTTTTATATTCTATTTAAATGTCATGATGGTAAAGGATTACAGCATACACTGTACATGTACATGTTATGGAGCCAGCTCTGGAATTCTGATCTCCTAAAAACTAAATCATAACTTTTAAGGAAAGATAGCCTTTTTGAGTATTTCACTCTCTCGCCCACTTAAGATTTTCATCACTTGCATCCTTGCATTTTTGTTGATTTACGCTTTAATCTTTTGAATTGTGGAAAAGGTCACACAAACCTAAAAGATAAAGACCAGTGATGGTCATGCGATTGCACTGTGAAAGATACGTTGTGGAATCGATCAGAAAAGGTTGATCATCTAGCATATAAGTATTGGTGTGTACTGCAAGGTTCTTGAATTATCAAAATGATAAGAAATTTGGCCCAGTCTTCGTAAACTGTACACAGAAAGATATGGGACTACGCACACATGCGCTACACATGCGTTTATCTCTCACATACCAATAAATAAACTAATTTACCAAATATATCAATTAGTAGGCGGTTTCCAGGCAAAATTGTTATCATCATGTATTAGTCAAAACATATTCTTTCACATGATTGGTAATAAGAGCTTCCATTACATTTTTTTAACTTGGGGCGTTTCAATTATGGTCTTTACATTCAAGGGTTTTAATTTCTTATATCTGGTGGTGTTAATAAGATCTCTTTAATCAATACGAAATACATTCAAGATTTATATTTTTGTATCCATCTTTCACAAACATGTACTGTACATTAATGTACATCAAAATTCTTGAATATATGACAGCAACGTACATGTATATGTTCTAATCTGTGATAAAAAGATTTTAAAAAAGACAATATGTTCAGCATTATCTTTGAATTCCTTGAAAATTCCATGATATTACTATCAAGTAATTCAAACAAACTATGAAGAAAAGACTTCATATTTGTAATGTATCTTTGTTCACAAACACTTAGAGCATAAGAAATGTTCTTTGACAAAATATGATGTGCTGAGTGTGCCCCTTTGTTTTAACTAAGTTTAAATAAAAGTTTTCAAGTTCAAGTTCATCTTCTTCATTAATTATTATTTAAAAACATTTAGCAATGTTGAATGGAATGGATGAAAGAAATGAGAAAAGAAGCATGACTGCACATGATAGATGGATAAAAATGGTAATATACATGTAGTGTGCATGAATGTAGTTCAATTTGTTTTCTTTATTAAAGTAATATTTGTATTGATTTACCTCATAAATTAACACAGAGGATATTAAGTGATGGTCAGAAGATCTAATTGGGTTCTAAAACACTCTAATTGTCACTGATTAAAGTTAAAATTGTTCACATTTAACAAATTTTGACGAAAATTCTTCATTTCAATGCATATAGGGAAAAGTTGTCCCGTACGTCACGTGTCCCGTACGTCACATACACACATTTATATTTTGGTATATTACATAACAACGGAAGGTTAGAAAAATATGGTAATAGTTTAGTATTTTCGAAAAAGTCAGAAATTCTCTGGTCCCGTACGTCACGCAGCACATTAATTGCATTAAAAATTAATTTATGAATTGGTCAGAACTAAAACTTTCCACAAATGAACTAGCCCATAATAGCTACAGACTCAAACCAAAAGATAGCCATATAAATAATTTCATCCATTGTTATTTCTTGTTTTAAGTCTCTGAATGTCCCGTACGTCACAATCCAAATAGCTTGGACCTGCCCACTTTACATTAACAATGAAAATGCTCACAAAATATTGTTCATGTCTCCCCAGAACTCAACCTTCTCTGCAAGCTTGGGAGTGGATAAATTGACATAATTGTAACACTGAATTTTGTCTATTCTTTTTTTTACAGTTACTGTACTGTAATGACAATTAGTACCATAATTGACAAAGTAACCAGAATAAAAAAACCATGAGGAATTGATCTGATTAGGCCATTAATCCAGCCCCAAAAACAATTTTGAAAAAAAAAAACAAATGTTTTTGAATTGCCATTTACACTTACTGGAAAACCCATAATAAAATTGTTGTTGGTGTCTGCACATTCTGAAATTGTGGTGAGTACTTAGTGGTACATTATACATGGGATCGCATGGAGACAAGGAGAGTCACTTGACTAAAATCAGGATTCATTCACCAATGTTTTGAGAGCAAGCATTTGAACTGCAAAAATCTGTACAATTTATTCCAGCATCGAAAAATAAAACACTCCGGAATGGGTTTTTCAATATTGGTTTTTTGTTGTGTTAACCAATAGTTGATGGCAACTTCCAATGAAACACCGGAATGTGAGAAAAATCTATGATTTTTGCTTGCAGTGTTAACAAGTCGAGTGTAAATGCAGCTCTTGAAAGGTAACATGATTCAGAAATTATGAGAAATTCTTGGGATTAGGAATTTTTGATTTTTTTTCCTTCTTGATAATTAGGGACATTTATAAAATCAGGTCTGAATTCTGAAAAGAAATTTCACAGATATTCTTCTCATTCATTTTTTGTCAAGCTCTTGCAATAAAGTAATAAATTACTACATGTAGAAGTAAAATGAGAGCATTATTGTATCTTGAGAACTTTTTTGGCATGCATGATGCAATTGATAGAGCTTCAGATCTAATACTGCTAGTTTTCTATTGGGATTTTTAAATATTTGACTAAAGAATTCTGTGCCGGTACATGAACATTTAAGTAACAATTCTTGATTTCAATCATCTACTGTACATGTCCGTAATTCCATAAATTAGGGACCCACTTGAGGGTCCCACCTACATAAGGAACCCACATGTATTTGTGGCTCTGAGTAAAGACTTAAATAGTGGAGTGAGATTGTAAAGTGATTTCCAAGCATAATATTGCATCCTCGTACCTACATGTAGTAAAATTACTTAACAATCTCACTCCACTATACATGTATAAGTTTTTACTCAAAGCCACAAATATACTGTACTGCCAGATCTTTAATATTGCATTGCCTTATTGCCATTAATCATTCAAGAAGAACCCTTCTGAGAAATCAGAAATTAGACTAGAGACTAGAAAGATCAGAGAAAATGATAAAAGAAAAAGATAAATGAAATGATTCAGGAATATATGGCATAATAAGGGAGAAAGGGAATTCTGGTAATTTGGTGATTATCATATTTGAGTAAGTCACCAATGATGGGACATCAAACAAGTTTTTTTTCTTCTTTTTTTTCTTCTTTGTTTTTTCTTCTTCTCATTTTCAACTAAAATTTAAACACTTTCCATCTTAATTTATTATAATGCTTACACTGTGCAAGTACATTATTTCACAACTTGACCTGCAGTACACTGTATATTTGGTTCACAAATTTAGGTAGTACATGTATTGTACAGTAGGTGTTTTTCTCAAAGTTGAGCCAAACAAAGAGGAAAGCCTTTTCTGCTTACTGGTAGATACTTTTGGTTTTAATCTCTCCACGGTGGATAATATTTACTGTAACAAAACGTGGATACATGTACAGGTGTACACATAGCCTACTTTAACTTGTCAGAAAGTCTTCTTGAAATCTACTAAAATACAATTAAAAAAACATCTGGATTAGAGGGAAATGGCAAAAGTGAGCTCTAGGTACAATAGTACAATTTCCATGGACAGTAAAATTATTGATGATTTGATTCTGCTGAACATTCGAAAATGGTTTTATTAGGACACAGAAACCAGATCCCTTGTTACTCCTTAAATCATTTTCTTTTTTTTAATGCACATGTGCAGTAGTCCTATTATATGTACATACTTTCACCAAATAGAAATTTATATACATGGGGGGGGGGGGGGGGTCACAAAATTACCCCTACCTTTGACTATCACATTAATATTTTTTGGTTTTTACTTGCACTAGATTTAATAGCATATTTTACTGTAAATAGACAAGTGCTTTGTCTACACACCATGTCTCATTGCACTCCTTGTAGTTACTCGCTTCACCTACCATCCCAGTATAGCTTTCTGAGTAAGCTGCCAAAGGGATTACAAGTTTATTACTTTAGCAGTTTAATAACTGCAGATATTTATGAAACTGTTTAACTCTGTAAGTTATTTATCAGATTACAACAACAACAAGAACAAAATAAAACTAATGAGTAACCTCCATCTAACTAAAGTAATGATCTCTTACTATGTGTAATTTATCAAATAAAAGATGATCTTCTTTCAGTCAATACATGTGAAAATACATCCATGTTCATGTACTGCACAAGTACATTTACCAAGTCCCAAGTTTGAATCATGTCAGTCCAAAAGACATAGAAATTAAGAAAATCCAGTCAGTGCTTTTGTAACTAAACTTTTTTGTAGAAATTTGAACCATTGGTAGTTCATTCAAGTCCCCAAAAATACATCAAAGTTCTGGACAACAAAATTATAAGCTTCATGAACATACAATGTACATGTACGTCTAAAGGAACACCAAAGTTGCTATTAAAACAATTGGGAAACATTTTTACATGTACAATGTACTGTAGGTGTAAAACCTCTACACAACTATTTTGCTACAATGTAGTTGGAAAAAAAGTGAATGAAAATCTATTTCACTTTCCAAAATTAATAAATACACTGCACATAAGCCTACATGTACATGATAAGTCTCAATTCCACTTTCATGTTCATAAAAATGGGTTCTACAATTTAAAACAATCTTTAGTGAAATCACAAAAGAAATCATATATATAATTTTTTAAATGGTTACAGGTACACATGTTGTAAACAACACAACTTTAGAAAAAGTCCACCCTGATATTAAAGTTGGTTCAAAAGTTGAACACTTTGAGGAATGGATTAGTGAAATTCTTTTGAGGAAAATCCAAGGAAAAAACATTAAATTTTAAACTTCTAATTGACCAAATGGAAATTGGCTCCTGCCATCAAAAATTGTATAATGTGCATAATATAGGGCACATGGACAATTTAACATTTTTTCTTCTTCTTCAGAGAAAACAGAATATACACTTTACACTTTAGAAAGTGGAAACCTATGATTTTATCAAAACAAGGCAAATGAGGTAACTCACAATTCAAATGGAAGAGCCTGTTCATGGTAGTGGAGTTTCATAGCTTTTTTCCCCCTCTTTTTGATGAGATTTTCACATTTTCTCATATTCATTGTCATTGTCATTGATCTGTATGTCATTTTATTAAAACTAAAGAAATCATAATCATATTTATGAGGGTCAATTTCCTCTTCCAATCTCCCTTTTTCTCCAAATAAACAAGATTCCAAAAAGTTAACAGTAGAAGAACTAGAGATAGAATACATATCTGTACAGAGTAGATTTGAAGGAAAAAAACATGACTACACCTGTACATGTACAGTACTAATAAATAAATCTTCAGGGGAAGACCACCACTTCACCATGATCTTTAAGAATGAGAGGAACAGTAAAATGAGAGTTAGAGCAGAATCCAATTTGAAATACATGTAGAATTTTTGTTGTTATTAATCCATGAAACAAAATTGGCATCTTCACATGTCCTCTCCTATTTGCTCCTTACTGGTACTGAATATTTCATGAATTTCTATTTTCTTACTTACTGATAAGGAGAAGACCTACATGTAGATTTGGTTCATGTGGGGGTTACGGAGAAAACATCTCTAGAATCTATGTGCAATAATTTAGAGAAGATCAACTTATTGATTAAAAAGTATTATTTGAAGAAAAAAATTAAGAACTCTTCATCATAGCATGTTGGGAGAGGATCTCAAAATACACATCATGTAATTCAAAAAAATATTTTGTAAAAACCCCAGGCTCTATTAGCAGTATTGCAACTTCAAAAATTCATATTTTTTTTTTTTAGTTTAATTTTAATCTTAGGGGCCTACTCAGTTTGCTTAAAATTAGACTTGGTCATGTTGGTCAGTCACCGAGTCACTGATGTCTGAACTGTTTCTATATTTTTTCTGCTCATAATCATATTAAAACCAACTTAAATCAGGATGGACTTCTTCTTAAAGACTAAACCTTTCTGCCATTGTTGTTGTTAATAAATCTATCAAAACTTCTTTTTTTTTCCTGATCAATTGACAATCATAGACATGAATGAGAGACAAGCGTTGCTATTTTTCAAATTTCAATTGGGGGGCATTAATCAGTTCAGGACAAGAGACAAGATTAAATAATTACACTTTATTGTCTTGAACTATTCACATCTGGCCATTTACAATTTTCAAATATCAATAATGCAAACTTCACAAATAACAGTGACTTTCCAAAACATTAAACAGGCGATCTTCCAAAAGACAAGACCCGATTTACTAGGTTGTGTGACGCTCTAAACCATTGATAGTCCAACACATAGCAAAGCGTGTTCTTTATCCGCCATTCATTTTCAATAACAAAGCCACACACATGCACGAACTCATCCCACCGACTCTACCATACCACATGCAGGTGCAACTTGCTCGCGATCATTCAATCTCATCGGCGATGGTCGCACAAAACTACTCTAAAATAATGAAATAAACTTACTTTCAAATGCTTGTAAGAAGAGTTCATGATCTGCTTTTAGTTGCTCCAGCTTGGGCTTCCTCGGACTTGCCCGAGAATGTTTGTGGGGAGCCATAATCGTAGATTTCTAACCCGAATTCCAGCCGGGCAAAGATCCGTTTAGCATAGCAGCCAACAATCACACTTTGCCGCGGGATCCAACGCGTTGCATGGTGGGAAGAACTCTCAAAATTATAAATGATCGAAGAGAAGATGATTTTTATCTCTTCGAAAATAATTGTCATACACAATGCACTTTTACCTACTGTGGACCTGTGGTTATATACATATTAGAGAAGTGGGCATGGGTACGGACCGATTGCCCAAAAGATTTCGCCAATATGCCCCTCCCCAAACAAAAAGAAATGCTAGCATATTTTTTACATTATATTTACATAGACTAAAATAAAGTTGTTTTTCATTTCTTCTTTACTTGGTCTGTGGTAGATTTTGGCCAGTAACGTTCGAAACTGTATACTGTCTATACCTAAGATACCTTAATAAATTACTTTTTAAATCAAAAACTGATATTTTTGCATGGTCAAATTCATGTAAAAATGCCAAACGTGAAAATTAATGAAGGTTTCATTTGAAGGACTGACGGAATTAGAGACCTATCGGGGAAAGGTGTATCATGTCATACCCCGCCCCCCCCCCCCCCTCAGTGTTATTTAGGGTACGCGTATGCTTGTTCCAGGGATATCCCTGCTTGTTCCCTCTTTTTGAAAGCACCCCCTATCTGAGGACTGTCAACATTTCCGAACCTCCCTTTCGCGGGCTTTAATTTCGCGGGCTTTTCCTGCCTTGGAGACCCCCCTAAATTCGGAAAAATGCTCAATGTACCCCCCTAAATTCAGAATAATTTCTCATGAGTCCAAAGAGATGAGAGAAAAGAAGAAAAAAAACACCCCCTTTTTTACAATTCTCGGGCCGGACTTTGTCGCACAAAAAAGTATCTCTTTACCGGACATTGTGGTAACACGCATGCGGTCATTCCGACCCCGGAGTGCCGGGGCCGGGGTCAAACCCCACCTGGGCATCACTCGAACAAGCAGATTTACATTTTTTATGCAGTCGATGAATTCTACCTACACCCTCTTGATCTATTATTATATGCAAGCTAGGGAGCAAATCGATCGAACGAGGAAATACGCTTGAACAGTATGGAAATGTCCATTTTATAGTAGCACATAATTTCATCAATCTGACAAATGCCGGTTTTATATAAGTTGGACATCGATAAGCCTATCCCCCCGCCCCCCCCCCCCCCCCAAATCTACAACAAAAATGATTATTATAGGCCTATATTCCTAAAATGTAAAAGATTCCATGATTAACATTGCAACGCCTAGCACAGGGGGTGTCTAGCCGATGCCGGACCCCCCCCCCCCCCCCCCCCCCCCCCCCCCCTCGGCCCCCTCAGATCCCTTCCCCGGAGAATTCATCAATATTTGGCCACCGTCACTTTATTTTCAGGCAGCGATGTGGTCTCTTTTTATGTATTTATGATTAGCCTAGAGTAAACCAAGGACATTTAGAGTGAATTACCCCCCCCCCCCCCACTCTGGGGTCGGAGGGACCGCATGCGTGTTCCCAAAATCTCCGGTAGATAAGGGGTAGTACGTTTCGCGCGCCAAAGTCCGGCCCGTATTGACTTTCACACCGGAGATAGGGGGTGGGGGGGGGGGGGTGAGTTTCAAAAAGAAGGAACATGCATACCCGTACACTAAACACACTGAGTGTGGAGGGGGGGGGGGTCAATACACAAAATAACACCGGGGTGTCGAGATGTTGAACTGAAAACCTGATGTGAGAACAAGCGTTGTGAGCTAAAATCATTCCCGCTTACCTTTTTATAGGCTTATACTCTCATCAGCACCCAAAGTGAACATTTTGCTACAACTTAACCATGTTGACGTTACCAAAAGTTACCATATTATAGTGGAAGCAAAATCACATTTCATTCCGTTTCACTGTCACTGATACTAAAAGAGGGCCGGATGAACTTGCTTAAAAAGAGAGAGAAATAAAAAGAGGGGGTCACTATTTAGCAAGAGAAAACATTTAAATGACCAATGTCAAAGTGGCGTGGGTCAAAGTCAAACCATTGACCTTTTATTATAATGTCAGCAGGAGGGGGGGGGGGGGGAGTTCAAACTCAATGCAATTCAATCTCAATTTATTTATTAAAATTCAAACATGAAGAATTTTCCTCAACTTCAGATCACAAAATAACCAAAAGAAATATGAATAAAAAAAACAAGGCCGTCTCTCTCTCTCTCTCTCTCTCTCTCTCCCTCTCTCTCTCTCTCTCTTACTCTTTTTGTCTCTCTCTCTCTCTCTCTTTGTCTCTCTCTCTCCTTCTCTCTCTCTCTCTCTCTCTCTCTCTTTTCTTTCTATCACTCTTTTCCCCCTTTTGCCGTTTCGATGATGGGGAGGGGGCGGGGATAGCTATAGGCCACTGTGCATTAACTGGAGATGGGACTCAGATCCGAGTGACTCACAATCATGATAATAATTATTCGTGGTGGCGCTATAATAATATACCTGCTCAAAGCAGAGATATCTATACACATATACCATCTATAATATTATAGATGGCTGTGGCTCAAACGGTCGCACAATTTTTGCCCTTTTAACTCAAGACCTGAAAAGCCCAATAAGGTTTCTTTACTCTCGTACACTTACTCTTCACAAATCAGGGCCGTAGTCAGAGTTTGATTTTTTTTATTTATTTTTTTTTTTTTTTGGGGGGGGGGGGGGGGGCATACATGTAATTGATCGACGTCCTGGGGAGGGGTCTAAACAAGTTCAACCGATCTTGGAAATGTTTGGGGGCACGTGCCCCCAGTGCCCCCCCCCCCCCCCCCCGTGGCTACGGGCCTGTCACAAGTTGGAAGCAAAAGGAATATGGGACCGGCCATTACACGAAACTATCGTAATAAATCATATTACGTTCACCCCAACCTATTGAAATGTGTAAAATAAATAATGGGATGTTCGCGAGGTTAGACATAATATAGACGTTCAGTGGTTTCTTACGACAGACTGTTACCAAATTTCACAGTATGGTATATAACGACTATTTCGGTAGCTATATCTGTTACCATGTTGATCGGCCATTAACGATTATCCATCAAACAAAATCAAGTTAGAAAAAACAAGGTATCCACTGCCCATTCCATTTACACTTACCGCCCCCAAAATAATTCCTAATATAATTTCAGTTTAACTGAACCTAAGTGTTCTCCACCACAACCCGAAACTCAACATTTCAATGGATGCTGATACC
This sequence comes from Strongylocentrotus purpuratus, assembly GCF_000002235.5. Classification (NCBI taxonomy): domain Eukaryota; kingdom Metazoa; phylum Echinodermata; class Echinoidea; order Camarodonta; family Strongylocentrotidae; genus Strongylocentrotus; species Strongylocentrotus purpuratus. The sequence continues at coordinate 37,130,478 of NW_022145599.1, forward strand.
ATTTGAAGGTTTCAATTCGCTAAAATTAATATTTTAAATCGAACTTTAGTATGGCATCCCTCTCTCTTATATTATTTTCATTCTGTTCTTTAGTTCTCCTCTTCTTTTTTTTCTTTAACTTATTAATTTTTCTCGCTCGATCTATATGTTACTTATATGACCAATATAATAGACTTGATTCGTGTACTTTTTCTCGAATAGAGTATTATGAATCATGTATTATGACAATGTATGAAATATTTGCAAGTTTATATAAAATGTGAATTGTATTGTTATTTTGTTGGTAAAAGAAAATAATAAATACTTGGTAAAAAATAACAGCTCTGTGTAAAAGCTATATACAACAACTATGTTCATGACATAAAAAGGTGTATACTAGTGACAACAACTTCCCTCACTTACGCTAACGTGTCTCGCAAATTGAATATGATCTAATTTTAGTCTGGTTGAATATTAATTGTTCATGAGATATAGACAATGGCTTTGTGCGAGTCTAACATTGCACACAGCTTTATACTTGTCGTGGGAATATTTGCAGGTTGAATAAACAAAGACCTGTTCTCTTATCTTGTGTTTATCTTCTTCTTTATAACTGAATTATATTCATCATTAGCAGTACAAAGCCACGTCGCTTTGTCCTTAGATTCATCCGTAATACACGTGGCATTTTATTCGATAAAAAAGAAGTCTTTCTCGAGTCGAATGTTTGATACGAGCTCAAGAACCCAGATTGTCACGATTGCCAGAGCACCTCTACCCAAAACATCGCTTATTATACGCCAATATCTCGATTCTCACTCAAGTCTGAAATACTGCAGCTAAGCGCACCATTGTTCATTTTATTTTAATAACACAATACTGCAATATGGAGTATAGAAAGCTGCTTGTTGCTGGCTTCATGCTGATATGCCTGGCGATCCCCGTGCTCAGTGACGACGATGTAGAGATTGAAGTTGAAGATGAGGAAGAAGTTGAAGAGTTTGAAGGACGTCGTGATCAGATGCCTCCTCCTGAGATCGAATGGGAGAATATCAAGGCTGTAACGAAGTGTAGGAAGAGATTGACAGACGATGACACGGCTGGTATTCACTTTGTTGGAAAACTTGCCTCTGACGGATCCATCTTTTATGACAGGTAAGGCATTCAAATCTACATCATTCATACATTCACCTCAAAATTATTATTGCTGAAAATAAAGCCTGTATCACTGCTCTCAGAAGTGCACACTATTATTATTATTATGTAAATACTCGATAGAAACCAAACGAATTATACATTACAATCTAATATATTTCAACACTCGAAACTAAAAATTACAATGTACGGTATAATGCGAGCCTTGAAATCTATAGCTTATAATCTAGAAATCTAAACACTTCCTGAATCAAAGTCATGGGAATACATTTAGTCCGTATAGTATAGGCATATAACGTGTGATTGTTGTGCTATTGTATGCGATATATTATAATACTGTGTTGAGCACAAGGTAAGGGCAAATGTTGATTCTCTGATAGGGCAAAGATCGATTGCAGGAAGACGTTTATATTATGTATACCAATACCGCAATGGGTCACAGCCATGAATAAAAGGATATGCATATACCTGGTAATTATGGGTAACGTGACTCTTTATGAGGGCGACATCGGGATTTCCACATACAGAACTTTGAACTTGATTAAATAACATTCGAAGTTATTTCTAATTTCTGGGAAAAAATCAATAAAATGACTCATATAATCATGTACATTATCAAAGAAGAGAGAAAGAGAAAAGATAAATAAAGTGAGAGAGAGAGAGAGAGAGAGAGAGAGAGTGCGAAAATAAAGAAAGGAAGAAAAAAAGAAAGAAAGAAGATAAAGAAAGAAAGAAAGAGCAAACGAACACGAGAGAGAGAGAGAGAGAGAGAGAGAGAGAGAGAGAGAGAGAATGTGACGTTTAGAACAGACGATTTTTAATTTTTGAATTGCAGTTTTAAATAAAATCTTTCATAAAGATTTAAGTGACAAGTGCCTGCCTGAAGTTGATGAGAAATAATTGTTGACAATATCCTTTCTCCTGATTTCCATATTATTTCAGTCGTGAAGACAACGTGAAAGATGAGTGGCAATCGTTCCCGATGGGTGTCGGTGAGAGCATCAAGGGTCTCGAACTCGGGATCTTGGGAATGTGTAAAGATGAGATCAGGAAAGTCGTCGTCGAACCCGAGATGGTAAAAAACGGACGACACCTTTTCGATCCCAACGGTAATACATTGATCATGATCATTATTACATAATTTATGAATGAACGAAGGAAGGAAGGAAGGAAGGAATAAATGATTGAATGATTAAATGTATGATTAAATAAATGAATTAATGAATAGTAAACAAATGAGTGAGTGAATGAATGAATGAATAAATTAATAGATAAAGAGAAAAATAAATAAACATATAAATGAACGTTCTCTACCATTTTCTCACACGACATTCTCCAGTTGTAAATAAAATATTATCCCTTGCCTCTTTTCTTATTTAACCATATTAAATAATTTTTGTTATGCTACCTAGTCATGTTTGTCTAATTCTTATTTTCTGTTTTATTGTTTTTTTGTTGTTTGTTTAGACGGAAAGATCCCGCGTGGACAGAAATTAATCTTCGAGGTCGAGTTGATGCAGATGGGTCCAAACTACATCAAGGGATTACCAAACATGTTCAAGGTTTATGATACCGACAAGGATAACTTACTCTCTCATGGCGAGGTAGGATGCTATGTCAGAAATGACTGATAAACTCAGAGGCAACCATCACACGGAAGAACTATTATTACATTTGAGTCCATCAGCCCCTGGCAGGGCAATCAAAATGAACCCACATTTTACATTATTCAGTGCTATATGACATTTGGAAAGCTTTAATATTAAAACCTGGCCAGAACAATTACGTATCCATTATAATTATGGTTAATTCCCCCCCCCCCCAAGGGCGAGGTAAAATATCAAAACATGGGCTTCCAGCAAGAAGGGCTGTCCAGAAACATACTCCCTTCCCTCCCCCGATCAATTTGTAGACTTATATTTCATGTCAGCTCATGAAATGTGACGTTATCACATGACACAGTGTATACCGTATTTCTGGCAGTAAAAAAAAAATAATAATATGTCTTTTTAATTTAACAGATCAAGGAATACCTGATTAAGGACGGTACCTTTGGACCAGACGGACCCCTCGTCAGTAAACTAGCTAAAGAAGTCATTGATAAAGACGATCGTGATAAGGACGGGTCCCTTACTTGGAAAGAGTTCTCAGGACCAAAACACGACGAGCTCTAGGACTTTAGGCTTAGATCTACAATTTCAAAGTTTTCATATTTTTTCTTGTCATCCAAATTGAAATTTTGTCGTGAAAGAGAGGACGGTACTTAGGCAATTAAGCGCATACGATGGCGATATGATATGAGTTGATTTCAACATTAATTGACAATAATGATGAAGAAAGTTAAAGTTATAGTGCTCAGTTTAGTATTAGTGGTAGAAGCGTATTTAGAAACAAGCTGTCTAGAAACTATTTCAAGTTGTAGAGTTAAATCTGAACCCGAAGGACAACATTGAAATGTGGCAATTTCTAGGTCCAAAGGGTGAATTACTCTTTAATAAACATGACTTGTATACCCCGGTACTTCTAATAGAGAGTATCATGAGCAATTCTGTTTCATTGCTTTCATAATGTTTTGGCTACAGTCTACGAGACCGACATTTCCGGTCTAGCGTGCCCTCTGAGGGTTCACCATACCGACGATCTACGAGACCGATATTTTTCTATCTTCCCTCATTCAATCAGAAAATGCATTTCTTTATCTGGTTTGCCAGTCTCGTGGGCTGTCGGTCTATTGGGATGACCCTCGACCGATACCTTATGAGACCGAAATGTTGGTCTCGTGGGCTTTTTGAACACTTTTCTTAGGGTTTCGAGAATTTTGTCGGTCTACTTGTATGCCCCGATATTCTTCCACTTCAAAATGAAAGTACAAATCTTTTCAACCTTCACCATGCATCCTTCTCAAACTCGGGTTCCCACCTTGCAAAAATTACCAGGGGTAAATCTCCTGTTCTTATGGGGATATTGTTTGTTTCCTCCTTATTCCTGTAACTATTGATACCATTGCACATTCTTTTCGTGTTTTTTGCGTTTGGTTGTTCCAGACTGCAAGTTCTTATTTTCTTTATTGCTTACTAATTGATACCCAAAAGCTCGTTAAAAAATCCTTGGTACCCAAAAGCTCATACCAGATTAAGGACTATTGATGATATTTTAACATTTATAAATCATTGTAATCTTTATCTGCCTAAAAATGTTCTTGATAATGCAGGAGTACTCTCATTTCGTTATTCTTTTTCTCTTCTTGTACCGTATGTAGTATATTACAATGCCCTAATAAGGAGCCTGACACTTGAGCACTATTATTACCATTACTATAAAGGATTGTCGTTTGATTGATAAAATAATAATCATATTACAATTCCCTTCCTTCAAACGTTTCATGACCAATGTGTCCAAAAATAATTTTATCTTATCATTTGATTCCTTATTATTCACAGAAATCATAACATTTCAAATGGCTCTATTTTGTATAACTTCAGTGTCCCAATCCATTCATATCTGGTAGCAGAGCTATATAGCTATATAGCGCCCTCTTAACACGGCTGTTATTTTCATGGGGGTTGTTGAGTCATAGATCAGATAAAACAAACAAAAAACAAAAATAAACATTAACAACAACAACAGGGGAAAATAGTGTTCTATAAGTAAACGCTAAACAAAGTACCCCTAACATACCTTAAAAATTGTCCCCCCCCCCCACCAACCCCCAGCACATTGTACATGTATTATTATTATCGTTTTCATTGTTATTATGATTATATCATTACAATACCTGTCATTATTTCATTAGTAGGCCTAGTATTAGTATTAGTATTAATATTTTTATCATTATTATTATGCTTGTCGGATTTTAGAAAGACATGATGTATATCTTTTGTTGCTGTTGTTGTTACTTTTTTCAGGCTTGCTCCCCCCCCCCCCCCCCTATCACGCAGTGTTCTTCAATAATACATTGCATGCCGGAACTGTGCAATAAACATCTACGTTTTAATATCTTTGTATACTTCATAAACATCGGAATAAAGAATTGTGCCTTAGAATTATCTGAGCAAGATTTCATTATTGAGAAGCGTCTTTTGATAACATTTTATTTTCATGATAACAGAAGAAAACAATGAGAGCTATATAATTATTGGGATATAATATAAATGAGAGTGAGAGAGGGGAAAAGGGAGAGCATTGGGGAGATAAAGAGGGAGAGGGGAGAGAGAGAGAGAGAGAGAGAGAGAGAGAGAGAGAGAGAGAAGGAGAAAGAGAAGAGAGAGAGAGAGAGAGAGAGAGAAAGGGAGAGGGAGATAGACAGAAAGAGTGAATGGTGGAAGTATTGCCTGATGGTGTCGGCGCCGACCTGTTGGCTGATGAGATCAGTGGCGGATCCAGGGGAGGGGGCCCGAAGGGACAAAGACTAAGGGACAAAATAAGGGGAAAACAAGAAGGAAAAAAAAAAAGGGGGGGGGAAAGAGGAAGTGAAGTGTTCCCCACCCCCACCTTTTTCGAAAAAGTATATTAAAGAGAAATAGAAAGAAAGAGAGCAAAAAAGAAAGAATAGTTAACTGCCAGTGTCGCAACAAAATAAGGTATCATAAAATGCTCATCTGACCGTAATTAAACGCCTAAAACCCCTGAGCTTCCGGGGGCTCTGGACCCAACCAAGGACCCTAAGGCAGGCCCCTTGATACACATCTGATCGTAATTTAGTGCCTAAAACCCTTGAGCTTCTGGGGGCTCCGCCCGCTGGACCTCACGCCAATTAGTGTCTGCCAGTGTCACAAATAAGGTATAAAAATATGTTCATCTAACCGTAATCAGAATGAATGCCTAAAACCCCTGAGATTCCGGGGTTTCCGCACCCTCGACCCCCACCAGCGCCCCAAAGGTGGGCCCCTGAATGCTTATTTGACGGTAATTTATTGCCTTAAACCCCTGAGTTTCCGGGGGTGGACAAGGTATAAAAAAAAATGTTCATCTGACCGCGGGCGCGTTGCCATAGCCCCCATAGCTACGCTACGCCCCGGTGGGGGCGCCCACCCCCCCCCCCAAAAAAAAGGAAGAGGACGAAGGAAGAGTCGAAAACGGTACATCGAATCGTCTTCTTTCTCTAATAATTTAATGAAACGTCAAATCTTCCGCTCTTCACGCAGGAGGGGGGGGGGGGAGTATTGATTTCAGACAAGGATTAAGAGTCGAGAATGGTAATACGAATCGTCTTCTTTCTTTAATGATTTAATGAAACATAAAAGCTTCCGCTCTTCGCGCGGGAGGAGGAGGAGGGGGGGTGGGGATAAACTGAATTCAGACGAGGATTATTTTCGAGAACGGTACAACGAATCGTCTTGTTTCTCTAATAATTAAATATAGTTTCAAAGCTTCCGCGCTTCGCGCAGGAGATTGGGGAACTGAATTTAGACAAAGATTATTTTCGAGAACGGTACAACGAATCGTCTTGTTTTTCTAATAATTAAATGAAATTTAAAGCTTCCGCGCTTCGCGCAAGAGGTGGGGGAACTAAATTTAGACAAGGATTAAGAGTCGAGAACGGTTCAACGAATCGTCTTGTTTCTCTAATGATTTAATGAAACGTAAAAGCTTCCGCGCTTCGCGCAGGGGTAGGGGGAACTGAATTTAGACAAGGATTATTTTCGAGAACGGTACAACGAATCGTTTTGTTTCTCTAATAATTAAATGAAATTTCAAAGCTTCCGCGCTTATAGCGCAGGAGTGGGAGGGGGAACTGAATTTAGACAAGGATTAAGAGTCGAGAACGGTACAACGATTCGTCTTGTACCAAAAGTAGTAAAAAAAAAAAAATTCCTCGAGATTAAAGGTAGATATGGTGGAAAACAATTTCATTATTTCTTGGAAGACCATGACAAATATTATCCATAATGGAGGCAGAGTCTCATAGAAGGTATTTTGTATACATAATTTGTTCTCAGCTCATCAAATGGGGAAACTTCGTCTGTGATGACAGCATAAGTTGCAACCGCAATGCTGAATGGGCAATCAGTGTTAGTAATTTCAACATTCAAGAGTTCTAAACTTTCATGTTCTTTGTCCAAATTCCTATTTCTTTTATGCTTCCCTGTTTTTGTGAAGTTAAAAAAAAAACCTTTCTGCTAAGAAAGCATGTGTATGCTTGTAAGTAATCAACCAGGGATCTGACGGCTTTTAGTCGCCTCCGAGGAACTTGCACTTGGTAATGAGGATTAATGTCTGACCAAAGGGCCTTCGCGCATCAACTTGAATTTGAACCCAAGACCTCCTGGTTACGTGACCACGGCTCTACCACTGAGCCATCACATCTCCTCCTTTAAAGAACATAATGATGATGTATTCTTGCTTTAACGATAGACGGCAAACTCTAGCACGCCCCTCGTATTTCATAAACAGAGTTATGCTCCACCAAATTAGCCAGATGCCATTACAAAATCTATACCCAGGGCAGCTTAAACATAACTAGTCTTCACGTTTCAGCCACTATGACCGCCCTCACTTCTTACATGTATGTTGCCACGAACTCGTCAAATTAAAAGGGAGTATATACTATGCAAAATATTTCAACTACTAGAAATAAAAACTACTTCTAATCTCAGTACTTATAAAATGATACTCGTGATAACCAATTTCAATAATTTTGCCCTCAGACAATTTTTTAAATATCTTAGACATTTGGGAAATTACCATTAAAAAGATTACAATTGTTTGGGTAATTCTCAAACGCGAACAGGGAGGGGGAAATTCATATAGCAAACCTGAAGACAATATAGACGGTTCAAATAAAACAGGGGTACCTACGAAACGTCATACAATCAAGCTATTGCGGTGAACACATACAGATTTCACAAAGAGATTTCTCTGCTAGTCATTTTAGATGCAATTAAACAACGATACCCTGGTCCATGTACGAGTTGTTGCAATTGAGCTGTCATTACGAGGCTTGCATGTAAAAGTATAAAATACATTAATTGTCATGTAAAGCCAGCTGGTAATAGGTTGTAGCAGGTGGACAATACGCGATAGAGCTCAGCGATCGAGCGGGGGGGGGGGGGGCGTCTAGTAGGGGCGAGCGAGCTCATTGATTCTTTTATACGAATGCACCCAATTTCAAAAACAATGTCAGGATTATTATGAGGTGTCGTGGTATAGTGGTTCCATCACTTTTACTCTTAAACCGAAGGTCGAGGGTTCGAATCTCAGTACGTAAATGACGTCCATTGGAAAGACATTGATCCGCTTTTGGCACTCTCCACCCAGGTGTAAAAAGGTGCCTGGAAATTTATTGCTGTGGTAATGATAATTACGGAGCCTACAGGAAGAACATCTTTGATACTGATGAGGCTTCCCTGGTTAAACAAAAAACATTTTTACAGTTTTTCTTCTCATACTTTTCTTCAATCATATCTTATTGATTTTTTCGTCCTATATTCGTAGAGCATCATGGAGGTAGGAAAATTATTTTTACATTTCAACGCAAATACTAAACTGCATCATACTTCTCAGAGCATAACGTTTCAGGCATATAATCAAACAGCGATATTACGGATATTCGTATATACACAACATTTCTCAAACAATACAATGTACTCTATTTGAAGCAAGAACAGCCCCCCCCCCCCGCAACTATTCAAGGAGCTTTTATGTGTCTTCGCCATAGACTATGACTGCAATCAGCGCATGCATGAAAAACACTGAAGCGATCATTCTAAACTGCACCTTCTCCAATGAAATATTAGACAGACTTTCAGTGAATGCATGACTATGAGCTACTGAGTACTGTAATGGGCAGTCATGTGGCGAGGGGCGTACCTAGGGCTTAGAATGGCCCGGGGACATGATTTACACACAGGGAATAATATTATCCCAACTCCCTAATGCCATCACACGCACACAGACAGGTTACAAACATCGGCAAAGATGGTCTGGACCACTGAGCCAATTTAATCCTCATATGTTATTTGGAGTCACCAATCTGGTCGATTGGAGGGGCGATGACCCTATCGTAGCCTTTCTCTCCACCCCTTCTGTTCAACGAGTGCTTGACTACAGGCCATCCTCTCTACCTTCCTTCTATTATCCAACTTGTACGAGGTGGAAACAGTCGGCACTTTTAATATCACCGTCCTTATCATACTTATCATACTTACCTGGTGACCATTAGCTGCAGTCCATAACACGTTTTCAAGAGATGTAATGCGGTAGGAACCAGTCACGGCTACCATGACTCTACCGGGTACAAATGTCAGGAGATAATTGGAATGATAGATGAAGCGAGAAGGAAATCTTTGATTACTCATCTTAACTTTCGTGTCAAGTTACGAAAGGGTATGTATTCTGTCGTGTCCAGTGTGTATTGCTAGCTAAACAAAATGCATGTAGGCATACATGTAATATGGACATCCAATGCTGTAAGTTTATTATTCTTAAAGCCCCTCTAAAGTGTTGGGAGACCTAAATTTGCTTTTAAAAAAATGGATGGCAAAAGTTCACTTAAATTGTACAATGATGTGAAAGAGGATGTCTTTCAACACTCAACTCTGCAATGGTTTTCAAAACAAATGTGTTTGAAGACGAATAATGATGAAAGAATACAAAATTTGGGTTTCGTGTTGTACGCGGGAAACCTAAATTTCGTATTCTTTCATCAATATTCGTCTTCAAACACATCCATTCTGAGAATCCTTGCAGAAGTCAGTGTTAAATGACATCCTCTTTCACTTCATTATACAATTGCAGTGAATGTTTGCCATCAAATTTGTTGGGCTCCCAACACTTTAGAGAGGCTTTAACATTACATTTACGCTAAAACTTGCTGTATTTAACTTTTATTTTCATCATTATTATTATCGTTATTATTAACTCTTCCTTTTTAGGAAGGGGAGGGGGGGGGGGGGCTTCAGGAGATAAATTCAATTAAGGTTTAGCTATTTAATTAAAACACTGTTTAAATGCTAATTGATGATTGCATTTTGATTGAAAACATGAATGTAATCAATATCTAAATGTCGTCTTTCAAATTTATAATGCAATTTTACAGAATAAAAGCATCACCAGTCGACAGCTGCTCATAGTTCCATTAATTGGCGTTGTAGTCGGACAAACATGTTGTTTCCTCAGGGCATACCATGGACCGGGGTAGTCACACGTCTGTTCATCTTAAAGATTCTCTTCATCATATCAGTTGATATGTGGCAAGGTGAGTACACTTTTGTATCAACAAAATTTCGTAATATTTTCTAATATAAAGTGGACATGAAAGGCATTTGCATATCCATCGGGGCGGCTGTTTCATTTGTTTTCAAATATAATTCAGGAGTACATAAACCCCGCGACCCCTTCACGTGACAAAATAATACCGGGGGAGGGGGAGGGGAAGGTGGATGATCCGTGAGATTTGTTTGGTCCCCCCTGCATCCCTGCACCTCAATTTTTCCTCAATTTATGAGTAAAATTTTTGTACCAAATCCAAAAATAAGGAACAAATTGTTTTTTTTTGTGGACATGGTTATCGAAAAGGTTTAATTTACCCGGATCATATCAGAACTATACTGCTCAAGTATTCAATTTCACATGCCTTTAAATGAAGAAAATATTGTTAATTCAATATAGCTCTGTGGTGGAGGCCATACAAACACATGTGCAGCCGGTCGTTGAAAAGATAATCGAATAGCCTGACAGCGAACTTTCGTTACTAGAAAAACAGAAGTCTTTATGTTAAAATCAAATTAACTTATTCACAGTTTCATTGACTCGGTTATATTTATTTTTGTCTGGGGCGTATGAATCGACTTTCCGTACATTGTCAGAAGGCTTTTTTCATCGTCACCGGACGTCCTGCAAAACTAGTCTTTTGAAAAAACATTACCTAGTTTGAAAAGTACGAGGTTATCAAAGACCATGATGACGAGTGTAATTAGGAACTAATGTGCAATGTGTTTTTATTCTTTAGGGTGCAGGTGATTTTGTAATGTGCTCCGCAGATTGGCATTGGCATGGAAATTTCCTTATACACGTATTATTCTTTTCATTTTACCTATAGATTTCCATATACCTATACCTATATGATGTCATTTTAAGAAAGGTATCTATTTTATGTCATTCCAGTTAAGAATATGCAAATTAATTAGACAATGATATGGTAATAGTAAGTATAGCATATATTTTGTAAAAAAACAAACCCTGTAAAATAATGTAGAACAAAAAAACCGTTAGACAAGCAATAGCGGCTCGAAGGAAAATGATTTCAATTTGTATATATTGTCAACATCAGTGTTAACTTTGTTATGACCTGAAACAAAGCTATTGCAGAAACATTGAAAACTCAACCTGACGCGATTTTGTTAGCCTTGTCCATCATGCGAACAGTGCAATGAAAAAAGGGTTGCCTTGATTTCTTGAAAGCATTTGTGATCGTGTTAAACATGTCAGGAAAATTAACTGCCCACGGCTTACCACTTAAAGGTAAAGACCAGTATTGGAAACGCCCCAATTTGAAAAAACGAAATGGAAGCTCTTATTACCAATCATGTGAAAGAATATGTTTTGAATATTACATGACGATAAAAATTTTGACAGGAAACCGCCTACTAATTGATATATTTGGTAAATTAGTATATCTATATACTGTTGAGAGATACAAATGCACGTGTCGCACACGTGTGTGTAGTCCCATATACATCTTTCTGTGTACAGTGCTTCTAACTTTATGAAGACTTGGCCAAATTTCTTATAATTTTGATGATTCCAGACCTTGCAGTACATCTATGCTAGGTGATCAACCTTTTCTGATCGATTTCACAACGTTTCTTTCACTATGCAATTGCATGACCATAACTGGTCTTTAGCTTTAATTGGTATCATAATCAATTACTGAACTACATGGTGAAAAGAGAACCACAGTACGTGTGCATTTACACACCCACCCCCATCACCCACATATACGCACATGCCCCCAAACACATCACCACATGGCGGAAACGTCATTCAAACACATCGCGCGTGATTTCTACGAAACAGACTTTAACAATTGACAGCTAGCACATTACCAATGTCACTAAGGGGTGTGCAGAGCTCCTAAGCTAAGCTATACATTAAAGGTTTACTGGTACACTCTGGTATATTGTTAGAGGTTCTTGACTCTCATACGACAGGTCATAGGTTCCATCCTTGATTGGTACCTGGCATCCTTGGAAAAAGTGTTTTACCTATACATTTTATCCAGGCGCAACATTGTTAAACAATCCCTTTAAAATTGGTACCTGGTAATTGAGTGGGTAATGATAAGAGCAGTACTATTACTGACAAGCCAGCCAATGGAAGATGCGACGTATACTACACAATCATTTCTCAAATTTTATAATAATTGTTGAATATAACCTAATAAAACTGTTTCAAATTTAAGGAGTGAAGATATAATTTAACGTAACTATCATCTAAAGAAGGCGAACTGCGCAGATCTATTGTTACAAAAGACTATTGAATTATTTTTCAAAGCGTTCATTATCACGTCTATTATGTTTTAAAACCAACATTGGTGGACATGTATCAAAAGAAACGAAATTCTTTATTGAAGAGTTGTGATGTCCTGTTTAACATCAAATAAGTACGTAGACAATTTCTCATAACATCTCCAATGGTTGTTATCTAAACTGCATCACTGTAAACCAATTTAATAGAGTGGCTTTATAAGACTTCAATATTTTTGGCTTGCCAGTAAAGTCATGCAAAATTTAATTCATCATCAATCTTCTAAATTGGCGGGTTTTTTCTCCTCTTCATTTTGATAATTATACAATATTTGGGCGGACAATTTTTTTCTCAACCATTATTGATTGAAAGAAAATGCAAACTTCGTACAAAATTCACGACATAGCGAGCGTCCAACCATAAGATAATTTACAGGTCATCGTGTTTTAGTGATAGGTCGCTGGATTGATTGAAGCTATGGTTCCAATTCCCATCCAAGCGGCGGCAAGAATAACCCTTAATTTCCTATGAATAAATTAGTAGGAAATAATTGAATATTTCCAGCGCCTTTGTGACGTTTGGCCAAAGTTATCTTAATAGTAATACTCTGAATGGTTCTTAGGCATAGCGTAGGTGATTTGCTAGATAAAAAATATAGTACATGATATTCGTAATATAGTTTACTAGAAATACAATCAAATGTTATATATATAATTACATGATAATACAGAACTGGTAGAGAAATGATGATTTAATACTTCGAAGGGAATTAAAAATAAATTATTTATGAAGTTATAGCTGCAATAAAAACTCGAGTCAGCTTTTAGGTGAGTTTGATAAGGGCATCTGGCTGCCGGAGAGGAGACTCGATGTATATAACAGTACTATACTATTCAATGTCATGGGTGTGATTGAGTCAATCAAGCACTTAAATATCAAAGTGTCGCAGGCTTTGAGACTAAAATAGAACAAAAACAAATAAATATCGAAAAGAAAATGTCGTTTCCATATATATAGGCGTGAAGAAAATGGTCTAGGAACGTGAGACGTAGCTGTACTTAACAAGTTTATTATGAGCTTTCGGCACTTTTATATATATATATATATATATATATATATGTCGTGTATCAGTTTCTAATTTTTAAAAAGGAAAGCTAAGTTAGTGAATTCAGTAGATGCCATCACCATAATCGTCTAATATCAAATGGACGTTTGCATATTGGTTAGTTTCTACTGAATGGAATCTATTTTTGTATTATCTGAACTTCTTTTGCCTCGACTCCGTTGTCTCATTGCTATAGTTGAGACCGTGCGAATTGAGATTGAGCCTTTAAAGGTACTATGTCCCATTTGCAGGCCAAAAAATGAAAAAGTTAAATTCCAACTGCATTTATAAGATAATACTAATTTAGAACTTCCCTAAAAAAGGTGGGGCTGGAAAATGTCTTCCAAGTGGGAAAATAAAAATTAGTTGTCAAATCGACTTTAGGGCTATAAAGCCCAAAAGTAATAGTCTTGATTTTCAGACAATTGTACCGAATGGTCATACGTTTTATGCTGCGCAAAGATTCAATCTGTTTAATCTTGGCCATCACAAGAAGTGGGTTATAGATGTAGACAAATGCTCAAGTACCCTTTACAACTCTTTTCATGTATATTATTACCAAAGACGAAAAAACCAGCCAGTCACTCAATAGTGTCTGACAGTGAAGTCTAGCAAGTAAACGGGTTTCCTTGCATAATTTGAATATGAGGACACTGCTAACGTTTAAATTTCACAGATAGGACATACATGACATATTCATAATTCCTGCAAAGTTTTACAGAATTTGAGGTTGGCTGCAAAAGGGACATAGTACCTTTAAAAGCTGTAGATGTCATCAGCTTGGCGCAGATGATATTGACATGTTGTCTGGTTTAATCCCGCCCATTAGGAGTTCAACCAGTTCATGGCTTCTTGACATTGACCTTTAGAAGTCCTTTAAACGAACTGAGACAGCTTCTCATTTTAGCCTCAGGTGTCTCTGGTAACTCACATCTATATAATTTGATATAACCCCCCCCCCCGGTCCCCAGTCTCTCTCTCTCTCTCTCTCTCTCTCTCTCTCTCTCCGTGTCTGTCTGTCTGTCTCTTTAACCTTCATCTGTCTATGTTTCTTTTCTTCCATGTCTAGTTCTCATTCTCTCTCTCTCTCTCTCTCTCTGCCTCTTTCTTCTCAACCCTCTTGCGTGTGTTTATGTGTTCTTATGTGCGTGTGTGTGTATGTGTGCGTGTGGTTATATGAAACCAAGTATTTTTAATAATCGGAATATATCTATAAATGGGCAGACTTTATTTGATAGATACTTGTTTGAAAGAGGAATTGTTTAATTTAATCACTTGATTGAGAAAGCTCATGTTGACGCTGTTCAATAGTTTGTGAACCTCGGTATGAAAGGTAATAATTAGCTAATGATTATTGATTTTTATGATGCAATACCCAGGTTATGGAAAGATGATTCAGGGTTAATACGATTCTCCGAGGTTATAAACTATAATACTTATTTTTATATTTCAGGTTTAAAAAAATATAACTTTTAGATGTGGGTTCAGGAACAATTTATGTTTATTTTATAAAAGTGCTACAGCAAACGTATGATTTGCAGGTAAGGGATGGGCAAAATAATTACGATTTTATAGATAAACAATTATAAGATATTTTGTTAGACCAAGAATTACTATACACATTAGAAAAAAAAAATGAGAATTTCAATTTAGATTACTGCATGGAGCCATAATTATATACTAATGAGCATCTTCATAGATCTGGTTTTGTTGGTGATCATTTTACGTTCGTTTTAAAAACGGGAAATAGAAACATACACACATTTGTTTTTTATCTTGCGGGAGCATTCAAAGGGTATGGCAGGTTTTAATACAACTTTTTGAGTTTGATGAAATTAAAGATTTAGAATTCGAGATATATTTGTTGGGTTGGTAGGTAGTTCAAATATAATACAAATCTGAAATACTATAATTTTCATGGTGAAGTATGTTATATTCATGTTAAGAACGGGGGGGGGGGGGGGGGGGACAAGTATCAACTTTAGAAAAGAGGAAGAAAACTGTTTTTAATCATAGGGATGAGGAAAAGAAAATAGCCATTAGAATAGAAAAGCTGGGATTACATTTTTAAAAGTGGGAGCAGCTTAGTATTAATTAAGATTTGTTTTCCTCTCCACCGTGAGCTTGTTAAAGTGTAACTCTATTTTGCAGCCTGGTTAATAACTTACTTATTTATTATATTTTTCTTGAGTTGAGAATGTTAGCAGACATCTAATGAGTAGTGTGTGTGTGTGTGTGTGTGTGTGTGTGTGTGTTTGTTTGTATGAGGGAGGGGAAACTGGGAGTACCAGTAAAATAACCTCCAGATTTTTAAAAATATTTTTGATATAAGTGACTAATATGTAAAATTGATTTATAAATTATGTTTGTGTACTCTAAGTTCAATTTCAATTTTTGCTCAGTTATATACACTGCAAATGAGTTTTTGTTTAATGTTTATGTATAAGCAATCAATATTGAAAACATTTATTTAATTTTATTCAATTGTATGTGTGTATTACACAATTGGATGAATAAATCAAAATTACTTAATTTTTTTTTAAATGATAAAAAAGTTGGTCTGTCCGTCTTTCTCTCACTCTCTCTCCCTTTCTCCCTCCCTCCCTCCCTCCCTCCCTCGCTCTCTCCCTCACTCCCTCTCCCCTCCCTACCCTGCTCTTTATCTCTCTCTCTCTCTCTCTCACACACACACACACACACACACTCTGCCTTCCTTCCATTTGCGCTTTCTCCATGTCTTAATCACCATGATACTTTGACGTGGTTCACTCCCTCTCCTTCGACATCTTTGTCCAATCTATCTTTCTCGAGAGCACTATCCTTCTTTCCCCATCATCCCTCGTGACAAATCGTCCCTTTACAACAGAATACTATATTCAAATAACTAAAATATGTACTCTACAACACTTCTTTTGCTTTGTTTTTGTACGTTTCATTTTCACTCCTTTTCCCTTGTATTTTCTGTTGTTGCGCCCCTCTCTTTCTCTCTTTCCTCTCACTTTATTTTATCAACCCCGCTCTTCCCGCCCCTAACTAAAATCCTACCTTCATCTTCTCTTAAAAGCTTTCAGTTTGCTTCATCTTAATGTTGTAACGTCTTATTGTTGTAAAGTAATGTACAACAGAGATATACCAGTCGTTCAAGATCACGATAATTCCCGTATTTCAACCTTCAACGGATTGAGGGCAATTGTCCATAAAATATTAAAAAACTCTACACCCTTCCTCTTTGAAAACTGGGCCGATCTTACGGTCGGACCTTTCTCTTCTCCCTATCTTCAGCTCTTTGAGCTCGCCAAATATTAATGTGTATCAAAGGTATGGAAGTTGAATGGTAGGGGAGAACAAAGGAGCAAAAAAAATCTTTTTAAAAACCTTGTAGTCAGGGCAATGGTCCTGGGCTCTGAATCATAAAACTGTTGTTATCAATTAGCTACTGACATCCTTGCATTTTGTCGACTATGAGTATAATCAAATTTTTTCATAGATCTTTGGCACTTGTTCTTGATTAAAATAAATATGAAAAAGGGGCCCAGATCATTAAAAATTAGATATTTAGACTATGTACGAAAATTAAAAAACGAAATCTAACGAAAACGAATCAAATTGTTATTTCATAATATCCTGTAAATTATAATTTACACTTTAATGATGTATTGATTGCTTATAGGTAAGCAACGAGGGGGATCTTCAAGTTATATAAGAAAACATGTCACCTAACATTATGATACAAAGTACAATCGCAGAATTATTATACCTGGTTTATATACAACCTTATAGACGTCTATTCATAAGTCATGCTTCATCATGCAAGGTTTTGACCTGTCAGACCTCATCGAATTTAATAATAGGAGCTTGTTTTCAATCAGATGATAATCCATCAGTTTGCCTCTTTCCCACCTTTGTTTGAATATCATGCAGCTTTTGACGTGTAACCTGTTATAATTCAAATACTGAATTGCATAAACGGATGCACGACTGATTATCTTCTTAAGCATATTAATGATTATATTATAACCTTTTTGATTTACGTATTATCTTTTAATTATTTGTTTATGTGTTTTATATCCAACTGGCTGAAAAGCTGTATTTTAGGCTGATGTGAGATATTTACCGTGATTACAAAAAAATTCAATTAATCATACTCCTGTTTCTTTGGCTTTAGATCATACGAATTGTGGATATCAGCGAGCTCCTCTCAAACCTGAACCATCTATAGTAGGTGGACAGCTAGCTCAACATGGTGAATGGCCATGGATAGCATCCTTACTGGAACATAACAGTCCTATATGTGGAGCAACTTTAATCACACCTGATTGGCTCATCACCGCTGCACATTGTATGTAAGTCCTCTCTGACCATGATCTCCTCTCCTCTTTGACCATGATCAACAACTTCTTCGATAATGTTTATGTTAAGCGCTGTGAAACAACAGTTATAGTTTGTAAGAGCGCTATAGAAATGACTTTATTGTATTGTATTATATTGTAAGTCGATATCATCCGAGAGGTACTTACTGCTAGACTGAAGAATATTGTAATAATTCGTAACGGTTATGGGTAGAATATTATCAACATAATGATGATAATGATAATGATAATTGCATGACAGGTACACCGACGCACAGTGATAGTGGTGATGGTGAAGATTATGATAACAACATGGTAGTGATGATGGTGAGGGTGCTCTATAGGGTGTTCAGATCAGATAGTCAATCAGACGGTGGTGGGTGGTGGTGGAAATTAGGATGATAGTGATGATGGTAATGATGGTAATGAGGTTCATATGATGATGAATAAATGATGATGGCTAAGAAGATATTTATAATGACTATGGTGGATGGTGGTGATTATGATGATGGTGATAATAGCAACTGTATAGCAGGAATTACAAGAATGTTTATGACGATGATCATGATGCTAGTGGTGGTGGTGGTAGTGGTGTAGCGCGCGTAGACCAAGATTTCATCTAGCTCGACCTAGTTCATGCGTTGACGTAATCATAGTATGCGCGTCATGTAATTATGATGTCATCACACCACGCGCAGCATGGTATATGCGTTCCTACGCAACAGAAAATAGTGGGAGGATACTAACACAACCTGTTCATTCTCAAACTTAGTTTGATTTTGTCAGACGTACTTTTAGTGCTATCTGACTGTCGGCGATCATCGTCTTGGAACAGATATCTGTTTGCTTTAGCTTTCAGCATTCTTCAAAAGCGGAGGTAAATTTTATATTTCTACATTCTGTTGATTTTCGATTGTTTGCTTTTGCTTGTGTATTATTTTTTTCTTTTTCGTCATGGACGGTACTGCCAAGAATGCAATTCTATTTCGCTCAATCTTGAAGTAACATATTTAACTAATCCTTTTCCGAATTGATTAACATTTTCAATATATCATATTTATCTATTTTGTTTGTTTTTTTGTAAGCTCGTTTTATGTTTTGTTTCCTTAGATAAGCTCTGTTATACTGAAACTGAAGAAATAGCAAAATGACTGTGTTTGTTGTTCAAACAGAAATATGACTTCATTAAGAATCGATTGTGAAAACGCAGCCATGGAAGAGATGGCGAGGAACATGAAGATGGAGTCTGATAAACTCGCATCAGCTTTCCTCCGACCAAACCTCAATGGCAGAAAACCTCAGTCAGTGCTCAAATCAATCGAGTCTGGGAGAAGAGGAAATGTTGGAGAGAGAGTGAGAGAAGATGGGGATAGGATAGGAAATAAGGAAAGGAAGAAGAAATCCAAAACGAAAAGCTCACAAATGGGTAAGGAATAAACTGTTTAGTGTTTCTTTTCTCGAAATGCATCCATGTAATTGATTAAGAACTGACATAATTCACTCTTGCCAAATAAGATTGATCGTCTCCTCTAAGCGAGAAAGTTAATAACCTATTTTTTGATTGGTACTGTGTATAAACATCCAACACAAGTCATCCCAGCATGTCAAACTTTAAACATTGATTCCATCTTAGAAGTACTACAAGGATTAATAAATAATAATCTTTTGAACTTTAAAAACGAATTTGCGCCCTATGGGTTCTTAGCAAATGCCTTATATAGACTCTTAATATTTATGAAAAGAAACTATTGTATCTATTTTTTTTCCCTATCGAAATCCTAAGGCCAACCACAATGTGCAGTGGGAATTACAGCTAAACATCAGGGATTAATCGCTGAAACACCGCTAAACACTTTCTTCATGAGCCGTAAACCTTTGCTGGGAGACATTAAGGTATGCAACACAGTCATCTTACCCCCATTTATGTCATTCCGGACATCATCGTTATGTTTTATTATGCAGTAATTGAGGGGAAGAAGGTGGAATCGATTTGGAGCTATAAAACCCAGGAGTATGTTGTTTGTACGAGCTTATCATGAGATCAACGAGCTCCGCAGAGCTGGGATTCGAAATGGTTGAAACATCAGTTTTGAAATAGAAGATGACAGCACGAAATGTATGCATGATTAAATTGGACAAACAAGAGCTCATTACCTTTCCCCCTTGTTGTCTTAGCTTTTCGTTATAGTTATCAGACTGCATTACGTTATGTTTTCTTTTCATTTGCAGCGTGTAAAACCAGTCTCTCATCAGTTTACTTCTAGTGCTTCTGATGACAAGGAAGATAGCGAATTATCGATGGCTAATTCATTAGCTGATATCGAGCAAGACTATCAGAACTTCATCGCAGAAACACGAGCTCGCTTCCCTTATACCTCAACCACTGCCACCAGAGACACGAGCGTGTCACGACGAGATTCGAACTCATCACGACGAGATACGAACCAATCACGACGAGACACGAACTCCTCAAGACGAGTTGTTGATGAAAAGGGTGATGATGAGCTGACCAAGAGCCAGAGGAAACACGAGTCACTTGCCGGTAGGGTGAAGGACTTGTTGGCTAGGAGGATGGAGGAGCGAGTAGAAATTGCGACCAACAGAAACACACCAATTCATAGTTTGGGAGAACATCTCTTCTCTACCGACCACGCCCATAGCATACCTCGCACACCATTGGTGGAGTCTAGTCCCGAAATCACTCGTGATTACCAGACGTCACAGAATGGGCGTGACTGTGATGACTTTAATTCACCAATCAGTGACGTGCATGGACAGCTGATACCACGCCCACCTGGTACTCCGTACTTTGTAATCGCTCATAGGGTGTATGCGTATAGGGAGAGAAGATTTCAGTTAGCAACACTTCTCAAGAAGAGGGCTTGCTGAAAATAACAATTGGGCCGGATCAATGAATCTGCTAATTATTACGAATGTTCTTTAATGTGAACTTCTTCATGTATTGCGCATTGGATTCAAATTTGTGTATATCAGTACAATTGCATTGATGTTCATTAAAAAAAAATTAAAAAAACAACAGAACAATGTGTAGAAGTCATTTATGCGTTCTCTTGTGTTCTGCTTTTATTCCCTCTCTCTTTCTCTCTCTCTCTCTCTCTCTCTCTCTTATTATTCTCTCTTATTATTTTTCTTTTCTTTAAATACTTCTTTTGTTATCTTCTCCCTCGCTATTCCCAATCTTTTTCTTTTCCCACTCTCTCTCTCCTTACTCTCCTCTCGTATTTCCCTTTTCCTTTGTCTTTTCTTATTATCTCCCCTTTTCTCACTCTCACTTTCGGTGTCTCTCCCTCCCACATTTTCTCTCTCTCTCTCTCTCTCTCTCTCTCTCTCTGTACTCTCTTCATTTCATTCGTTTTCTCTCCTCCCTCTCTCTTTACTCTTCTCTGTCTTGTTTCTTCTTTCTTCTCTCACCCCCCCCCCCTCTCTCTCTCTCTGCCCCTATACCCTCTCTCATTTTAGCTTCCCTGCTTTCTCTGCTCTCCTAACCTCATTCTAATTCACCATTTTTGGGCAACCCTGTATGATTTTAATATGTTATGAAGAACGTCTGATTACAACATGAACCTAGAATGCCCTCTAATGTCCCGCCTTCGTTATTACAAAATAAATTAACATTAGATAGTGCATGACAGGGTGTTCATGGTCTGGTTACTCAACTGTAATAAATAAAGGAGCTTTTATGTGATTGTGAGTAAAAAGACACACTCACTGCCCATTAGGTGTCCCGCAGGAATATTTATGTTAAAGAAGGATGAAGAATATGTTTGCAATATTGCTCCGAAAATTGTTTCCCTATATTGTATAGCTTACTCGACATTCCCCCACTGATGTGTTAAAAGCATATTACCGTGTTTTTATCAACAATATGGTTACCAAATGAATATCTTTTTATATTTAAGAAATTAAATGAGATTAATATTAAAGCCCCCTTGGTGAAATACAAGTTACGCATATCGTCAACAAAAGAGATGAACAAAATTGTTTTAACCTTAGATGTAGTACATATTGTATCATGGTTGGCAATCAGGCATTAGAATGTAATGATAAAATGTCAATTCCTAGTTCCATAAGAATCGTCTCCTTGTGGTTTATGTCGATACATGTTGTGGTAGTGTATATAAGAATAGATAAATAAATTAATTAATAAATTAAAACAAGTTGTGGTAGTGTATACAAGAATAAATAAATAAGTAAATTCATAAATTAAAACGGTGCTTATAAAGCGCTTACCACTGAAGTCTCTAAGCGCTAGCAAAGAAAAGTAATCGAAGGGCTGTGTGAGTTTTCAAAGCAACATTACACTCGATGATTGTGAAATATGTTGTGCACGAATGTTAACGGTACTCCCATAAAGGCACTAATAGGTTCTAGTTTCTTTTCTTCTGCTGCAGTGAGATTATGAATGACGGATCTGTATACTCTGCCTTGATGGGCACAGCTGACATCATCGATGTCGATCCCAACACTGTTCAACACGAGGAGGCTGATGAGATCTACCTCCATCCGAACTACCATCGAGAACATACTGATTGGGACATCGCACTCATTCATCTCCGTAGACCCATGAATCTTACGAACTACGTCACGACCGCGTGTTTGCCCACCAGGGATATGAGAGATGCTTTCTATCCTGGGATAGCCGTTACGATGTCAGGATGGGGTACTCTCTTCCAAGGAGGTGAGTACTCTAATCTGAATATAGCTCATGGGCAAGTTAACAAAGAACATTCACAGTTATTGCCCCATCAATGAACATTCCAATTTTCCTGTATGCATAATAATAAACACCGATATTGTTGCGAACCAATGGCGGGTCCAGGATTCCCTCACGGTTGGGGGGGGGGGGGGGTAAGTCTGAAATTTCTGTGATAAGCTGAGAACAGTTATGACGTACCCCTGCTTCTTCTTCTTTTTTTTCTTGGATCTTTTCCCATTTTGTTCATCTTTTCTCTGTCTCTTTTCGGTATTCCTCCTTTCATTTCTTTCCTTTCTTCTTCTTCATATTTCTTCTTCCCCTTCCCCTCTTTTTCGGGGGGGGGGGGGGCACCAGGGCCCCTGTGCCCCCTTGTCGACCCCTCCCCCCGGTGAAGAATGTTTATTTATTTAACCTGTTTACACAGACTTTATGTTTGCTTGGAATGGCAAAATGATTAGCTAACGAAACAGCTTAGTTCAAGCACATTTTTATGATTTTTGATCCTATTTTTCTTTGATTTTAATACAGGTCGACAAACTCAGTTACTACGTGAAGTGACCGTACCTCTGGTAAACCACACACTATGTCAAGAAGAATACTATCCATTCAATATCAGTGATAATATGATCTGTACAGGACCTAAGGAAGGTGGCAAAGATTCATGTCAGGTACATTAAAGAATTACGTAAGAGTCTTTCAAGCTTCAAGCTCAAGTGTTCAAATTCATTTATGTCCAGAATATTGGGCGAGGGAATATAATTCATTCACAAGTTGATGAAAAGAGTGATAAATTTTATCAATATTATAATTTTGCTTAAAAAAAGAGGTGGTAATTTTTACATTTGACGGGACATACCTTTCTACCATCGGCACCCAAAGTTAAAAATAAGAAAGCTCCCGGGGCCCTGAAGATAAAACGGAGAGGACAGCTGAACTTGAATGTTTACAGACAGGCCACTTTGGTACAATGTGTGCATGTATTAGGCTCTTTGATCTCTTACTCTTTCTCTTCCAAATTAATCAAACAATAGCTGAGCAAACTTTCTATTGGTCACATTTCGGTTTAGAATTTTACGATTCAGTTGACAAAGTAATTCTTTTAGGAGAAAAATTTCTAACTCATTGAACCTGGGAATTATTATTTTGACATTTCTATTTCTGTTTTAAGAACAAACAACGTATGTTGGAAGTCAAAAGGACGTTAACTTTGTGTTATAGCTTGGGTGTGGCTCAACGCCCTTTTTGTTCCAAAGAGATGACAACTACCTTACCACAAAATAAAGTACAGCGTATGAAATAGTTGATCGGGTTTAAATATTGCACAATCTACGGAAATAAACTCTTGTCAAGTATTTACACAGTGGAGTTTACATATTGGCTTCTATGAATCAACAGTGATAAACAGCATTATATTTTCAACAGCTAAAGCCGGGGTAATAATCTCCCAGTTTGAAAGCGCTTATTGATTGTAATAAGCGCTATATAAAAACTGATTATTGATATTATTATTATTGTATAATTGCTTTCATCATTAACCCCAAGGGAGACAGCGGAGGGCCTACTGTATCCAGACTAGGTGACCAATGGTGGCTAATAGGGGTAATAATCGGTGGTGTGGGGTGCGCAGTACCAGGATTCAGGGGGGTGTCCTCAGAAATCATCGCCTACCAGGACTGGATTAATCCTATCTTTGAGGGAGGGGTCCCACAGAGAAGTAAGAATAGCACGCTTGTTTTGAATGATAATTATGATAATAATAGTAATGATAACATTAATAAAAATGATGATGAGGATGATGATGATAACAATAATATCAATGTTAATAATAATAATGATATTAATGTCAATGATAATGATAATGATGATAATAATAAATAATACTAGTAATAATAACGATATTAATAATACTAACAACAACAACAATAGAACACTTCTAACATAGTGCATTATGCCTTTGCAATAGGTATCTGCGCGTTTAGCTAACGTGTTTTCATCTTGCCATTCTTCTCGAAATAAGAAACGTATATAGTAGCTATTCCTGAATTTAAGGACTCGAAAAGCAGAATTGTCATTGTTAATTTGCAAAACAAGGATGCAAATTTTGCTAAAATATTGTTGGTTTTGTTTATAGACTTTAAAATTGAAAGAGATACTGGATGTTCAATTATCATAAAACGGTCATCATTGCCTATGTCTTATTGACAAGTGTGTATCATCTTACCGTCAGCTGATTCGATACAGTCAGCCGTGATGCCATTGGAAGAGTGCATTCTTGATGGTTCATTTCGTGGTAAAAGTGCGGAAGTAACGCAATTAATGTCCCGTACGCAGAGTAAAACGCATTTAAACGGAATATATACGAATCACATCCGCTTAAGATTAGAGTATATCTAGGAAGCATGTCTTAATCCGAATCGCATCTAAGGGCAACGAAGAGTAGTATCTAACATGGTGACTAAAAACGCTTTCTCACTATTCATACAATTCTACAAAAGTAACCGAACACTATTTTTAAGAATTGTATCGGAGATATCTGCTAGCTCTGGCAATTACGGGTTGAACACATATAATTCAAGACTGCTTTTGTCACCCATGTATTATGGTTTCGTAGTAAATACTCAAACTTTCACTCATGAGTGAAAGGTTATGTAACAAATGAAATTTTCATGTAAGATGCGATTAGACTATAGATGTATGTTTTGAAATATTATATTTTGATTCGATTCTCTCTTAAATCATTTTCCTAATGTAATACATTAATAGCATGAATATTTTACAGTAAAAATAATGTGATTAGCTCGAGGGGATAACCCACTTGGTAAAAGCTCTTTCTTCAATTAGGTCCTGATGGAGTTGTTGATATTCTATCAATATCATAGTTAATTATAACACAATATCAAATAAAACTCTCGAAAATAGATATGAAACAAGGATTGTAAGGAACATACTTTAAACAAAAAAGCAAAACTATGATAAATATCAGGTTCCAAAGTTCATGCAATGGATATCAATTTTTAAGGTAAAAGACGCTCTACTAACTGCAATCAGAAACATGCACCCACTGCGAAATCATTAAGTATGCACATTTATAATACATGTTCCATTCACTTTTCACCTGATTCGCCAAGAGATGATGACGTGCGAGTCACATGACTTCACTTGCCAGGGAGGTTGGTGTATTCCATACTATGGCAAGTGTGACGGGTTTCCTGACTGCAGACTGGAAACGGACGAAACTTTCTGTGGTATGTACAACACTCGCTTGTTAACCAGGCATACTAAGAATAATAAATGAATATAAAAAACAGTGTGGTCTTACATACGCAGGGTAGCCACCTCAGTACCCAAACTGCTCTTCCTGCGGACCTTGCAATTATTATTAACCCGGCAATAGCCATGTTTTCATTTACACCTGGGTGAAGAGTGGCACATGTGTCTTGGTGTCTTGTGAAAGGACGTTAGTGCCGAGCTTTGATTTCTACCCTCAACCCTTGGATTGAGATTTCAGCGAAGGAACGACTATTAACACGACAACTATAATTAAATGTCTATTTATACCAGATTCCAAAAAGCCATAGTATAAAGGCGATGATAGGGGCTCTTGAAGCCCGTAAGTGGGCATTGTGGGGGAGTTGGGGGGGGGGGGGGAGGGGTCATCGGGCTTGGTTGACATGCTAGGAACAAGGGCGGATGTTAGAGGGGGTGATGCTAGAGATGATCTTCTTTTCACATTGCCTCGATCATCCTTTTTTTTGTTTACGCCTCTTTCTCTGTTTTAGTTTTTCACCATTCGATTGGGATCACGTGCCCCTATGCATTAGTTGCTACACAACTGCCATTCGAATTAGATGCAGCAAGACAATATTTATCATAGAGTTATGTCAATCCTTGAAAACTACATTAATTGTACTCAAAATGCAAATGTGAATCAAGGACAAAAAACTAAAATGGTATTCATCATTATGGATGTACTGGTAATAACATATTCATATTTTATTGATACAGATGGCGTCTTAAAGCTTTTCGATCCCTTCTTCTACCGCCGTGTGGCCAGAAGGGAATCAGCCGTGATCATCACAAACGTTCCTGACATGCACGTCTGTGCTAGAATGTGCCTGGATGCGGACTTCCCGTGTGGTGTCTTTGAATACTACATAGCAGGAATGATCATAGATGTGAAGAATCAAACCAAACCCGTTTATGATTGTCTGATGGATGGACCCGGCATGGTGATGGTTCATCTGTCAACACCCGAGTCAAAAAGAATAAACTTTCACCAGTTTGTCAGAAAGATGGATATTTCAGGTATGTTCTCTACCATTGTCATTATAGTCTTCTTCAATAAATTTAAAGCAGTTTTAGGCCTATTATTTGAAGATCCTTGGCATTTCAGTTCATACAGGCTTTTAAGGTAATGTCGATTGTCGAAATAAAGGTTCCGGAAAATCTGTGCCCATGCACCTATGATAGCTACCATAATTATTACAAAATAGGATGAAAGTGGCTTTACCGTTAGTGAAATCTACATTATATTATGTCTATAGTCACCTTATCTTAAAAATACAGATCTATTTTAATGGTGTCTCTCATAATGTTCACTAACATAACACCGACTTTATTCATTGTCACCATTATTAATCATGCCTACACTTTCTTCTTGATGTTTTTGTTTTTACTACATTCTCTGCAACACTCTTTATGTCGCTCTGTTTATACTTAGATTTGTTTAGCATGCGCGTCCTTTTCCTATTCCCTTTCTTGTTCACCTCTCTTTCCCGCAAAACACAAACCAAGACATATTATGTAATGACTATTTCACTCATTGTCTCCCTTCACTACAGCTGGAGACAATGCCGTGTTCATATCAGGTACAGATGTCATCTTGTCTCCTTCTTACCTCCCTGCAAACTCCTTCAACCCTTCTCCTTCCTTCTCCTCCTCCTCCAACTCTTCCTCCTCTCCACTCTCCTGGACAATTCGTCTCTCTGAAGTCAACTACAACACCATCGTCTTCAAGATGCTCGCTGTCAAAGGTCAAATTGATTGTGGTAACTGGTCCTCTTTCTCTCTGCTCTCAATCAATGGTGGAGGTAATTTCACAGCAAGTAGTGGTAAGGTGGGGACAGCTAGATGTCTCAACGAATTCGTCGTAGGGGAGACGTTCAACGTCGATTCGGCAGAAGTTTTCATCACTTACTTCGCCACGGATTTGATAGAGACGGGATTTATGTTGGAGTATAACGCAAGTAAATATACTTCAATCAATTGTTTTAAGTACTAACAACGATTACCACTGTTATGTGGATTTGCCTTTTGAAGTTTAAGATGGAGATAACATCTTAAAGCTCTTTCATTCTTTGTCATAGAATCATCTATATTGCTTTGATTTAGATCAACTCGAATTTGGGGAAGAAAAATGTAAATGTAGAATGAAAAGGAATAGGAAAACGGAAGTAGATGGAGATGAAGATCGGACAATTAAATGGAAAAAGAAAAGAGTAGCCTAAATAAGTAGTATAAAGTGAAGAAGAATAGTAATTAAATTAAAGAAGGACCATATTAGAAGACATTTAAAGCAGGTTACAAGAATATGTTAGATGTAAATGTATGTGATCAGGATAATAATATATTTGATCTAAAATATTCAACTATTGTTCTCCTTGGTCTAGGATGGTTGTGTAACCAGAGTTTTATCGCTTCTCCTGGGTCTATCAGCTCACCACGATTCTACTCTCTCAGGCAGACATATCCACCCAATATCCGCTGTCATTACTCCATCACGGCACCACCAAACCTCGTCGTCGCACTTCATATGGACTCCTATCAAATCGAACCAGACATGGAAGAGGGAGCATGTGACTTTGATAGTCTCAGTATCTTTGATGGTAACAGCACCGATGCACTGAGACTGGAGTATCTCTGTGGGTATAGTCAAGCTCCTGTATCAGTGCTATCAAACTCCAGCTCGCTCTATTTGGTATTCAGCACAGATGAGTCAGGGCAGTACGCAGGATTTGCAGCCTCATTCTCGTTCATGGATCAGATTAAGGGAAAAGACGAAGAAGAGGGAGAGCTGAGAAGTCATGACGAGATGTCAGGTGAGATATTTCTTCAGTGAGAAACAGATTAATTTGAGCGGTTTCATGAAACTTCAACGTTTGTTTCCATAGTACACTGTCTATAAATATAAGACCACCTTGCATTCCTTATTCTTTTCTTTTACAATAATTAACAATCAAACACAACACTCGATCATTTTAAGAGAGGAAATGAATGTGATTTATTTGTCAGTCGCGAGAATGTGTTTTCACCTAAAAAATATGGTGCTCCATTTGGGTACACTCTAAAAATAGAGTGCAAAATTTTGCTGTGCAAAATCGCTGTTTAAAAAAGTTGGGCAAAGTATTACCCAACCTTGTGCCAAACACCAAGTCCCTTCGAAATGTCATTACACTTGCCATAGTGTCATATCAACATTCGACTGTGCGTATTTCTGGGGTAAGAAAGTAAAGATGCAGATTAATATTTGAACCATGCGTTGGGTAAACACAAGTTTTGACACCTAAACGTTTGATATTATGACACAACTGATGTTAAAAACTATGATTGAAGCGCTAGCGTGGTCGGTCGTTCCGAATCAGCTGTTCGTCGAATTAATAGTGTTCAAGATCGACAGAAGATGGACGAATTTGTTCGAAATAGACTACGATCATGCACTTGTGTCTTTCCGCAGCATTTATTTGCATGAATGCGTGTAAATCTTCTCAATATGGACATGAAATTTCTCATAATTCTGGACAATACATTATTCGTATGGAGAATGTCATTTGTGATGCAGTCACCTTCTGCGAACACGCCAAGCGAAAGACTGTCTATAGCCAAGAGAGAGAGAGAGAGAGAGGTCTGCTACTTATACACTACACTACATGTACATATAACATGTACCTTTCCAGCCAACTCCTCGGACAAATTTTAGTTTTTACCCAAGTCTGTGTAAAAATAAAAAATCATACAATAAGGTTGGGTTAAAATTTTACCCAACTTTTGGGTAAAAAGATACACAAGAACAAGGTAAACGAGTACCCAGGATGAGTTGGGTAAGAATTACCCAATGTTGTGTCAAAAAGGGAACATGGTTGTCGTTGGGTAACATTTTACCTTTTACAATGGGTCGTAAGTAAGCAAGCAGTTGGGTAAGATATTAAACTTTTGCTGGGTAAATTTTTACCCAACCACCCCTGTGTCAAATTTTACCCAACAAACATGCATGTTCCCTTTTTACCCTCGTAAAGTGTAACATTTTACCCAATATTGGGTATCTTTTCTTTAGAGTGTACCTTCCAGTTTTCTCTCATTAAGATCAATATCTATACCAGGGCCCTATTAGCAGGCACGTAGCCAGAGTTTGATGTTGGGGGGGGGGGGGCACATACATGTAATCGATCGACGTCCTGGGGAGGGGTCTAAAAAAGTTCAACCGATCTTGGATTTTTTTTTTCGGGGGGGGGGGGACACATGAGAAAATTATGAAAAAATTATAACATTGTAAAATGAATGCAAATGTAAATGGGGTGAGATCATGAAGAGGTCCCACTTTGTATTTGAACAACATAATGAAAGCATAAAGCTCAACAGTAATATTGTAAGCAAATGAATACTGTAAATAATAACAACCACAATCAACAAATTGACAAAGTGTATGTAGTGAAATGATTTTTTTTTTTAAATCCCTTAATTCTGTAAAATCTTTGTGAAATCAAACTCTCTACGTACTAAGAAGTGTAATGATAACATTTGTATTTTGTAGTCAAATGACTGTGAACATTAATCTCTGTTATTAATAATAATGATAATAATATATTACATTTATAGAGCGTTTAATACAAACTTTCTAAGCGCGTAAAAAAAAGAAAATACAAAGTAATGTTAACCTACAAATTACAACAATATAATGCATGATACATAATTATCCAAATCGAGACACTTAATACGTAAACAAATTAATTCTATCTGAAGTATTTGCTTAAGGAATACATGTCTATTCACATTCTCTTTTATGTTTTTATATCTTCCCACAGATTTTGACAGATTAAAGGGATTTATGTATGAATCGTCTCAAACTTCAAAGCTCACAACGACATCTCAATCGACCTATCCCAAAGGCATGACAACCTCTTCTAAAGTACTGGCAACATTCTCCGAAAAAATGACAACACTCTTACCAAGTCCTATTCATCTCCAGTCTACCGACATGGACCTTCAATATATTCTTAAAATAACACTGGTTGTTTTTCTACTGGTGTTTGTGATGCTCGCTATTGCTTTTGCGGTATTGTACTGTCGAATTAAGAATGACAATGTACAATTGAAGAAGAATTTACAGATTCATCGAAACGGGAATATTGTAAGCCTTTGAAGTTTGCATTTAGACAGAAACCTTCATCGGAAAATGATGGATCTACTTGATACGTTTCATGTTCGATCTAAATGGTATGCCTGAAAGGCTGTGAACTGGAGAGCAGCATCAGAGATGGATTAGGAGGGGACGATGAATTCATCAGATCAACAAAATTATAGCTTTGTTGAAAACCTGACTACTAACTATGAGTTGGTTTACAAAGGATTAACTAAAGGAACAATTGATGTAAATATTCAAAGGGTGTTTACGAGAGCAGGGAGCAGATCAACCACGAGCTGAACGATGATTCCCTCAATAAGTGAGGTGATTACAAATAATGTGCAGAACGACGAGGGTGATGATAGCAATGAGACGAGAATGTTTGAGAAAACATTAATGAGTTAGCAAAGAAAAGTGTATATCACAATTTAATCATTACCGATTATGTCGCTTGAACTGAAAACAAGTAAAATGAAAAAACCTGCTTGAAACCTTAAATCTTAAATCATCACTGTACATTATTTTTCTTTTTGAATAAAAAAAAGTAGGCCTTGGCCTTCAAGTCCGGTAAAATCTGAGACAGTTACGTGACTGTTCTGACAATATTCTCAGTTTAGCTTTATCTGCAACTGGAACACTGTGGAAGTGCTATTCTTTCCCACAATTTTGATATCATATCTTTATGATCGTTTTATATGCGGATACAGGAGATATGAGACCCCATACTGCCCCTACTTCCATTAGCGACTTTTACAAAGTCTAGATTCGCCCTATATTAGGAAACTAAATCAGGGAAATTCTAGAATGTTAAATTTCCATGTCTTATGACATTTTAATTGTGAGATATCAGTCAAACTAATTTAAGCAGTTTTCGAAATTTTCTTTAAAAACAATTGGCATCTTATATTGAAGAAACAACTTTTGTGGCCAATTTAGAAAAGCAATTTTAGTCAAATTTTCTCGACATTTTTCAATTTGAAATTTTCTTTCACCAGTATTACGCCCCCCTAAGATCTCGGCTGTTTCATAATCGCTGCGAAAATTTGCATACAAGTGAAGTGTAAAGACTACTATGGTAAATTCAATTCTTTGAAAAATCCACTTATTTGCATATTTATGGTAATTTTTGCAAATAAGGTCATACAATTCACATTTTTACCCATACATCATATATTCTTCATATTTGAGCATTTTTTTCACTAATATATTTGTTAGACCATTTGGAATAACAATAAGTTATTCTTTATGTTATCTCTTGTTTTGATACATTTTTATGTATTTTATTGTTCTTGTTGTTTGTTTCATTTCTAATTACAATTCAACTATTATGACCCCCAAAACAAACACCTAAACTTTAAACAAGACCAAATAACTAATGTTTTATCTCTTTTCAGGAAAAATGATATTTCCATATCTTTTGTACACAAATCACGAAAATGAGCGATTTTCGGACTGACATGCAAAAACAAAAGGTCACGTGACTTTGTAACTGTTCGTCCGATTTTCAAAAAATTGTTTTAAAAGATGCTCAAGACTTGAAAGAAAAAGGTCAGCAAGGGACGGGGCGTCATCCGTATACGTTCCCCAGCAATTAGACAAATTGCGGAGGGGGGGGGGGGGGCATTGCCTCATTAGGGCTAAGGGGATAGAAAATATGCGGAGATGGCCATCATTTGAACAACAGTAAATTACTAACTTGATATTTAGATTTTACACGTTAGAATCGTTTGGGGTTGTTAGTTTACTTTGAAGATAATGCACCTATACAAGTGTGTACATTGAATGTTGAACAGGTCATTCCTGAACATGTCTACTGAGAACATGTATATTAACATGTATATAAGTATATATTTATTTTACATGCTCGAATGTATCAAGAAAAAAAACAATATATCAAAATGGAAAATGTTATATCTGGAAACAGTATTATAAACATTGCAGTAGATTGTATACATTACTGACTTAGTTTAAAAGTGTGAAACTGAACAGGTCATGTTTGTACATGTCAACTGAGTATATACATGTAAATGTGTTTTTTCTTTTATTCTTCACATGCTCGAATGTATGCATAAAACTAGAAAAGGTCACGTCTTAACATGTCAACTGAGTATATACGTGGAAAAAATAATCTTTTATCCTTTACATGCTCGAAAGTATGCAGAAAACTAACAATATAACAACATTGAGGATATTATATATATCTGGAAACAATGTTATAAGCAATGCATTAGTTTTGATACACTACTGACTTAGTTTACTTAGACGAATATGAACCTATAAAAGTATGTATTATGTTGAACAGGTCATGTCTGAACATGTCAACTGAGTATATACATGTAAAAAAAAATTTTTTCACGGGCTCGAATGTAAGCAGAAAACTAACAATATAACAAAATGGAGGATATCATATCATGAAACAATATTTTTGATATTTCAGTAGTTTGTGTACATTACTGACAATCAAACAACTTTGACTGTTTGAACATTATTGAAGGTAAGACTTTATGTGACATGTGAAAATGAGGGGCTTATTGAAAAGCGTTGCTCGTAATGGTACGCCCCTCTTAAAACTTAGTACGTGTTTTTTGGTTAAAAGTGTTAAACGTGAGAAATGACGAGAACAAGGTACAAGGGTAAATGAAAATATATATTTGAAAGATTGATGTGTCCCACAGTAAAAGAGAAAAACAGGCGTACGTTCGAAAAAAATTAAAGAAGAATTTGAGAGTCACGTTCATCAAGGGGAGTCAACATTGAATGTTTGAATTGTAGTTCGATCTGATTAACATGTTTAATCTGATTTGATATTAATGGTAGATTGGTGTGCTAGCGAAACGGTAATCTGTTTTAGCCTGGGTAGAAACAGTTGTATTCCCATCTTGGGCGTAATGAAATTATGAAGAAAAAAAATATACAATCGCTTACTTTGTTCAAATATAAACAAAGTTAGTTTTATGGATTACAATATAACTCTGATGGAATATATTTACACGCGTATAAATACGTGTGACCGATGAATGTGTATGAACTATCGAAGGCACTATTATTACATTTCAAAAGTTAATATAAACTTTCTTCATTATCGAATCTGATACTCGTTTCATATATTCTGAAAATGACAGAAAAAAGTACATGTTGTTTAAAAGACATAAGACAAATGAATGTTTACTACAAACTTATTTATGGTCTGTGTATTAAAACAAAAAATCCTGCTACGGGGATATTTTACGGTGTTTATTTATTTGAATATCCATGCATTCTCTTTTTTTCCTTTAATATCTTGCCTCATAACCCTCTCTCGCACAATGTGTATGTGCCTGATAGTGTAAATATCTCCGTCATCGAATATATCTCGATAGTACTCTGATGAAACCAGATGGAGGTGGAGGTGTCAAGGTGTAGTGGTTCATTAATTTGACTCTTGGTTCAAGAGTTAATGGTTCGAGTCCCAGTCAGGCACTAACATCTTTTGGCAAGGCATTAATCCCTATTGCCACTCTCTACCCAGGTGTAAATGGGTACCTGATAATAGCTGGGTAATAATAATCACAGGGTCCACAGGATGAACAGCATTGATTCTGTTCAGGCTTCCCTGGGTAAACAAAAATATTAGAACATTTACTACTATTATCATCATTATAATATTGATGTTATGATATAAACCAGTATGTATGAAACGGAAGTATTTATTCTTCATACTTTTAAAACTTTTCCTATTGGGGCGAAATAAAGTCGATGAAAAACAATCGCGCATATTGTTTTTTATGTTCGCACTTGTTATTATCTGACATTAATATAAACAAATATACCATATCTTCAGACATGTCAAAGACGCTAGTGATAGCCTGAGAGCCTGTGCGATATGCGTGTGTGTGGTCAGCCTACCAAGTCCATTAGATTTGACCCCTTAACATTATTTAAACAATCATAGTCATTGACCAGGATATTGTTAATGTAGCTTGCACAGCTAGGGCCCCGGAAACAGATCCCATCGTCAGGTCGATGCCATCCCAAGCACCAAATTTTCTCAAAACCAGGGACTCTGACTGTACATTATAAACAGGAGAGACAAATTAGGCTGATGAAGATTTGTACCGAAGGAGGACGTCAGACGCCCTGCAATATTCGAATCCTTGTTTAAAAAGCCAATAGACCCACGTCCGCGAGCATTTTGTTCATAGGCTAAAGGTGATGAAACTTTTATCTTTTAGTGTCAAAACTTCGAATTTTAGAGTACGAGATAGCAAAATGTTTGCATCATTTTACATCTTACAGCAGAGTTATAATTACATGCAGGCATTTTTTCTGTTGGGAGGGGCCATTGGGGCATCATATTGCCCTACTTGAAATAAGAGCAGCATCTACCCTCTGCCCGAACTATGCAGTGAGTATGCTAGCGGCACTAGTAATCTGTTCGACTGTATGCACGTTCCTCTTAAAATCCAAGTTCATTAAGATTAAGTGCCTATGTCTTTAAAAGAAGAAGAAAAATGACTAGAAAAAAAAGAGAGTAGAAGAATATTGAATGATTTCAAAATCTATTTGATCTCTCTTTTTTGTCTGGTGTTGCCTCTCATCATCCACCGTCCTCTAGAGTGCTTTAACGAAAATGAAGAGATGAATTACGATGAGGAGCATCTTGTTGATGTATCAAATGTTTACAGATGAGTCACCTTTGCATGTCATTAGTTCACTTTGGAGCGACTTTTCCACCTGGAGTGCTGAGTTGGCGGCTGTCTTGCAATATTATGTAACTCAAACATTATACCCATGCAGCACCCTCTTCAGCAGGGCGTTGTATCAGACACTATGCTGTAAGTGGGAGTCGGTTGATCCTTCCAGTATCTCGTATTCCTCATCCTGATTCCGTTCCGGAGCATTTGAAAACTTACGTCTACAGAAAGACCTCCAACGCGAAGCTTCTGGTTGTGGAAATTTACCTGTAAATGAAATTCGATATGATAAGACACAGTATTACTAAATATAAATGAAAATAATAATGAAACGCACAAAGAGAGAGACACACACAAACACAAACACACACTCACACATACACACACACTGCAACCACCTAATTTATTTTCCACATTTTCGGTGGTTTCCCCCTTCCTCAGGGATGACTGTGCTCGTTGGTGATCAGAATATTAACAAGAATAAGTGTGTGTGTGTGTGTGTGTGTGTGCTTGTGTATATGTATCAAGATTAATAATAATATATCGTGATCTAAACAGTAGTATTTATTTATACACAGCTAAGAAAATACGTCATTGTATCTGTAGATGACGCATGAATTAGATCGCTGATATCACAACTACACTGTACTCCATAACATCCGGAACAATTAGGCCTACCGAAAATAGAAGATATGATATGAAGTTCTTTAAAATCCAAAAGTGGAATGAATGCACGTCAGTGACGTCACACATGTTTGTTCTGTATTATCATTCCCAGAAGCAATCCGTGTGCCTTCGGGCATGATATGCTTACGAAAATAATGATAATAAACAGTTAATGTTACCATAATACCATTGGTATTAACGATATTGATAATAAGTGACTTCATCGTCGGGTCGGGTATTACATCATCGACTATCCTATATCTCTATACAGTGTGAGACCCAAAAAAAGTTTACAACTAGAAAATTACTAATTATTTTTAAAATCATCTATGAACAGTAAATTATTATACATCTTATGAAAAAGTGTTTTACCCCGAATCATTTGGTATCACTTTTGTGGGATATGTGTTTGCGTGAGTGCAAAATTGTTTGAATAAAACAATTGGGATTTGGGAATTAAATTTGGTATTTGCAGATCCAAATAACATCCCTAACAAAATTGATCATGCCACCCATTAATATCGAATATCAAATATCAACCAACGTTTTGTGCGCGCGTGCGTGTGTGTTTGTGACTTTGCTTCTGCAAAAAGCATATGCAATGCATTTCATTTGATACAGTCAATTCATTCTCTCACTCCGCTAATCCGAACATAATACATACTGTAGGCATCACTTTGGCGCAAGTCGATTTTTGCACTCTCGCAAACAATGCCGCCTGTTCATCCAAGCGTGAACACATATCACACAAAAGTGATACCAAATGATTTGGGATAACACACTCATTCTTAAGATGTATAATAATTTATAAAATAATTAGCCATTTTCTAGTTGTAAACTTTTTTTTTGACTCACACGGTATATTATATCAATAAAGCCTCGTCAGCATTGGGTAATACGTCTTTATATGTTTAAGATACTGACCTGTGTTAGCATATTGTATGAGGTCTGCTTCAAGTTGTATGAATTCATCTTGAGCTCTGTTCTTCGCTTTTTCACCTGCTGCCAGGGGATTCCCTCCCAATACACCTGCTGCTCCTGATAAAAGTGAGACTATTGTGATCGCATACGCCGTGATTAATGAAGGACGGAAATTTTGGTCAATGACGCAAACAATCACGGCAACACCACCAATAAACACAAGTCCGATTATGATATGTTTGATTGCGTTGAAAAGATGACCAGAAAGAGGGAGTCTGCTTTTTACGATATCTTTCAGAAGACTTGACTTAATCCTGAATTGCCTCTGCCTCTGCGAAGCTCCATTTTCAAGATTTTGGAATTGCTCTAAGATTTTGATCGGGAAGGTATTCTCATCGTCGGCTTTTCTACCAATGGAATAGATATTGTTATAGAGGGTCTGGTATTTGTCAAAGAATTGTGTAATGATCGCGATCAAAAAAAGCACAGCAATGATGACGTTGATCCAAATAGGGCCCACGTAAGTAACATTTATGATGATTCCAATCACAGTGAAGAAAACAATTTCTACAAGCAGGATAATTGTTGCAGATAACCGCATGAAACAAAAGATGAACACCACGGCATAACACACGATCCTTGTCTTCTTAGTTGCCCAGTTGTATGGTTTCTCCAATACATGGCCATCATTATTAGACCAGGATATGTACATATATAAAACTAATAGTCCAAAAAGGTATAAGATATTTGCTACAATAAAATCGAAAACCCAAGTATCCCTCTGGAATTCTTCTCCACGCTGGTTGCTACGATTCTTGTATTCGTCATTTATTAAGACGTGCCAGAAGAAAAACACAAGATATGGAAGAAAGAAAAGGATCGCGTAAACCAAGAGCGAGTATGGACCAAACAACGAAGGGGTCGAGTTTATCTGTAAGATGTTTACACTCTCCTCTTCATCTTGTTGGTGGTTAAAGGCTCCTGCATAGATACACCGCACTTTGTAGGCAACAGCTAA
The DNA here is from genome assembly GCF_000002235.5 of Strongylocentrotus purpuratus. NCBI lineage: Eukaryota > Metazoa > Echinodermata > Echinoidea > Camarodonta > Strongylocentrotidae > Strongylocentrotus > Strongylocentrotus purpuratus. The sequence goes on from NW_022145599.1 coordinate 37,168,925, forward strand.
GAAGATAATCGGATACGTGACACAAAGTGCTCGTATTACAATGATACAATGAATGTCATTCTTCGGTACGTTTATTTCCGATATGTTCCAACATTTGTAGTAGGTGCTTGCTTGCAACTGAAATAGACTGTATCCAGGAATGAGTTTTGTGTTGAATGGGCGAGATTCATTGAGTTCTTTGCATATGACGTCATACTCAATATCATCTGGATAAGGTGTTTGTACTCTCGATCTCACTTGTCTTGATATATACAATAAAATATTCACCAAGCAGATGTCTGAATAGGTCCCGTTGTCCAAAATACTACTGTTCAGAGTAATTGAGACCGTATGGACCCCGTAATTTAATGAAGTAAATGACAAGGAGTAGTTGTCATAGGGGAGAGAGAGCATGAATTGTCCTCTTCCGCCAAGCCCCCAATGCCAAAGAGTTTGGTTGTGTTGTACTTTATCGCCCGTATCGAAGGTGATGATGAAATGGACAAGACTCACATAGTTGTTCGATATATTTCCTATTGACTCAACTATGCTGTCGACTGTCCCAGCTACAGGGTTCAGTGGATGGGTACACGGTGAACTCTTCTTTGCACCTAGATCCTTTTTTGTGGCGAAGCAGTTGTGTTGTGTTGTGAAGGCGCATTTTTTTCCATTCCATACCACACACAAATCGAGGTGACAAGAATGAATATTAATAGACCCATCACTATGAATGATATCCGTCTTCTGTTCGCCATCGTGAATTCGGTTAATAGCCTTGTAAACCTGTATTGGAAGACATAATGTGTCTATTTTTAGTCTATTTTTATTTTTTCACGTTAATGATACCTCATATTCCAGTGACCAAATTAAAATTAAAACATCTGACTCATACCGTTATCGTATTACACTGTGAAAAGGTTGGGCAATATTTTCCAACACTTTGCCCAACGCTGTGCCAATAGTCAATGGATGAACCCGTGTTTTAATAAAATTTAAAGAGTAGACAACGATTTAAAATGGTTTATTGACAGGCTGACAAAATGTAGGTCAAGAGGTTGTTTACATTTTTGAGGGAAATTCACGCGCTAGGAAATGTAATACTTTGTATTACATTGGAAGGAAATGTACAAGCGTATGTACGCTTATCAAGCAAGCGCGGAAAATACCGCCAGCAAATTAAAAATAGCACGAAGGGGCTTTCATTCTAGTTATGGCTTTCATTTTGAATGGACAAGAAGAAAAATTTACGGAGTCTAAAACATTATTAGAGGATTTGGATTAATACTAACGTTAGCACTGCACTGGAATAATTAGTTGGATATAGGGTCTATAACGCTGAATTATTTATTTTTTTCGTGAGCGACCAGCGGGATTATATTCGGGTTTTGGGCTGGCCTTTGTCGTTGGGCCCGATTAGAAAGGAGAGTCCATTTCATTATCAACTTGAACTGTTAGTGTTAGTGGCCTTGTTCGCATCTCTACTGGCAGGAGTACGTTGGCGATCATGCCAAAAGCGAAGAAGAAATCCGTGGCCGGGAGGAAGAGGGGTGGCGAGACGGCGCCCAGGGCAACGTTACCTCCAAGTCAGGCGGAGAATCCGAGAGCGGATGCAGCGTTACCCCCAAGTCAGGCGAGGAAAAGTCCGAGGGCAAGGGCGAAGGCAACGTCAACGCCTGTCGGAGTGGGCCCCAGCGGCGCCGACGATCAGGGCGGTGAGTTCAACCCTAACATCATTTGTAGATCTAGAGCTAGTGGCAATGATGTACCTGATATCAGTACTGGTAGGCGCGCGGCCATATTATGGCCGGAGATTATCGCACGAGAGTCGGTGCCCTCTGTGAGGGAGCAATCGGAGATTTCATTGCAGGCTCAATCGGTTGGGCAGGCTTCATGCGAGGGTAATATGGCGGAGCGGACTGCGCCGCCAGTACCCCCTTCCGTGGTGGGGTCACCGGTGCCGTTTATGAGCGCGGCTGATCCGTTGGGTTCCGAAGTGGCAATGTCGCTCAAGGAGAGAATTTGGAGGAGTGAATTTATTGATTTAGCCTTGCTTCTCAAACAGAATGCTTATGCACGGAGTGATAGTGGGGCATCCCAAGAGCTAGGTGAAGCCGTATTTATAGTCTGCGGCAGTCTGAATCTGGGCTCTGGTTGCAATTCCAACCTCGGGCAAAGAATGAAGGCATATTTTCGGTGGAGCATTGGACATCCGTGTTCCTGGTGTTTGTGTCTATTTATTTGGAGAAGCACATCGAGCGAAGCAGAGAGCTCATCAAATATATGGATTTGATTAGACACGCTTCTAGAGCATTTGGGGGCCTTGGGTGGAGAGAGTATGACATACAGTTTAGGCTAAAGCAAGCGCGACTGCCCGGGCGATCTTGGGCAAGCGTGGATGCTGAATTGTGGTTGATGGTGGTTGCGTCCCATGGGCCTCGCTCCTCCGCCTTTCGTCAGCAGTACGATTAGTCGAGGGATGCAAGCGCCGCACATCAAGTAGCCTCTTGTCGATGCCCTCGCGCTGTTGGAGTCTCTAAATTCTGACGAGCGAAGCGAGTCAGAGAAACCGAGGCGCTTGCCTCTTGTCGATGCCCTCGCGCTGTTGGAGTCTCTAAATTCTGACGAGCGAAGCGAGTCAGAGAAACCGAGGCGCTTGCGCGGAGGGCCTCTTGACAAGTGATCTGAATTATATATTCATGAGACCCGATTTCCTACTGAATTATGCATGTCTAGACCGCAGCGATTGTGTGTGTGTACGTGTGTGTTCGGGATTGCCCAACTAGGCTAGTCTGCAAGCACAGGCCCTAATTTGACACTTTATCAAAAAATCATTGTGCCTTGAGAGAAGCCTAGCCCAGCTATCTACTGGTACCTACTGGTTGTACCAATATAGGTCAGGAGCAGCTATAGTACGTGGCATATGGTAGTCTTATAGTGCACACTCTCTTGTACGACTGACCAGGGTTTGTGCTTGCAGACTACAACTAGGCGGCCAGTCTCGCTCTCACGGAGGGAATTCGCACGGAGCGGTAGATATTACGTCATAGTAGCTCTCTCTGATTGGATGACTTTCACCGAACTCTGCTGGGTCGGAATATTCGCCAAACAAAGTAAAACATAAGAAATTCAGATCACTTGTCAAGAGGCCCTCCGCGCAAGCGCCTCGGTCTCTCTGACTCGCTTCGCTCGTCAGAATTTAGAGACTCCAACAGCGCGAGGGCATCGACAAGAGGCTACACATCAAGGAGAGACGCTAGGCATCCTATCACATTACCCGTTTTGAACCAAATGTTGACCGATTTGGAACATGTTTGTGTTAGCACTTATGAAGTGTTATTATACTCTGCCGCATTTGCATCATCCGATCTTACAGGCGGAGAGGCTGGTATATATATACATCTATATTCTATAACTTTAGGCATCACTCGATTTTATAGGCGGGGGGCTGATATAATGACTTAATGTATATAAGTTTAGCCTAGGCATCACTCGATTTCATAGGCGGGGGGGCCTAGCATAACTTTAGGCATCACTCGATTTTATAGGCGGGGGGCTGATATAATGACTTAATGTATATACGTTTAGCCTAGGCATCACTCGATTTCATAGGCGGGGGGCCTAGCATTGCATTTGTAAGCATTTTTTATGATTCAATATATCTGTGTTATTTTGTTATGACACCCAGAAAATCAAAATGTGCAAAATAAGCGTCCATCTCAAAATGTTAATAAAGCCACGACATAAACGCAAATTTGGTTGTTTGTTATTTTTGTTAGCCGTGAATAATTGACTTACTAATGCATTTCTCTCTTTGTTACACGTTCCTACCACCATGTATATCTTATCTCTTTGATACAGATTTAAAGTTTTCACGCACCTATTCTGTTATTAACTTATTCATGTATATTTGGAAAATGTTAACGTTTTTCTCTGTAAAGGAAACTTTGAAATTCACTCTGAAATTTCCTATATATATATATATATATATATATAATATATATACATATATATAAAATAACCTCCTTTGTTACTACATCCAATCGCTTTTCCTTCGTAATCTTAATTTCATCATCGTTTTTCTTCTACATGTCTTCCCAGTTCCATCTGTTCCATTCTTCTCATGCTACCCTCTCTCTTTCTCTCTCTCTCTCTCTCTCTCCTCTGCTGCATTTCTTCCTTCTTCTTTGTTTGTGATTTCACCCCCTCTCTCTCTCTCTCTATCTGTCTCTGTCTCTCTCTGTCTCTCTCTCTCTCTCAATATCTATATTTCCCTTATACTCTCTCTCTCTCTCTCACCCTCTCTTCATTTTGTTCTCTCTCTGACACTTTCTCTTTCTGTCAGTATTGTTTAATTATGTTTCTATAATAAAACCTCATAATTGTGTGTGACTGTGTTGAATTACATTATCGAGTAGCATTTTGAAAATGCATATAATTTGCAATATATTACGGTTCGAAACCAAACATGCAAGCTTAAAGATGAAGTTGAGTTCTGGTCATGCGATTGCATTATGAAAGAAACGGTGTGGAACCGACCAGAAAAGGTTGATCATCTAGCATATAAGAATTTGTGTGTATTGCAAGGTTCTGGAATCATCAAAATGATAAGAAATGTGGCCAAGTCTTGGTAAAGTTACATACACTTGCACAGAAAGATGTATATGGGACTACACAAACACGTGGCGTAAAAAGCCGGCCCCCGATTTTTACGATGTTACATGCATATTTAGAATATGAAGGCATTTGAAGAGCCATGCTTTTCAGGGAACATGTCTTAACCGATGTTCTTCCACACTTGCATAACAAGAATGAGTAATGCTCACAAATTATTTTTCACCTCTTCCCAGAACTCAACCTTCTCTTGTTATTCCCCAAGTCGTAGTATTGTAGTTTCCAAACGAATCTTCAGTATTTACTTGTCATAAACTAAATTAATCAGCCTCAACTTCTATTTGAAATGTGAATATTCCTTACTTAATAATAATTTAAAAATAATAATGAGGAATTTATACTATTTGAAACTTCAAATGATGCCTTTGAAATGTGGTGCTACAGGAGGCTGTTGCAGGTGTCATGGAAAGATAAAAAGACAAATGTGTGGGTCCTGGAAAAGATTGGAACAGACTTGACCATCAGAAGGGGAATCATGGAGAGAAAACTAAACTATTTTGGGCACATTGTTAGGAGATCTAAAGGTGTTGAGAAGCAAATACTGCAAGGAGCAGTCGAAGGAAAACAGGGTAGAGGCCGTCCACCAATATCTTGGACTGATGATATCAAGAAAGTGTCTGGACAAGGAATGAAAGGTGCAACACTAATGGCCGGTGAAAGAGTTGCATGGCGTGCTCTCGTGAAGACCACAGCAGCGCTTTACAGCGCCACCTGAAGTTAATGATGATGATGGAACTTCAATTTGTTTGCAAGTATGGAATATGTAATAAGTTGTAATCTATTTAATCATGTCTTATTTGTACTTGTCTATATCTAAGTTTTGTTGATTTAAAAACAAATCTGAGCTTGTAAAACTTGCAATGTAATTTAGCTCTCGGGCAACCCTTTTGCAGTTTAAAAAAAGAACTTTCTACTACTACTACTACTACTACTACTACTACTACTAATACTTCTACTACTACTTGGTAACACAGCCTTCACAACTGCTGCTCCCAAACTGTGGAATAACATACAGATATGTCTTCGTAACCAACATCTGTCAATGTCATCACAAAATATTTCAAAACTCATCTCTCCTGTTAACAATATAACTGTAAAGCGCATTCTAAAATTTATATGGAAAATGCGTTATATAAATACAATATTATTATTATTATTATCATGAAATATGATATATTGAAGTTCAGTGAAAGAAGATATTTTAAGAAGCTTATAGGGGGAGATGGAGAAGGGGGGAACGGAGGGAGAATGGGTACGAGATAGAGAGGGAAAGAGAGAGAGTGAGAGAGAGAAAAAGAGAAATTGAGAGACTGGAGGGAGATGCAGAGAGACAGGGACAGAGAGAGAGAGAGAGAGAGAAAGAGTGAGATTAAAAATAAGTGATATACTTTGATGCTGCATCAAATAATAATTTTTTTTGTTACGATCTTTTCGGGCACATGGTGAACCAAGGCTAAACAATCTTGATTGAAGCTTGATTATATACCGATATCCATTGATTTTACTACGTAGAGTAACATAATGATATCTCGAATTATATATTTCTTATTATGTTACACCCAAACATACCCCCCCCCCCCCCTCCAGGCACCAACAATTCTCCAACAACAAATATTTCCGGTCATATGATGAATCCGTTTCGAATTTGTTTAAAACATATGACATGACACACGCAGGCATATAAAAATCATAACAATTTACCATTATGACGTCAGATTGAAGAGTAACAGCGATGCTCATGTACTTTCCTTTATCCACAACTAGAGACCGTCAGAGCTAGGCTTTGCTCAAGGCTTTATAAATTATGGTAAAGTGTCTAATAAGAGTCTGTACCTGCAGACTGGGATTCTTTCTTTATAACGCACACCATGCAGGCTCTACCAAAGCTTTGTTTATTTAAAAGAGGGTGACCATTCGTCATTGTTGCGGATCTATAGTGTTTTTCCCTATTTTTTGTTAAAGGAGGTGATAGAAGAGTTTGAATTTCATATTTTGTCGACGGAACCACTGCTAGGACCATCAAAGAAAAGTAATTTGTACTTAAATGTTTCCCGTTTAATTTAATCATGGTTACTTCATCATGAATAACTAGGTTTAAAATAAATAAAAATTGTATACTTAACTTTTTGAGACATGACGTACGGCAGATATGAATTACAGTAATTGGAAAGTTACAGGAATTGACACGTCATGCAGGTTAGTTACATTGTTCATGTATATGAATATAGAGTAAATGATTTTACATACATATACATCAAGAAATAATTAATGTGATATGGGGGGAAAAAGCGAGAAAGAATGAAAATGATCGACTGCATAGTGCATGACAACAAGTGAGAAATCGATAAAGATTTTAAGAAAACACAAAGAGGAGAGTTGGCGGAACAAATACAAGAGCAAAGAATGACAAAGGAACAAGAATAAGATATGGTATTAAGAGAGTATTTGAAGGCACGGCAAATAGAGGAAAAACGAAAAATCGCTCTAAATCCAGAGTTATCCTACCTTATACTGTACACTACGTGTAGGCTGATATCAAAGAAAGAAGATCAGTGTGTGTTATCAGTAGACTCGTCCCAAGATCAATGATCAATAGTTCTCAGTTGTTTTGAATTATATTGTATTATATAGTGCCTTCGAGGCCTTAGTGTTGTTCCTTTGTGTGAAGATTCTTAAATGTCATCAGTATGTATCACGTCATTTTTTTTTTAATGGCATTTCTCAAAAACACTACCAAGGTTAAAAAAAAATTAAGGCTTGATCATATGCCGGTTTTTATTGATTTTACTTTAGGTAGAGCCCCGATATTTTTGTTGTATACTCACTTCGTTTATGTCATGTGCAATCTGTGTGTCAACTGTCAGGAAAATTCCCCACCGACAAATATTTCCGGTCATATGATGAATCTTTTTCAGTGTTAACATGGCACATGACACACGCAGGCACATGGAAATCAAATTAATCCTATAATACCAGCTGAATAGCAAATAAATGATAAAAGAAACTGTTTTCTTTTATAAAAGGAAAGTTGATATTCGGGCATGAAATAACGGATCCGAAAATCTGTGCCCACGCACCTATGACAGCTACCATAATCTTGTCAAAATAGTGTCACGCAGTTTGGTTAAGATAATTGATGTACTATTATGTACATTTCATTTTTGTATTTCATCATTTTCATTCTCCATAAAAACATCAAAAAATACAAACATGGTATACAAATAAAGATCGATAACAAGAAAAATACAAAGGGAAGGAGCTAACAAAATTTTATGGGAATGTGGGGTTAACAAAAAGAGCAATTAGCGTCAACGTCAACCCCTTAATTATATATATACACTGTATTGATGAGAAAGGAAAAGCAGAGAAAACCTAAACACCAATACAAAAGGGGAAAAAGAAAGGAGAAGGGAAGGGGAGGGGGAATACATTACAAAGTGCATTAACTGTAACGTGACGTCATTTATTTTGAGATTGAATACAATGATAAAAGATGGGATTTATACTATAGTATATAAAACTGGCCCTTTGAAGAAAAAAAAACATTTTAAAAACATTTTGTAGGCCTACGGAGTTAATGAAAATGAAAATTACCAGCATTACGAGTTTCATGAAAATGTATTTCATAATTGAATGTAAATTTACATATAGGCCTATATATATTTTATTCCACGCTTTAGTTTCCTTTACAACAATTCATAATTATTGTACTATATAGTCTATGTAAACTTGTAGAGGATGTCTTTCTATAATTACGCTATTGCAAATTACAAATTCACAGCGGAGTTCACTCTTTTCTCTCCTCACTTTGACCTTGCATTCACTTTCAGAGCTCTCGTTCTTTCCCTTCGCTCTTGTTTTCCCAAAACTCTCATTTCAACCTTGCACTTAGCCTTTTGACAAGCCAGGCCTCGTGACTCTGGCTATTTGCCTCCCCAATCAGCAGCTGAGATGGGATCGAGTGGCATAGGAACTTTTCGATTTGAACTTTCACTTTAGTGGACTGCGATGTATGCGGTCACTTTTGAAGCAGTGCGCATGCGCATCGACGAGCTCATCATTCGTAGAACGCGTTCGCCCTTGTTTTGCTGTCGTTTGCAAACTGTGACGGTATACATGCTCGGTAAGCAATCTTTTGCAGGCACGAAACAGCACATTGAAGTCACAAAATGGACCCAATTGACCTAATTCTCGAACCGGAGAGTGGTGGAAGCCCGCCCACCCCCTCCCCACTCAGTGTTATTTAGGGTACCTCTAAGTACGGTGGGTAAAGTCATTACGGGCCGGATTTTGTGTACTACGAGCCGAACTTGTACCCCTTTACCGGACATTTTGGTAACACGCATGGTATTCCTCCGTTCACGGAGTGGGGGGGGGGGGGGGGTGGACGTTTGAATTCTCCTAAATTAACACATTCTCGTGTCCGTAATTTCCCTTAAATCAAAATTGTTGCAGAATAATTCATAAAATGAACTCATTTTATTTATGCGCATCGCCGTTTGTTGCAGCATAATTTTCGAGAACTTCCCATGCACCGAATATGGTGTGTTGGATCTTTAGCTATTCGATCGAATTTCGCGCTCACTGACGGAACTGCAGAATAATTCATAAAATGAACACATTTTATTTATGCATCGCTAATCTGTTGCAGCATAACTTTTGAGAACAGTTCAATGCACCGAATTTGGTGTTGGATCTTTAGCTATTCCTATTCGATCGAATTTCGCACTCACTGAGCGAGCGTCGTAGTCATGAAAATTGAAAAGTTAACGAACAACAGTCAGCGTGCCACGTCAACCCTGCTTAAAGATGACCGCATACGTCGCAGTCCACTAGTACATTTAGGTGAAGTTGTTAATGGGAACTAGAAGTTAGCACAAGTGCTAGTCGAGCCTAGTTCCATTCTTTGGCAAGATTTTTTTTCTGTTAATTTGTTTTTACATATGAATGTAAAACTTGTTTGTTTTGTTTTTACATATATACAACAAAATAATACAGTATCATGTGACTTTTTTACATACTAAAATTAAAAATTAAAAAGGGAACAGTTTAAGTGTTAAAGCATTATAATGAAAGAAGACAAATTTTTGAACAAATAAAATCATCAATGTGTTCATAAAAGTGAAAAGGATGTATTAATACAAATTTTCATACAGATGTGCGTACGTACCTGCACAAATCCTGTAAAAGCTGTAAAATAGAAGGAAAAACGAAGGGGGTGGGATGAAGCCCACGTCATTTACATAAAAGGTAGGTGGAAAGATGTCTCCGAAAAGACAACCTCGATGTTTTAAATCTAATTTCTTCTAGTGAACGTGCAAATCGAAAAGTCCCTCTGGCGTTCACTCAGGCTTTCGCGATTAGTCTCTTTTTAGTCGCTCGGCGTCTATTAAATATGACAGACATTTGGCCTTGTTTAAAGGCTACCATGCAAACTCATATATCCCTGCATGCACTGTCCTTCAGCCCTTTCAGCTTGCTTCTTGCTTTGACTTTCTCCTGTCCTTGTATCCAGGCGCGGTTCCAGGATTTCCTAATGGGGGGGGGGGGGGGGGGGGGGCATATTTGAAATTCAGTCTGCTGAAATCTGAAAATCGTGCCGGCCAATATTTCGCTCAGTGGGGGGGGGGGGGGGGGGATCTCCTAAAAAAGGTAAAATTCGTGTGTTTTTACACGTTTTTGTTCCAGGTGGGGGGGGGGGGGCGCTGCTTGTATCCTCTCTCTCAATATGAATTTGAACTTTCTTTATGTGCTAAATGACACCCTTCTCCCTAACTACTCCGCAGCGCGATACTTTTGACCTACATGACTGGTATTTCTCCATCTCTCTCGAACAGAGGAGGCCTGTTTTGAAAGTCGTATAATATAAGACAGATTTCATTCGTATCTTGGGCAGTTAGGAGCGAAGCATCTGTAAGTGAAGAGTGAATGCTTTAGCAATCAAGAGTGAAACTTGTGAGCTGTCGAGAGTTAGTATGGTGTCAGTTATTGTGACAAGCCGGTAGTATTTGAAGAGAGAGTACTCTACGAAAGGGATAGAGAGCCAACCAGTTCAGAAATGGTCTTCAGTCATGTAAGTCCATCTTTTTAGCCAGTTGTAATGCCTGCTCTATTATTTTGCCTCTCTGATTCGCAAGACATTCTCTTTTATCCATGTTTGTAAATGTGTTCGAGTTTGCTGTAATAAACTCTGGTCTCTCTGGGAGCGGACATGTGCAGAATTTGATGCACGTTGTTGATGGTCCATCATTTAATTTATACTGGGAATTTCGCTCAACAAGCCTAGCTTTTCTGAGATTCCCTTTTTTCCCCTCTCAGTTAAACCAAGCAATATAAAATATTTTGTCTGATTCTCAAACTTAAATGTACTCTGTAAACCTATTTGATTACGAACATACTGGTCAGTATTTCGTTACTTGTATAATTCATTTGTTCCATTATATATTGTATTACTGTATGGTTTATATATGTAATTTAATTTGTGGATATTTGAGTGGAAAATAAATAAAAAATAAAAAATAAACCAAAACAAATGTAATTTCTGCCTCTCGAGTGTTTATCTCCCTGAATCTCGGTCATCCCTAGCAACTAAACTTCAACATATAACGGGGCTATATTCTGGGACTTTCGAACAATAGAAGTCGTTGTTACAATAGGATGAAAGTGGCTTAAGGCCCTTTTACACTTTCACGGATCGCATCACGGATCATCCCGGATCGTCGCTCCGGGATCATCCGTGTTATCTCCGGCATTACCGTGTATACACCGGGGAGGCATCCGGCGTGATCCTTGGCGTACCGGCATATCCGGGAAAAAATTAAGCTTGCTTAATTTTTCATCCCGGAGTTCACGGATGAAACAATCCGTCCTCTTCCCTGTAGGCACCGTGTACCTCCGTGTAGCCGCCGAATACATCCGGGACAGTCCGTGTAGATACCGGGAGGTCCGTATTAACACCGGTTTCATCCGGGTTTGAAATTCCGTATTTCAAATGAGCGCCTACAAGCTCAAGCCACCCGTCAACATTCCGGAGATATCCCAATAGACAACGTACACCTCCGTGTAAGGACCGTAAAAGAACCCAGTAGCCTCCGTGCTCTTCCTTGAAATCCGTGTTAGCTCCGTATGCGTTTCCGGCGTGGTCCGCGTTGCTACCTTGTCTGTCCGTGGAGACACCGTACTTGCCCGTGTATACACCCAGTTCGGAACGTATCCACACCGGCATCGAGAAGAAATCGTGGTGTCGCATGCCGGAACACCCCGGATTAAGATCCGGGATGATCCGGATGCGATCCGTGAAAGTGTAAAAGGGCCTTTAGCGAAAGTGTAACCTGCATTCTATGTCCATAGTCACCTTATCTTACCCTGTGCACACAGTGTGTGCGGGCAAGTACTAAATCCAATGACCGGGCCGTATATATTTAGCGCTTAGAGACGTTGTATTAAGCGCTATATAAAAGCTAAATATTTTTATTATTATTACCAAAACAGATCTATTTAAATGTGGTCTCTTATAATTTTCACTGACATAACCGACTGCGTTCATCATCACCATGATTTATCATGCCTACACTTTCTTCTTTCTGTCGCTCTTTGTATACTTATACTTGTTAAACGTGCTCGTCCTTTTCTTCTTCCCTTTCTTTTTCATCTCTCTTTCCCGCAAAACACAATCCAAGACACATAATTTAATGAAGTTCACTCATTATCTCCCTTTATTACAGCTGGAGACAATACCGTGTTCATGTCTCCTTCTTACCTCCCTGCAAACTCCTTCAACCTTTCTTCCTCCTTCTCCTCCTCTTTTTCCTACTCTTTCTCCTCCCCAATCTTCATGACAATTCGTCTCTCTGAACTCAACTAAAAGACAATCGTCTTCAAGATGCTGGCTGCCAAAGGTCAAATTGACTGTGGTAACTAGTCCTCTGTCTCCCTGCTCTCCACAGTGGAGTTAATGTCACAGCAAGAAGTGGTAACCGTAAGGTGGGGATATATTCCGATGAATTTGTCGTAGGGGAGACGTTCAACGTCGATTCGACAGAAGTTTTCATTACTTACTTCTTCTTCAAATTAATCTGCCTCCTGCACTGCTGAAGATTCTTGTAAATGTATAAGTGCATGTGTGTGGCGACATAGGGATGCCCAGGTGTGCAGGTGAAAGGTATATAGTGCCAGTAAAAGTGTTGTCGGAATTTACTTCCCTCCCGTCTTTAGTTGACGCTGGAAGACTTCCACTGGTGGAGCCAGGACAACCTCAAGAGGGAGGGCGTTCCACTGTCGAACAGTGCGAGAAAACACGGAGTGAATATGTTGCTCTTTTCGTGACTGCATGACATGATAACAGTAAGGACGAGACGATCTTGAAGTTCTTACGACTGTTGCCGGTTGATTTGATTTGATTTGATTTGATATGGTTTATTGATTTAAAAAACATTCAAATAGCAGCCAGAGGCTGAAACAAATTGAATTTACAAAAGATACATTCAAAAGCATAACATATACATATAAATGGCGATTCACAATAAATAATCAAGGATATGATCAAAGAAAAGAAGAGAAGAGAAACAAGAGAAGAGATTAAAACGGATGACTAAAGGATAATTGAAGGAGAACGATCGCGTAGCAGAAGGCAATAAGAGAAATGTAACAGAAGATTAGAAGGACTGGTAAGATAATAACAGAGAGGGGGAGAGAGAGAGAGAGGGCATAGAGAAATGAGAAAGAGAAGCTGGCGAGGAGACTACACAATAAAAGGGACAAATAAAGAGTAGGACAGATAAATAGGCTGAAATGGAGAACTAGATATATAATCGGATAAAGTGTAATAAACTGTACTGTAATACAAATATAATACCGTACAATGTAAATGCAGCATAATTTTTGAGACCAACTTAAACCGACTACAAAATTAAACAATGAATCCTAAAGCACAAACCGCAATGTCATTGATATATTCATTATAGATATTTAAATATAAAAACCTTTACATAATTTGGCAAAACATGGTTAATACACATGTATTTGCTTCAAGATCCATATTAAGATATATAATTATTATTGAAAATTGAATTTACAAAACAAAAAAAATAGCTGTTAAAAAAGAGGAAAAATTCGGCAACAAACTAGATGTGATTAACAGAATTGCATTGTTGGATTGCAAATTTTAAAAATATAGGTATATATATTATTTTGAAATTTGAATTGATAAAATCAAACGAAACGAATGGATTATTATTCTTTCAAGCTTATTTCAAATCTGAGTTTATCAGCCGTACAATGGTAGGGATCACAGATTTGCGATATCTCGTGGTTCTACACATTGGGATATTGAGTTCGTTGGAATTCCGAAGCTGACGAGTCGTTGTCTGCCCTCGGAACTCGGGCAGGAGATCTCGGTGTCGAGAGGAGAGAAGACGAAGACCAAAGTTAGAGAGCAGAGTTTGTCTGCGTGCTTCAAGGGATGGGATGCCTAGTGTTTCAAGGGCAGAATGGTAGGAAGTATAACCGCTCAGGATAATACGACAGGCCCTTTTTTTGGACGCGCTCTAGGTCAGCAGACTGTTGTGTAGTAATTGCTGATGACCAGATAGGGGCAGCATATTCCAATACTGGTCTGATGTACATGACATAAACATTTGCGAGTTCAGATTGTCGGAGGTTGCATTTCCTTAAGCGACATAGTATGTATAGACGTCTACTTGCTTTGGAGACCATCGAGGACACATGAGAATTCCATTTCAAATCGCGTTGGAGAATGATGCCCAGAATTCTAAGACTGTCAACTTCCGGAAGGGGAGATTCAGCAATGTGCAGCGCAGGAAAGACAGGTGGGCATTTAGCAAATGAGAAGTTCATCACATTGCATTTCCGTGGATTAGGTTTCATGTCATTCTGGTGACACCACTGGAAAAGATGATTGAGCTCTGATTGGAGGTTAGATGGTTGATTACAGGGGTGCACCTCAACCAAGCTCAAGTCATCGACGTACTTCCATCTGGCTTCAAAGTCAATGACAGCATCATTCACGATGGCAAGGAACAACACCGGGCCAAGTTTTGTCCCTTGGGGGACACCGCTGGCGAGCTCAAGGTCACAAGAGGTAGAAGCACCAACTTTAACAGCTTGCTTGCGGTTACTCAGGAAGCTACAAATTGTCGGTAAAACAGAAGACTGTACACCGTACTCGATCAGTTTCCTGACGACGACATTGTGATTTACCCTGTCGAATGCTTTAGCGAAATCAATCGTACACAGAGATGCACACATTCCTTGTTTATTTATTTTTATTTATTTATTTCTAATATTTTGACAGGGTAGCCCATTCACCAACAAGTAGTGGTCTTCCATGGGGCCCTGAATGAACATATTTACATCGTTTATAACATTTATACAGAACAGTTACAAAAATAATACTCGTTTGCAAAATAAATATAATCATCAACCTAGTTAACAGTAATGTCAATAGGAAAATATTAATTAAGTCGCAATTATGTGAATAAGTCATGTAAATATTACAGAACATGCACGTAGTGTATGTACGGCTGAGCCATTCACAAATTACAACTTTGTTTAAACAATCTCTTAAATGAATTGACAGAGGAAGCTATTCTCAATGAATTATCTAGCTTATTCCATTCAAATATGGAAGAAACAATTGGGCTACACTTATAACAATCAGTGTGAAATCTAGGCACACGTAAACATCCACTGTCTATTTGCCTTGTATGATGCTCATGTACATCATTAGGATTGATTAAGCCTACCTGAAGGTAAGAAGGTGCTAAGTTATGAACGCATTTATATATCATCATAACGCGACTTAACTCAAACCGCTTGTCTAGTGTCATCCATTTAAGACTTGTGAACAAATCAGCCGACGGTGTGTCATATGTCTTGTTCAATATTATTCTTGCGGCCCTCTTTTGAATTTTTTGCAGCTTAGTTGTATGAGAATGAAATCGGTTCGAACATACAACAGAGCAGTAATCTAATCGTGGCAACACTAGACTGTTATAAAGTAACTTTAAGGATTTTTGAGGCAAAAAACTTTTTGCTCTCTTTATCATGCTAATGTTTTTCTGGGTAAGTTTACTTACGTTTTCGATTTGTTTAGACCATTTCAATTCTTCATCTATCAAAAGTCCTAAGCATTTGGTGAATTGAACTCTTTTGATCAAATTGCCGTTTAATGAAATGGTTAAAGATTCAATTTTCTTGAGATTAGCAGGAGAGCCTATTAACATGACACAAGTTTTTTCAGTGTTAAGAACAAGACGATTTTCCTTAATCCATGCCATGACTCTGTTTAACGCAACAGTTAATTTTTCTTCCACAACAGTTGCATCATTTGCACTGACGGTAAGTGTCGTATCGTCAGCATACATATCTATGATACCTTCAGGAGTACATTCAGGTAGACTAT
The DNA here is from genome assembly GCF_000002235.5 of Strongylocentrotus purpuratus. NCBI lineage: Eukaryota > Metazoa > Echinodermata > Echinoidea > Camarodonta > Strongylocentrotidae > Strongylocentrotus > Strongylocentrotus purpuratus. The sequence continues at coordinate 37,184,997 of NW_022145599.1, forward strand.
TAACATATATTGAAAATAAAAGGGGACCAAGAATTGAACCTTGTGGCACACCTAATTTGATGGTTGATGGATGCGACTTGGCTCCTTTGAATTGGGTCACTTGTTGTCGATCCCCTAAATATGATTTGAACCAATAAATAGTCCTATTACTACAACCTATACAAGCTAGTTTATGTAGAAGTAGCTCATGGTCAACAGTATCAAAAGCCTTACGAAGATCTATGAAGGCAACTCCAGAATTTTTTTGTTATCAATATTCAACGACCATTGATTTACAAGTTTTGCAAGGGCAGTAGCTGTTGAATGTTTAGGTCTAAATCCAGACTGATTAGGGTGTAATAATTGATTCACATCCAAGAATTCACTGAGTTGTTGGTGGACGGCCCTTTCTATAATTTTACTCACGAAAGGTAATATTGAAATGGGGCGGTAATTATTCAAAGAAGAAATATCTCCAGATTTGAATATTGGTACTACCCGAGCCTTTTTCCATTCACGTGGAACAACTCCTGTAGACAGGGATTTGTTAATGATATCACAAAGAGACTCTGCGATAACATTCTTCGTCATCTTTAAAAGTTTACAGCTGATGTGATCTTCACCAGTTGCTTTATCTATACTCAGATTATCAATCTGTTTCAATACAAAATCCTCAGTAATCAAATTCAAATTAAATTGCGAATGAGTTGGACCAATATTATTGTCCTCGTCTACTCTCAGTTGAGACTTATTCCTTCGCAGGTCCTTTGTTTATCAGTGCCCTTCATGATGGTGTCGATAAGGCTAGCTAAGTAATGTGTAGTAGAGCTACCAGGAACGTTGCCGAACTGTCGTACATCAATAACGCGAACCAGATCACGGAAAATCCACTTGGAGAGAAATGATTCCATTACACGAGAAAAAATTGCGGTAATAGAAATTGGCCTCAGATCAGTCATTTCTTCAACAGGTTGCTTTTTCGGGATTGGTGTGACAACTGCACGCTTCCATGACTGCGGATAGCTACCAGATAGGAGGATCTCATTGAAGACGATTGATAGAGGATCAGATAGATACAGTGCAAACTCTTTTATGATTTTCACTGGCAGATCACTCTTTAGTGTAGATTTGGATATGTTCAATCCCTTCAAGATCTTGTATACATCTTGCTGATGCAAAGTTGGGACTGGTGACCTAGTTGGCAGGTAGGCTGGAAGACAAGAAGTATCCAACGAGGGGAGCTCATTGCAAATGGCTGAGAAGTGTTCATTGATATTCGTGGCCTGCTGCATTTCATTTTGGCCAAAGGATGATGGCATGGACAGGGGTTGATTAGCGAATCCTGCCATGTCTCGGATATGCCTATGCCATTTAGCGGGATCAGACTCTTTCAGCTTGCGAATGCGACGTGCATAGAAGGATGCTTTTCTTTTCGAGATCTCGAGGTTGGATGTAGTGGTGGATGTGAAAGTCAGGAGTGGCGACGGATAGTCAACCTGTTCGAAATGTCGAGCCACTCCCGCCACCCATCCTTTCCAAGCGCTATAGTTCTCCTAAGAACTATAAGCTAAGAAAGATAACCAACAGTCTTTTTCAAGACTACACCAACAGACCTTTTCAGGACTACACACCCTCAGGAAAGATTACCGAGAGTCCTTTTCAGGACTCCTCAATCCCCCTCTCTCTCTCACATGGTGCACCCGCAAGCCTACTGTATATGCTTGATCTTCTTCCTCGAGACAGTTATGACCTGGCATTTCTTTGTATTTAGTGCCATCACTCACTTGCTTGACCACCCACAAAGCTGATCCAGATCCTGTTGTAGCAATTCTGCATCCTCTTGTGTCATCGGCGAAGAGTCTGACTTTCATTGAAAGTTGGTTTAGTAAGTGATTTTTGTAGAAAAGGAAGAGGCAGGGTCCGAATACTCACCCTTGAGGCATGCCTGACTGGACCTCTACCGTGGATGACGTATGACAATCGAGGACAACTTGCTACTTACGGTTGGAGAGAAAACTGGATATCCAGTCAATATGTGGCCTCTCACACCATAGTATTCCATCTTCTTTAGAAGCTTTTGGTGACCAACCTAATCGAATGATTTACTGAAGTCGGTGACTACTGTCTGGGACCCAATCCTAATGGAGATGGATCAACGAGAATGGGAATTGACCTGCATCCTAGAGACACCAGAAGTTCGCCGGAGCGGACTGACCACAGCAACCATGACCGTCCTCCTATTCTTTCAGAGACCCATCCTGTAGGGATGCGTAACCATGGCAACACATTTCTACGTAGGACAAATTCAACTCGTTGCAGGCATAGCATAGGTCCAATCTTTATGAAGATCGGGGGTGGGCATGGGTCTCGCTTGATGGATGAAATGCAAAAGGAACTACATGTATGACCTTCCTCCTAATCTTTCAGAGGTCCATCCTCTAAGTTTTTTTTATTTTTAGGGATATATTCAAATAGAGGGCCAAACGAATACCGGTAGGGTATAAAATCAACCTCTTTCTCACCTGCAGAATTGCGGAAACACAAATGTAACCAACCAAACAAAAATGTTAATATTTAGGAATAAATTCAACATCTGTTTCTTTCTGAGGCCCATTCTCTCTCTTGATGCAGAGTGGCAGGAAACAATTTATCTATTTGTTTGTTTTTTAAGGGAGAAATTTTACCTTTTTTTTCTTTCTTTCTAGAATATCTTCTAATGATGCATAGCCAAGGAAATGCACTTTTTTTTGGGGGGGGGGGGGGGGGGGGGGGTTGGGCATGGAGAGGTGGATAAATTAAGCTTTATTCAAATGGGTTTTGAGCTGGGTTTGTGCTTGGTGTTGGGTTGGGTGCGGTGTAGGTTTCTTAACCGGGCTAGGGATTGGGAGTTTGATTAATGTACTGAATTGCCGCTGAGGAATTGTAGCCGGAGCAGGTGTCGTAGAAGCACAATTATATATTATATGTACAGAAAATTGCAATGTTACTACCATAATGTTACCATGCATAATGTTTTATGTGTAATTTTACTTTGCCACTGATGTATACTTTGTAAAAGAAACTGCAATTCGACTCTCGGGCCGCGAATGTTTTGTAATGAAATAAACCATTTTAAATAAATAAATAAATAAATAAATAAAAAATGCCCATCCTGTAGGAATGCAGGGTCAGAAAAAACGCAAACGACTCAAAGTATCAAATACCCTTAGAATTCTCATAAATTCATTCATAATGAACATGCAGAACCTCAGTCTGTAAGAATTTACATATACAATGTACATCTATCTAAATGTACAGATCTTATTCTAGTGCATATATTTTGTTGTGGTCGAGCGGATAAGTCACAGGACTGTGGATCACATGGTACTAGGTTTGAATCCCGCTGTGGCACTAATGTCCTTTGGCAAGGCATTACTCTGCATTCGCTAAACTCGACCCAGGTGTAGTATACAGGATAGGAGTCATTCCTTGAATGGACTGAGTGCCATGGTCGCCGGAGCTAATGCCAGAGAAATAATATCCAAAGTCCTTTGGAAGCGATGTTATATCATAATGTGATCTGCGCTGTTCAAGAACGGCATAATAGGGACTTTTAGATTTACGTGGACTGATACGTGTGACGTCCATTCAAGGCAGTGCATTAAAAGGACGTCGACCGTAGCAATCCCCATTGTCTTCATGCGAATCTAAAAGTCCCTAATATTATTATTTTGTGGTCACAACGGTGAACCACAGCCTTATTGGCCCGAATTCATAAAGGAGGTTTGTCGACAAACCTTGGTTTTCGTACGTCATGACGCGTTTTACGCGTTTTCTAAAAAACCTGGTTTGTAAAAACGCGTCGAAACGCGTCATATGACGCACAAAAACCAAGGTTTGTCGACAAACCTCCTTTGTGAATTCGGGCCACAGAGTTTTGTTTGATAGATGAGCCTTCCTTTTGCTACTATACCTTAGGTAAAATGTCTGTGACAAACGTTGAATCTGTCCGTTCAAAGCGTTAAAAAATATCAACTTCAGAGTGACCACTGGCCAGTAGAGCAATGGAACGGGTACTACTACCACATCAACTCTGCTCAAATACATATGTATTTATATTCTCTATGGGAATGTGTATATTTTTATGAATGCATGTTTGTGGGTGTCTGTCTGGTTGTGTGTGTGTGTGTATATGTGTACAATGTAGATTAGAATAGGGCATCTTCTAGTGAACATATACATATACATACATATAGTTACATGTATATACATGGAAAGATGTTGACAACAGATTTTATGAAATTAACTGCAGAACTAACTGTTTTTATTTCAAAAATATGATGTGAACAATATATTGTTCATTGGTTATGTTAGCAGTCAAGTTTATAGATTGGAGTAATAAGTACCTAGATGAAAATTGGAATTTGGGGATAAATATCTCTTTGTCATTATGATTCTGTGTTACCAGTCAGACTTGGCCATTTTTATTAGGTGATACGTACGAAGTCTACGTATCACCTATTGATGTCGTCAAGAGTTTTATCAGGTGGGCTGTATATCGTACGGACCACCTTATATTTTCGTTAGAATTGCCTTTATCAGGTGGGCTGTATAACGTACAGACCACCTCATAATTTCGTTAGAATTGCCTTTATTTATTTTTCCTATTTCGAACCACTTTTTTGTAAGCACGATTACTTGAAAATGGCTCAATCAAATGCCTTGAAATTTAGCACACATATGTATAGGCATATGTACAAAGCACAATAACGTTTTTAAAATTGACCTTCACTGATGACGTCATCTAGGCGCCATTTTGTAAAATTTTCGGATAATCAACACATGATCATATCTTCATAACCAAAAGGTATTTCTCGTTCATATTTATCATGATCAAGGTCAATATCCGTCCGGTCAATTTCAGGTCAAAAAAAGCGCGCGTGCGCGTATGTCCGCGCGTCAGTGCGCGTGCGAAATTTTAAAATGCTCAAAATAGTCTCAAAATAATTTTGCGTACGTTTAAGGCCATTTTAAGCATTTTACAAAAAATCGCGCACACGTGCGTGCGCGCGCGTTTTCGCACGTAAAACAATTACACAAAATAGAATCATCATTTTTTTTCTGTCATCATATTTGACACATTTTTCCAAGCATTTTGATACCTTGTTCACCATGAGACGAAAAAGCTGGACTGGATGTTTAAATTTACGACCCAACCAAGTATCATGTTTTGACGGTGGCTTGGGTGGGTCGGTGAAAAGGATAACGAGTAGAAGGAGAGTTAATCCTAACCAGAGGACTTGTGGTCAGATGTTTATATGTCGGCGAAAACAAAAAGAGAGGAGGAATAGAGTTGTGTGGACGTGAGATCGACAGATCGAGAGACAAATAGAGAGAATGTTGAAAGGCCACACTCATTATGAGATTTGCTACACTACGCGGCCAATCACGTAATAAAACAGAGTCAGAGAGAAATTCAGACCTCAAAAGCTAAGTGCATTCCAAAAATAATTTGCTTTTAATAGATTTTTTTTAATCAGGAAAATCAGAGGCAAAAAATATTGAGTAAAATCGGAAAACTAATAAGGAAGTTATTACATTTTTTAGAAGTATGAAAAACTATGGCACAATGTAATTCACTACAGAATTTGGTTATCAGTTTGTGACGTCATTGCCTCACTATTTATCTATTGCTTTATATATTTCTATCCCAATAATTTCCCTTTTTATCCCGCAAAACTTGATTTCCCCATACTTTTGCCCAGCTTATATAATTTGTATCATATTGCGTGCATGACTTTTCACAAAATCTTGTATAAACTTTGAAGAATTTATACAATTTTCTTCCTATTGTTTTTTTTTTTTATAATCATTGATTGTATATTAATAGTTTATACAAATTCACATTTTTCATGATTGAACTGAAGAAATAAAAATATTATTGCATCCACACAAAATCATATCATTATTAACTTAGATGCTAGCGTGAGGAAATGAGAGTGGGAAATTTCTATTATCAATATGAAGAAAACAATTAGTGGACAGTGGGGCAATGGCGTCACAGACTCATGTGTGAGTTTCCAATTTGTCTTTGTGATTTTCAAAGTCATGTCATTAAAAATTCATAACTTACTTAATAGTTATCCGATTTTGCTCAAACTTTTTTTTGATTAGTTTGTCTGATTTGTCTGCTTCTATTGAAAATATGTTATTTTGGAGTGGACTTGCTCTTTAAACAAAAATGCCATCCTCCATTCGTATAACACGTGCAATAGAAGGTCTGAAACGTGAAGACTATCTATGACGGAAATATAACACAAACTTAATAGGAGATAGCACGTACAAGTAGAAACCATTATGGCAAATTTTGCCGTCTTCACCTTAAATCGGAACGTTGACCACATGCAGTCTTTTGATCAAAAATTGAATCATGTAAATTTGTAGGGTAAAGTAAAATATTACCTTTCAAATAAAATTCAACCGTTCTCCTTTAATTGGCCCTATGTTGACATCAAAGCATTCCAACAGCAAACGTGATACATATATGTACAAGTACTACTACGCCATTTATTTTGTATTTTGTATTGCATGAGTTATAATTTATTCATAAAGTTGCAATATTAGGTTATATATATCTAAATCTTCGGATGTATTGGGGTACTTTATATTATTTGCTGTATATATGCATTATGTGTCACGTTATTACAAGAAGAAAACAGAGTGTTTCTGCTGTGTATAATTTTCCTTCTGTTTTGCTATATACATTGCATTGTAAATTGATTTATATGATATTTATGTTAACAAACAAAATATTAACTTGTTACAATATGTTACAAATGTTATATCTGGAAACAGTATTATAAACATTGCAGTAGATTTGATACATATTTTACTGACCTAGTACTTAGAAGATACTGATGAACCTATAAAAGTGTGTAAACTGAAATGGTCACGTCTGAACATGTCAACTGAGTATATACGTGTAATTTTTTTTCCCTTTACATGCTCGAAAGTATGCAGAAAACTAACAATAGAAGAAAATGGACGATATTGTATATATCTGGAAACAATATAATAAACAATGAAGTTTTGATACACTACTGACTTAGTTTACTTAGAAGAAATTATGTAACATAATGTTGAACAAGTCATGTCTGAAAATTTCAACTGAGTATATAAATGTAAACAAAAAAATTCACGGGCTCGAATGTATGAAAACTAACAGTATAAGACCATGTCAGATATGATATCAGGAAACAATATTATAGATATTGCTGTAGTATTGATACATTATTGACAACTCTGACAGTTTGAATATCGTTGAAGGTAAGACTTTTTCTATGTGACATGTGAAAATGAGGGGCTTATCGAAAAGCGTGGCTTGTTATGGTAAGCCCATCTTAATAAACTTTAGTACGTGTGTTTTTGTTTTAAAATGTTTTACGAGAGAAATGTCGAGGACAAGGTACAAGGGTAAATGAAAATATATATTTAAAAGATTCGTGTGTCCCACAGTCAACATTGAATGTTTGAATTGTGAAAAAATATGCAATCGCTTTCTTTGTTCAAATATAAACAAAGCTGGTTTAATGGATAAATATATAACCCTGTTGAACTATATTTACACGTGTATTAAAACGTGAGTATGAAATATCAAAGGTAATTTTTTTACATTTCAAAAGTGAAAATAAAGTCATTTCAGTATCCCGATCTGATACGCTGAGGATCCTCTTGTTGATGTATCAAATGTTTACAGATTAGATGTCACCTTGGCATGTATTAGTCCACTTTGGAGCGACTTTTTTCACCTGAGCTGCTGAGTTGACGGCTGTCTTGCAATATTATGTAACTCAAACATTACACCCATGCAGCACCCTCTTCAGCAGGGCGTTGTATCAGACACTATGATGTCAGTGGGAGTCAGTAGATCCTTCCAAAATCTCGTATTCATCATCCTGATACCGTTGCGGAGCATTTGAAAAGCGACTTGATACACGTGTAAAGAAAGACCTCCAATGCGAAGCTTCTGGTGGAGGAATTTCACCTGTGAATATGAAATTTGAGATAATTCAGCAACAGTATCACTAAATTTGAAGTAAAATAATTATGTAACGCACACACATACACACACACACACACACGCGCGCGCGCATAACCCACATCAATATAGAGAGAACGAGAGAGAGAGAGAGGGGGAGAAAGAGAGAGCGGGAGAGAGAGAGAGAGAAGGGGGGGGGGGGGGGGAGAGCGCGCTATGAAGAAAAACACTTCATGCAACCATGTAATTTTATTTCCACATTTTCGTGGGTCTCCCCTTTCCTCAGGGATGACTATGCTTGTGGGTGATCAGAATATTTACAAGAATAATGCATACATCGTCGCTGTTTTCACGAAGTGACGGTAGTGAAAAAAAAATTGCATTCACTTTGCATTACGATTTCCTCGCTACCGTCACTTCGTGAAAACAAGGACGACATGTATGTGTGTGCGTGCGTGCGTGTGTGTGTGTGCGTGTGTGTGTGCATGGTGGGGAAGGGGGGGTAGTAGTGTGTTTGGTTTGATGGGGTTATTTGTTTTATGTTACAACTGATTTCATTTTTGTTTTCATCAATCGTATAATCTTTCAAATGAAAATGTTTTTAATTCATGTCAAGGAAAAACAACTGTATTTTATTTGTAAGATTGATTTGTATTGTTTGGAATCAATACAAAAATGAATATTGGGAAAAAAGGTGTGTGTGTGTGTGTGTGTGTGTGCGTGTGTATATATAAATATATTGAAATCATATGAAGATGTATATAGTCGTATAATATATTCATATACAGCTATGGATAATATGCCGTACTATATGCAGATGACGTATGAATCAAATCGTTGACTGATATCACAACTACTACATAACATCTGGAACAATTAGGCCAGCCAATAAAATTTAAGATATATGATATGATATTAACGATTTTAATATTGAGGGACTTCATTGTCGGGTCAGGTATTACATGATCGACTATTAGATCTCTATATAGAGTATCAATGAAGCCTCGTCAGCATTGGATAATACGTCTTCATATTTTTAAGATACTGACCTGTGTTAGCATATTGTATGAGGTCTGCTTCCAGTTGTATGAATTCATCTTGAGCTCTGTTCTTCTCCTTTTCACCTGCTGCCAGGTGATTCCCTTTCAATAAACTTGCGGCTCCAAATAAAAGTGAGACTGTTGTGATCACATACTCGACATGTCGGCCAATGGTGTAAACAATCAGGGCGGCCCCACCGATAGACACAAGTCCGATTATGATATGTTTGATTGCGTTGAAAAGATGACCAGAAAGAGGGAGTCTCCTTTTTAAAATATCTTTTAGAAGACTTGACTTAATCTTGAATTGCCTCTGCAAAGCTCCATGATCATGATTTTGGGATTGCTCAAAGATTTTATTTGGGAAGGTATTCTCTTCGTCGACTTTTCTACCAATGGAATAAATATTGTTATAGAGGGCCTGGTATTTGTCAAAGAATTTTCTAATGATCACGATTATCACAAGCACAACAATTATGATGTTGATCCATATAGGGTCCACGTCATTAAAATTTATGATGATTCCTATCACAGTGTATAGAATAAATTCCACAAACAAGATAATCGTTGCAGATAAGTGGAAGAAACAAAGGATGAACACCACGGCATAACAAACAATCCTTCTCTTCTTACTTGCCCAGTTGTATGGTTTCTCCAGTACACGGCCATTGAACCGGGATATGTAAATATATAAAACTAATAGTCCTAATAGGTATAAGATATTTGCTAGAATAACATCTGAACCAAAAACTCTCCAGAAGTCTTCTTTACGCTGGTTGCTACGATTCTTGTATTCGTCACGTGTTATGACATGCCAGGTTCTTAAGGCCAGCCAGAAGATAATAACAAGATATGAAAGAAAGATAAGGATCGCATAAACAAAGAGCGAGTATGGACCAAATAATTCAGGGATCAAGTTTATCTGTAAGATGTTTACACTCTCCTCTTCACCTTGCTGGTTAGAGGCTCCTGCATAGATACACCACAGTTTGTAGGCAACAGCCAAGAAGATAAATGTAAACGTGACACAAAATGCTAGTTTTACACCGAAACAATGGATATCAGCCTCCGGGTTGGCACGGTTGTTCCAACATTTGTAGTAGATGCTTGCTTGCATTTGAAATATACCGTATCCTGGGATGGGTTTTATTTTAAATGGGTCAGATTCTTCCATTTCTCGGCATATGACGTCATCTTTGAAATCACTTAGATAAGGAGTTTCTACTTCTGATCTTACTTGTCTTGATAAATTGAACAAAGTATTTACCAAGCAGATGTCTGAGAAGGACCCGTTGTCCAAAATACTACTGTTCAGAGTAATTGAGACTGAATAGATTCCGAACCGTAGTGTAGCAAATGACAACGGGTAGTAGTCATAAGGAAGAGAGAGCATGAATCTTCCTCTTCTGCCAAGCCCCCAATTCCAACGAATTTGTTGTTGTACTCCATCGCCCGTATCGAAGTTGATGATGAAACGGACAAGGCTTACAAAGTCCTTCGACCTATTTTTTATTGAATTAACTATGTTGTCGACTGTCCCAGCTACAAGGGCTAGTGGATGGATACACGGTGAATCGATCTTATCTACAACTAGATTTTTTTCTTCTGACGATTCTTTGTGTTGTTGCGTTGTTCCACACCACACAATATTCGAGGTGACAAGAATAAATAGAAATAGACCCATCACTATAGTGGATATCCGTCTACTTTTCGCCATCGAGAATTAGGTTGCTACCCTTGTTAACCTGTATTAAAAGACATAATGTTTATAGTCTAAGTCCATTTTATTATTCACATGAACGATACTTGATATACCAGTAACCAAATTAAATTTAAACATCTGATTCAACCATTATCGTATAAGGCTTTTCTGAACTCCACGTAGCATGAGGTTGGGCCTCCGAGCCTCTAAAAAAAAGAAGGGTAATACCATCCGAAATTACGAGGGTATTCAATTTAAAAAACAAGGGGGCCCTGGGATCATAAAACAAGAGCCCTAACATTTCTGGAAATCCAAAACCGAACCCGTGAAAAGCAATCCGTCCTGCCACCCCCGCCCTATTTCTGACAATCCTGGATCCGCCCCGTTAGTACATTAGATTTTAATCCAATCTCCCTTGCTGATCTTTATGCTCGGACATGCATCAGACCAGATTTGAAAAATGAAATCCGTTCTAAATACGCTGTACCTTTTTATATAATGTATATACATGACATGTGCTTCAGACCAAACTTTATTTGGTAAAATGATATTCTTAATAAACAAAAACAAAAAACACCAATAACAGTTCGATGTACTGTAAGAAGAAAAGCCACTAGGAGCCTAAATAGAATTCATCAAGGCCTTAAAGGGATCCGGTAACTTTGTCTCAGATTCTGAAACAAAATCCTGGATTTAGCTCATGATGCAATGATAATTATAAACCTTTAGGTCAGTCAGGAACCCCATGACTTTTACCAGCCGATCGCCTGTCTGATTATCAAGATATTTATGATTGGAATTACAAATTTTGAAAACCGTTCGCCTGACGGTTTTCATAACACTACAGTCTATTGGGGAAAACGAGTATGGTAAAACCGGTCACTCAAAGGATTTTAACATTTTTGAGGCACTTTTTGATCATTTTGAAGCGCGGTTTTTTTAGGGCTTCAATATTACACCATATCACAGACACTGATAACACGTAGGGCCGTGTATCTCACATTTAACAATGTTAAACGATCCCTTTAAGATCATTACAACAAATTACAGGTTACTTCATCATGACTGTATTCATAAAAAAGACTGGTCAACCAAAAATTATAAAACTTGTTTTTTAAACTATTTGAGACATGACGTACGACAGAAATAAATTACAGTAATTGGAAAATTACAGGAATTGACACGGCATGCAATGTGAGAAGTTCAGATTAAGAAGTTAATTACATCGTATATGAATATAGGGTATATGATTTTACATACATATACATCAAGCAATAATTAATGTGAAATGGGGGGGGGGGAGCAAGAAAGAAAGGAAATGATCTACTGCAAAGTATATGACAAAAAGTGAGAGATAGATACAGACTTTTTGTTTAATACAAAGAGGAGAAATGGCGGAACAAATACAAGAGAAAATAGATTTCTGACAGATACAGTGGTTGAAAAAGACAAAAAAACAAGAATAAGACACTGTATAACTATGAAGAGAGTATTTGAAGGCACGGCAAATAGAGGAAAACAGAATTATAAGATTAAAAACAAGTCACAACGAATCCCTCTAAATCCATTGTTAATCCTACCTCAAAGAAGGAAGATCAGCGTGTGTTATCAGCAGACTCGCCCCGTGATCAATGATCGATATGTTGATTCGAAAACATTGACATTTGATAGAAAATCATCGGCCGATGTATATTAGAATAGGTATTTATGACATAGCTTTTACAGATACAAATGTATGATTGGTCCACAGCTCGTCACGTGATATCTACTGTGAGAATCGTAATTAGCATGAATCAATGCGAAGTTCTCAGTTAATTTGAATTGTATTTTAGAGTGCCTTCGATGCATGAGTGTTGCTCCTTTGTGTGTAGATTCTGAATGTAATCAGCATGTTTCACTTTATTTACCTTTTCAGATATTTCTCAAAAACAACAAATTCTTCACCAACAAATATTTCCGGTCATATGATGAATCTGTTTCATTTTAACGCAGGCACATGGAAATAAAAATAATCATACAGTACCAGCTGAAAAGCAAATAAAAATTAAAGGATTTTTTTTTTTTAAATGAAAGTTCATATCCGGAAAAATGTGTGCCCATGCAAGCACCTATGATAGCTACCATAATGTTTTAGGGTGAAGGTGGCCTAGTTAGCGTTAGTGAAATCTTCATTCTATGTCCATAGTCACCTTATCTTAAAGGTACTATGTCCATTTTGCAGGCCCAAAAATGAAAAGGTTAAATTCCAACGGCATTTGAAAGATAATACTAATTTAGAACTTCCCTAAAAAAAAAGGGGGGGCTTGAAAATGTCTTTAAGTGGGAAAATAACGACTATTAGTTGTCGATTCGACTTAAGAGCTATAGAGCCAGTAAGTAATAGTCTGATTTTTAGACCATTGTACCGAATGATCGTACGTTTTTTTTTGCTGCGCCGAAGAGTCAATCAGTTTAATTTTGGCTATTACAAGAAGTGCGTTATTGATGTAGACCTTTGTCATGTACCATTTACAGCTCATTTTATGTATGTTATTACCAACGAAGACAAAAGCCAGTCAGTCACTCAATAGTGTCTGACGGTGAAGTGTAGCAAGTAAACGGGTTTCCTTGCATAATTTGAATATTAGGTCACTGCTAACGTTTAAATTTCACAGATAGGACATACATGTATTCCTGCAAAGTTCTACAGAATTTGATGTTGGCTGCACATTAACATCTGATAGAACATCAACGCCCAATGTATATTAGAATAGGTATTTATGACATAGCTTTTACAGATACAAATGCATGATTGGTCTACAGCTCGTCACGTGATATCTACTGTGAGAATTGTAATTAGCATTAATCAATGCGAAGGTCTCAGTTAATTTGAATTGTAGTTTAGAGTGCCTTCGATGCTTTAGTGTTGTTCCTTTGTGTGTAGATTCTGAAGATAATCACTATGTTTCACTTCATTTCCCTTTGCAGATATTTATCCAAAACAACAAATTCTCCACCAACAAATATTTCCGGTCATATGATGAATCTGTTTCATTTTAACGCAGGCACATGGAAATAAAAATAATATACAATACCAGCTGAAAAGCAAATAAAAATTAAAGATTTTTTTTTTTAAATGAAAGTTGATATCCGGAAAAATGTGTGCCCATGCAAGCACCTATAATAGCTACCATAATGTTTTAGAGTAAAGGTGGCCTAGTGAGCGTTAGTGAAATCTTCATTCTATGTCCATAGTCACCTTATCTTAAAGGTACTATGTCCATGTTGCAGGCCCAAAATTAAAAAGGTTAAATTCCAACGGCATTTGAAAGATAATACTAATTTAGAACTTCCCTAAAAAAGGGGGCTTGAAAATGTCTTTAAGTGGGAAGATAACGACCATTAGTTGTCGATTCGACTTAAGAGCTATAGAGCCAGTAAGTAATAGTCTGATTTTCAGACCATTGTACCGAATGATCGTACGTTTTATGTTGCGCAAAGAGTCAATCAGGTTAATTTTGGCCATTACAAGAAGTGCGTTATTGATGTAGACATTTGTCATGTACCCTTTGCAGCTCATTTTATGTATGTTATTACCAAAGAAGAAAAAAGCCAGTGAGTCACTCAATAGTGTCTGACGGTGAAGTGTAGCAAGCAAACGGGTTTCCTTGCATAATTTGAATATATGGTCACTGCTAATGTTTAAATTTCACAGATAGGACATACATGAATTCCTGCAAAGTTCTACAGAATTTGATGTTGGCTGCAAAAGGGACATAGTATCTTTAACAACACAGATCTATTTTAATGTGGCCTCTCATACTGTTCACTAAAATCACCGACTTCGTTCATCGTCACCATCATTAATCATGCCTACACTTGACTCTTGATGTTTCTTTTTTTACTACATTCTCTGTAACACTCTTTTTGTAGCTCTGTGTATACTTCAATTTGTTTAGCGTATGCATCCTCTTCCTCTTCTTTTTCACCTCTCTTTCCCGCAAAACACAAACCACTATCATTAGCCATGTTCAGACAGGGTTTTGCTAGTCGGCGTAAGTTAATCCCTGCAGCAGTAAATACCTCATGTATATTTTACTTACACCATTAGTTATTATTGCTTTGCCATATTGATCAGATACGGAGCGCATATTTCCTCGGGGGGGGGGGGGGCTATCCATACTAATTTATCTAAATTATTCCGAGTAAAATAAGCTTTTATCTACAGAGCATTAAAGCACATTTTATTGAAATTGACCATGCACTGTAGAGAGTAAAAACAGGTTTTCAAATTTCACTAGGTGATTTAAAGGTGTAATTAAACCTACAGGTTTAAAATATTATAGAATAATTATATCAAGTTTGGAGGTGGGATTGAATAAATCGGATTGGGAGAAGAATTAAGGATTCTTTTTAATTAGCTTAGAATTAAAACCCATTTGACAGTTATTTTTTAATCATATCACTCATTTATTTTCACGTTTAAAACATTACAATTTAACAATTTACTAATATTATCACAATGTAACCACACCATTCAGCATTTTATGATTTACACATAATATGTTTAATATATTGGACAATTATTTCAGTATTTCAGTAGTGAGATATATACAAACGAAAACGTTTCATTGATAAAGGAACACAACTGGAAGTGTTTGCATGTTGTAAACTACCGGTATACAAAATATTCATAACACGGTGGAATGTTGGTTCTTTAATCACTGTTGTATGATAGTGAAACATGGACTTTAGCATCTGATACTAAAAAGCGTTTTTTTTTTTATTATATCATTTTTCTAAGCAATAACACAAATACTTGCAATATCAAACTTCAACAATGTTATGAAAAGAATATGTTCTTTTCTATTTTTAAATTCGTATATTGTCTTAATGGCTCTTTAAAAAATACATGTTATGCAATATATATTTTTTGATGTACATGCATTTTCTACAATTTCCTCTTTTACTTCTATTCTTCATGTTTCTCCTCTCCGTTTTCCTGACTTAATGTTATATTCTGTTTTTTATTTTTGCTGCCCAAGTAATCTTATCATACATATTGCTCCGGTTGTCACATTTTCGCCAGCACAAACGTAGCTAGTTCGCCGTCACTACCAAACTAGAATGTTCCACTATGTTGCAGGGTGTATATGCCATTGGGTATGATGTGTGAACCGGATGTGCGGAAATGGTGTTGGGGAGGGGAAGTGAGAGTGTTCATGTGAGTGGTAATCAGGCGCGGATCCAGGATTTCTTAGGGGGGGGCCCAAATTTGAAATTATGCGAGCCAAATATTGGTACGTAATGGTGACCAACAGTGACGTAATGCGGGGGGGGGGGGGGTCGGTGCAGGGAGGGGCGATTTTCCCCCTCCCTCCTCCCCGAAACGCGGAAGCTTTGACGTTTCATTAAATTATTAGAGAAAGAAGACGATTCGTTGTAACATTCTCGAAAATAATTCTCGTCTGAAGTTAGTTTTTCCCCTCCCGCGCAAAGCGCGGAAAATTTTACGATTCATTAAATTATTAGAGGAAGAAGAGGATTCGTTGTCGAGTTCTCGACTCTTAAACCTCGTCAGAATTTAGGTTACCCCCCCCCCCTCCTGCGCGAAGCGCGTAAGCTTTTAAATTTCCTTAAATCATTAGAGAAAGAAGACGATTCGTTGTACCGTTTTCGAAAATAATCCTCGTCTGAATTTAGATTCTCCCCCCCCCCTCCCGCGCGAAGCGCATAAGCTTTTAAATTCCCTTATAAATCATTAGAGAAAGAAGACGATTCGTTGTACCATTCTCGAAAATAATTCTCGTCTGAATTCAGTTTTTCCCCTCCCGCGCAAAGCGCGGAAAATTTTTACGATTTATTAAATTATTAGAGAAAGAAGACGATTCGTTGTCGAGTTCTCGACTCTTAATCCTCGTCTGAATTTAGGTTCCCCTCCCCCTCCCGCGTGAAGCGCGTAAGCTTTTAAATTTCCTTAAATCATTAGAGAAAGAAGCCGATTCGTTATACAGTTCTCGACTCTTAATCCTCGTCTGAATTCAGTTTTCCCCCTTCCGCGCGAAGCGTGGAAGCTTTCACAATTCATTAAATCATTAGAGAAAGAAGACGATTCGTTGTACCGTTCTCGACTCTTAATCCTTGTCTAAATTCAGTCTCCCCCCCCCCTCCCCCTCCTGCGCGAAGCGCGGAAGCTTTGACGTTTCATTAAACTATTAAAGAAAGAAGACGATTCGTTTTACAGTTCTCGACTCTTAATCCTCGTCTGGATTCAGGTTCCCCCCTCTCGCGCGAAGCGCGGAAGCTTTAAATGTTCATTAAATCATTAAAGAAAGAAGACGATTCGTTGTACCGTTCTCGAAAATAATCCTCATCGGAATTCGATCCCCCTCCATCCCGCGCGAAGCGCGGAAGCTTTTACGTTTCATTAAATCATTAAAGATTCGTATTACCGTTCTCGCCTCTGAATCCTCGTCTGAATTAAGGTTCCCCCGCGCAGAAGCTTTGGCGTTTCATAAGATTATGAGAGAAAGAAGACGATTCGTTGTACCGTTCTCGATTCTTAATCCTTGTCTAAATTCAGCCCCCCCCCCCCTCCCCTCCTGCGCGACGCTTTGACGTTTCATTAAATTATTAGAGAAAGAAGACGATGCGTTGTACCGTTCTCTATACTCTTAATCCTTGTCTGAATTTCAAAGATGTTCTTTGTCTGCTCCTTTTTCTTCCTACGTCCTCTTCTGATTTGGGGGACCGCCCACCCCCCCCCCCCCCTGGCTACGCGCCTGCGGTCAGATAAACACATTTTGATACCTTGTCTAACCCCGCAAGCTCAGGGGTTTATGGCAATAAATTACGGTCAGATAAGCATTTAGGGGCCCGTCTTAGGGCCCCTGGTGGGGTCGAGGCGGCGGAGCCGGCACCGGAAGCTCAGGGATTTTAGGCTTTTAATTAAGGTCAGATGAGCATTTTTTTTGTATACCTTATTTTTTTGTGACACTGGCAGGTCACTATTTAGCGTGGGGTCCAGGGGGCGGGGCCCCCAAAAATCAGGGGTTTTAGGCATTAAATTACCGTCAGATGAGCATCTAAGGGCCCGCCGTAGGGCCCCAGGTGGAATCCAGGGGGCAGAGCCCCCGGAAGCTTAGGGGTTTTAGGCATTAATCACGGTCAGATGAGCATATTTTGATGCCTCATTATTTTTTAACACTAGCAGTTAACTATTCTTTCTTTCTTGCTGTCATTTTATTCTATTTCTCTTTAATATACTTTTTCAAAAAAGTGGGGGGGGGGGGATGCTCGGGGCTCCCGATCCCCGCCTTACCTCGGACCCTGACATGTAGGAATCTCAAGAATCATATTTCTTGCCTGGCTGTAAATTTTGGAATTTGTCATTTTCCAACAAACACATACAAAGTTAACGTATAATTTACTAAAAAGTGAGGAAAAATCTCGGAAAGATGTCATTTCAGCATTATTTGTAATCCACCGTTGTAGAATTAGAAATAAACCATGTTTGAATTTGTCTTCCCCCAAGCCCCCCCCCCCCTTATAAGTACGCCAGTATCTCCTCTTTTCCTTTTTTTCTTTCCCTTTCCTTCCTTCTCTCTTATTTTTTTGATTTGGGGGGGGGGGGGGGGTCAACAGCCTGGGAGGCAAGGCCCTTTCGCGCCCCCCCCCCCGATCTCCTTCTTCCCCCTTTTCTTTTCTTCTTCCTCTTCTTTCTTTCCCTTTCTCTCCTCTTTCCCTTTCGCTTCTTTTCCTTTCTTCTCTCTCTTTTTTTTTTTTTTTTTGCGGGGGGGGGGGGGCCAAGGCCCGCTCGGCCCCCCCCCCTGGATCCGCGCCTGGTGGTAATTGTATGTGTGTCAACAATTAAAGACTAATACATGACAGATGGCTAATCATGAATCTACAATGGCCAGTAAACTGTGTACATCACAGTCCACAGATAAATGTGCCTTGAACGTAGCAGACGGCAATCGGCGGATCAGACGACACTTGATAGTGATTTTGTATGTGAGATTGCTTTGCTAAATATAAAATACAAGAACCTCTTCCATATCTTTAAACTATCATTGATATCTGATAATTAAACAGTTAGTAAAATAAACCTGCCAGACTACATAATACAATGAAATACTTGACTGAAAGTAGGGGAGTTTGATGTGGTGCACAATTGCACCGCTTTGTTAATAATCGAATAGTCCATGGTGTTCATGAATATTCATGTTTTTGCCTACCTCGGGAAAATGCTTGCCTATACTAAATGGAAAAATTACGGTGGGGGGTTGGCTGAAATGGACATAATGAACAAATCAGAACTGATCTATGATAATTCATGCTTGTTATCCTTCGCGTACTTGACTTATAACCTTACAATCGAGTGGCAAATTGCGTCCAAAGTTTGACTTGTTGCACATGTGTTTAGGCAATGGCGAGCTGGCGACCTATTTTGACCAAATTGCGGTGGGTAAACTTTCAAAAGTCAATGGGACATGAGGGTTCCAATGAAAGAGCTAGTGATAACGTACGTCGGGGTGGATGTGCTTTTCGTTTAAACAAAAAAAATGAATTTTTAACGATTTTGTTGTTGTAAAAGTCCATAGGCTAACATGTTTATAGGCTGCTGGACTCTGACGATAGGGGGCGTTGTCAAATGAAACCCCGTCTTAATTGGAAAATAAAGTCACGGTGCGAACAGACGCCGTCCGGACGACATTTACCCCCTCCTGTTAAGACAAAGGGAACAAATGCAGTCCTTAATATCATTCCGGGGGGTTTTCAATTTGAAAGTCTGGTTTCTTTGATTGTTAATCCTGGTATTTACAAGCAAAAGATTTTAGTTATCATAATCGGGTCATATCCCCTTTTGAATGGTTTGAAATACCATTACATTTATATACACCAAACTCAACAAAATATATGATGACGGAACATTTCCAGATGAATTGGGCAGATCCATTTTCATTAATCTCCCAAAGAAACCAGGAGCCGTGGATTGTGAGCACTATGACAATCAGCCTTATTTGCCATATCACTAAGATTATTTTGAGGATTTTGTTTTTGAGAGCAAGATGGTCGGAAGGGAACAATTTGGTTTTGTAAAGGATGCGGGCACAAGAAATGCAAGATTTGTGGTTAGAAATATAACGGAGAGAGCTGTCGAAATGCAAAAGGATGTGTACATGTGTTTTATTGACTATTCAAAGGCTTTTGATAAAGTAAAACATTCAGAACTTTTTGAAGAGCTGAAAAATCTTAATATATATAGGAAAGATCTAAGACTGCTACAAAGTCTATATTGGAATCAGTTTGCATGCATCAGGGTAGAAGGAGAGTGTAGTGAATATATTAACATCAGACGGGGAGTCAGACAGGGTTGTGTTATGTCACCAGACCTGTTCAATATGTATAGTGAAATCATTCAAAGAGAATTAGAAGATGAAAATGGGATACAATTGGGTGGCCATTCAATCACAAATATTATATATGCTGATGACACTGTTTTATTTTCTGAATCAGAGAAAGATCTCCAGAGACTCCTGAATCACTGGCGTACTGGTGGGGGGGGGGTGGCTTGGCTTGGGCTTGGGCTAAAATTGAACCATGACTTATTTTCACAAGTAATGTATAAATGTTCGTGATATCACATGATTTTCAACAAAATGCTAGTTTCTCCATAATTTCTTGCAAACTGACCTATTCCCAAATAGCCAGGAAGAGCATATGTTTTTTTTATAGTCACTAAGGGCCTTATAGTGGCCACTAACAGTAACACTAATTCCTTTCCAGAAGCTACTGTGCAAAGCACTGCCGGGAGATAACATGCTACCCACCACTCGGGCTGAGAATGCACAGATTTGCGAACGAGCGTTCTATACTTACATCATGTAACACTGCACATATACCGTTAAGGGGCCCATTGGGGGAAATTGAATTCAGACAAGATTAAGAGTAGAGAACGGTACAACGAATCGTCTTCTTTCTCTAATAATTAAATGAAACGGCAAAGCTTCCGCGCTTCGCGCGGGAGGGGCAACTAATTTCAGACTAGGATTAAGAGTCGAGAACGGTACAACGAATCGTCTTAATCTTTCTCTAATAATTAATGAAACGCGAAATGATTTCAGACATAGGATTAAGAGTAATAATAAAATGAAACGAAAAAGCTTCCGCGCTTCGCGTGGGAGGGGGGGGGGGAACTGAATTCAGACAAAGACACAATAAAACGATTCGTCTTCTTTCTCTAATAATTTAATGAAACTTGAAAGCTTCCGCGCGTTTCGCGCGGGACCGGCGAAAATGAATTCAGATAAGGACTAATAGTAATAATTTATTGAAACGTCAAAGCTTCCGCGCTTTGCGCGAAAGGGGGGGGGGACGGAATTCAGACAAGGATTAAGAGTCGAGAACGGTTCAACAGTAGGCTACAATAAATCGTCTTCTTTCTCTATAAATTTAATGAAACGCGAAAATGATTTCAGACATAGGATTAAGAGTAATAACTAGAAATGCAATCGTGTCACAACGATGTGCGTGCAATGACGCCATGTTTCTACGTGTCAAACGAAAGAGCTACTCTCGGACTATCCAGAGCAATTTGTACGAAGTCTGTAGCTTCTGTGATATTGGAGATAGGTAGGGCGAAAGAAAGGCCTCAACAGTGACCTTGATGGGATAGTAGTGACTATGCCTACGGAGTTTGAAAGAAATTGGGATAGGGGAAAGAACCTAGAAAGGGCTCGCAAGCACTGCGTGCAAAAACCAACGGGATTTGGTGCATGTTCGTCATTGCAATCAAGATCGTTCTGGGGGCCAAAAGCCTGAACCCGATATGCCCCATAGACAATGCGTGTAATGCATGGGCGGAAAACGTACAGGATCTGTATTATGACCGGATTTAGATTGTTTTTTTCTCTCTCTTTTCACGTCTCTTTATGGGCCGTATTTGGTATCATTAGAAAGAGAATTTCATGGTTGTTATTGTAAACCACTCTCTTTTTTTCTATGATAATCCTATCGAAACACGTGATGTAAAATAGATTTATAGGACAAAATGGCGTCTTAAATGGCCCCTTGACCAATTTCAAAACTCCGGCCAAGAGGTGCCCTGCGTATTGGAACTCGGCATGTCACTGCAAATTTTTAAGGAAAAAAAGGGACGTTTGAGGGGCGAAAAGCAGTCTGAAAAAATGACGTCATAGTCGATACGTGTTAGATTCGGGCGGAAACTCGGCGGAATTCGTATAGTGACCTTTGTTCAAATGCGATTTACTCACAATTTTCTGTGTGAACATTTACTATACTTGGTATCATGCGAAAGGGCACTCCATTGCGGTCAGTTTGACACCATTGTTATTTCCGCGCAATGTATTGCACGCATTAAACGCGCTATTACGTAATGCATAGTAAATTCATCATTTTTGACGATAACTTTGCAACGAGGGCATTACAATTTATTAAACTTGACAGACAGTTGTTACGTATATGGATACATATTTGTGCCAAGTTTCATTGATGTAGGTATAAAGATCGCCATTTTAGAGCAAGTTTAAGTAATTTTGGAATTTTCTTGAAAATGGCGAATTTGGAGGGCATTTTTCTCAAAGTCAGTCAGTGTAAGGCTATATAATTTTGTATATGGCTGGAAAGGGCATATCTTCAAGTATCTAAATCCAAAAAAGGGTACGGATTTGCCGAGCCATAATGGAGATACGGCCATAGAAAGAAAGCCAATTCCCAGAACTTTAGAGGGCGCTATTTATGTTTTGCAAAGCTGTTAGAGCGTGAAATTTCGCATGGCTATGTGCAATTATGAGATAAAGATACTGTGTGATTTAAATACAAAACGGAATTTATATGAGAAAGTTATGGCAGTTTTAGATTATTTAGGGGTCATTTTTTCAAGAATTTGAGAGATTGTTGACGGAGACGGTTTCAGATTTGAATTTTGAGTATGAAGATGGCGTTTCGAAGGGCAAGATATACGTCGCAGACGAAAGGACATCTCTTAGACTATCGAGAGGAATTTGTTAGAAATGTGTAGGATCTAGGATAGTGGAGATAGGAAGGAAGATAGAAAGGCCTTAAAATGGACCAGAAACGGACAAAATGGCGCCTGGACGGTTATGCATGAGTGATTTCGAAAATCGAAAAAGTAGGTGACCTTGATGAGATGCTAGAGACTATGCCTATGAAATTTGAAATGAAAAGGACATGATGAAAGCACCTAACTAGGAATAACAAACACTATGTGCAAAACGAATGGGATTTGTGGACGATAAGGAAAACACTACTAAGGAGGAGAATATTAATGGGGCAGAATGTGAACGAAAACAAGGCAATGACGAAGGTTCGTCATTGCAATTAAATGAAACGAAAAAGCTTCCGCGCTTCGCGTGGGGGGGGGGGGGGAACTGAATTCAGACAAAGACACAATAAAACGCGCGGGACCGGCGAAAATGAATTCAGACAAGGACTAATAGTAATAATTTATTGAAACGTCAAAGCTTCCACATTTCGCGCGGGCGGGGGAGGTGGACTGAATTCAGACAAGGATTAAGAGTCGAGACCGGTACAATGAATCGTAATCTTTCTATAATAGTTTAATAAAGTGTCAAGGCTTCCAGGCTTTGCGCGGGACGGAGGAAAAACTTAATTTAGACAAGAACACGATACAACGAATCGTCTTCTTTCTCTAATAATTTAATGACACGTGAAAGCTTCAGCGCTTCACGCGGGATGAGCAAAAATGAATTCAGACAAGGATTAAGAGTAATAATGTATTGAAACGTCAAAGCTTCCGCGCATAGCGCGGGAAGGGGGGAACTGAATTCAGACAAGGATTAAGAGTCGGGACCGGTACAATGAATCGTCTTCTTTCTCTAATAATTAAATGAAACGTCTTAGCTTCCGCGTATTGCGCGGGAGGGGCGAAACAAGCTTTAAGAGTCGAGAACAGTACAACGGATCGTCTTCTTTTTCTAATAATTTAATGAAGTGTCAAAGCTTCCGCGCTTCGCGCGGGAGGGGAAAAAACTGAAAATTAACTTAGTTCCTGGCTCCGGGTTTATAGGGTTAAATTTGTAGACATTTGGACATTGGCATTTTTATATTTGTCGGTAATAATATTGGTGGCTCGTTTTGTCGGTAATCAGCGGCCTCTACCCCCCCCCCCCCCTCCCCCACTGAAAAAGATCTAGCGACGCCCCTGATAACGACACAGTTTATACACTCGAGATAATTTTTGCAAGTACTACTGGTGAAGTACCGGACCACCGTCTTTGTGCATTGTGCGGCATCAAAGCATAATTTATTCAACGTCTCATGACGTGACAGATCACTTTTCTCTAACTTCTTACCAATCGGAAGGCCTCTTTTTTCCATGAAGTGCCGGTGGACATTAATGCGCCAAATGTGGTTCTCCGAATTGCAAAAGATCCCTACTCTTTGGAGGGGTAGGAGAAAGCAATCTTACATCATATTACTCCAGGAAGTGCCTGAAAATGCGTCTAATTTGGTTCTAAAATTGCAAATGCTTCTTACTCTGGGAGGGGGCCAGAACCCTCCCAGACCCACCCCCTGCTTGGTCGCTCCGCTCCCTCGCTGTTAAAGCCTCGTTCTGTCGCTTCATCGTTTTACATGGATATCACCCCATGCCATTTTGTGCCCCCCCCCGGTAAGGAATTCCTGGATCCGCCACTGATGCCCATACCCCTTGAGCTTGAGGGGCTTCGCCCCTAGACCCCACTTTGAGAAACGTTCAGCGGGGTCTGCATGTTAGAGTGGGGGTGATTCGGATTTTTTTTTTGTCAGCCCCCCCAAACGTTTTTGCTCATTACGCCACTGTCCTGAATGTAGTTGTAAAAGAAAGTGAGAGAATGGGACTAGAGATCAACTATACCAAGAAAAAGTGCCTGGTGGTATCCCAGAAGAGCAGCCCAAAATGTAACTTGAAACTGAAAGAACAGATTATTAAACAAGTCTCCTCATTTAACTACCTCGGCAGCATGATTACCGAGGATGCCAGATGTGAGACAGATCAAGAGAAGGATAGCTCTCGCTAAATCTGCATTTTCAAAGTTAGGCAAAATTCTGACAAATCGAACAATGGGTTTGAGGACCAGAATAAGAGTATTGAATTGTTACATCTACCCAGTACTTATGTATGGTAATGAAACATAGACTTTAGCTTCTGATACTAAAAAATGTTTGGAAAGTTGCGAAATGTGTTTTTAAGAAGAATGATGAAAATCCCCTGGACTGACAAAGTTAGTAATGAGGAAGTTCTTACACGAGCTGGAGTGCAAAGGAAAATGATACGTGAGATGTTGATTAGGCAGTTGAAGTTCATGGGTCACATTATATGTAAAGAAGGCCTAGAGAATCTTGCTTTGACAGGGAAAATTGTGGGAAGAAGGAGTAGGGGAAGAAGGAGGATACTTTGGATCATGGACCTATTACGGATGGACATTCAACGTGATTCTTTCTTAGATCCAATGATAGTCGCCGCCTTCTGATTATGTGCATCTTAATGAGAGCATTCAGCTGTTTTAACAATAACGACTGCGTAAGCATTTTCGGTCATTGACAAAGGAGCAGTTTCCCTCTCTTGGGTTTTGTTTGGATGGTGTGCTCTGTAAGAGTGTGTCTTAAATGAAAGCATCCCAATGGGGAGCAACAAAGTTGAAAAGCAGACGATTTTTTGGTGATATGAAATGTATTATTACTGATTCGCAAACTTTCGCACACACCTATGACCTTATAAAACAATTAGAAGGCCATGATCTGTATCAGCCCTGTGCGTTGTTACTCTGGAATATTATAAGGAAATAGGGGAAAACGGGATTTTAAATCACAACCAATTCAACTATAAACTCTATCTAGCATATCAACATGTTTTTCAAAATAAAATACAGTACACGGAATAACAATTTCCGATTATAAGCCAGAACTGCACATCTATTTTCCATGATTTAGGCAAGTAATTATCTTCTGCGCATGTAGATTAACATGTGTAAAATCACTATCTTGCTTCTGTCCCGGCTTTTTGGCGGTGACAATGATGAGATCAAAGTGAAGAAACATTTACGGAATGTTATTGAGACGACATTGACGGAGACAATCACAATGAATTCGTTAAGAAAACGATGAATGTCCATCCGTAATAGGTCCATGTTTGGATGGACAGTCTGCAGAAATTATTTGAAGAGAGAGGAGTGAAAGAACTGGGAGTGGTACTAATACAGAATGCTAGGAGCCGAAGGTTGTGGAACAGCATGATCGCCAAAGTCAAACGATATGGCACTTAGAGAGAGAGAGAGAGACACTAAACTCATTATAATTTGATGAATAATAGCTTTGCAATTATGTTCATTCTTTATGGGATGTCGTCTGCTTGGGCAGTATTGGTCCATTAAGTGACGTCATTAAACATCGTTATTTTTCTGGCGAATCTCTCGTATATCCCAGATGCTATGGAGGTGGTTGTATTTGTATTTTTATAAATCATCCGATATGTAGTTGGCCTAAAACTTGTACGATGGCCATCTGTTAGCTTACCAGTTTCTAGTGATACGTTAGTTGACATGTTTGTGATTTTCTTTGAATTTCCACTTGAACGGACTGGGAGTGGTACTAATACAGAAGGATAGGAGCCGAGGGTTGTGGAACAGCATGATCGCCAAAGTCAAACGATATGGCACTTTGAGAAAGAGAGAGAGGAGAAAGATCTAGGAAAAAAGGGTATAGATAACATCACAAAATATACATATGCATGTACAACAGGTTGAATATGACAAGGAAATAGAAAAGACTGAGGTACAGTCTAAAGAAAAGTAATAAGGACAATACGAGCTGAATTGCTATTTTCATGGGAAACTATACCTTGCTGAGAGTTGAGTTGAGTTGAGTTTATTTCATTTCATTTTATTTATACACGGTAAAAGCCCGAAACAGTTTGCAGACTGGTTTCCATCAGGGCCGCGTTGATAAAAAGCAACATAATCATGACATATAAAAAAAAAAGTAATATAACAGTGACAAATTTACAACCATAACACAACAATATATAGAAAATAAGCTAAAAACACTTAAGTTAATTAAGACTATATTGATAGGCCTAACAGATAAACAATTGAAATAAGTTATGATCATCAAAGACAATATCTTTGGATTGGCGAATTTTACATAAGAACATTTTTCTGGACCTATGTTAGCATGTTGGTGGAAAGTTCATCAAGATTTTAGGATGGTTGTTAAAGATTTTACTCACTTTTTTACATAATTGTTTAATAGAACAAAATATTTCGATTTTAGGGACATCAAGATTTTGGATTTTATTGGAAATAAGCTATTTACTCGCTTTCTTAAAGTGACTCGTTAACATTGTTGAAGGTTGATGAAAAAAAAGCGTGATTTTGTATGAAATGTTACTTATTATATTTCTTCTATCGTACTAATCCTCTAACATGCACAAAATCCTGAAAAATTCTCAAACCACACACATATTTATGGTTTTCTTTTTTTGAATTTTTTGAATTTTCCCGACCGTTTTTCCATGAAAATAAGACATAAAGCAGGCTTTTAAAAATATTTCAATTCTTAAATGTTTGGAATGGTATATAGAGCCAATTCATTGCTTTGTGACGATTTTCATTCACCTTAAATTTAATTAAAATATAATAATATAGTTGGGAGAATTCTGGAATCGATCAGATCAGGTTTCCCAATTTTTAGCGTTATTAATGGTCTGTTTTTACTCAAACTTTCAGATGATCTTTAATTGTACATTTAGCATTAACGTCACTACCTTAGCACCATTTTCTCTCATCTGAACAATGTTAACAAGTCATCCATGTCAGTTCATTTATGTATTCTATTTCTCAGGTATATTTCACGAATAATATGTACACTTTACACGTCACGATCAAATGAAATCAACCAATCAATCGATCAATCCGTTATTATAAGATTGACATCGACAATTGCTTGCCTTGATGTTCAAGTTCTATTAAAGATATAAACCATAACTGGTATATCATATCAGAATTGGATATCAAGCCCGACCAAACAAGACTTTCTCGAGACCAGCAACCGATACTTCCATCAACAGAGATAGTATGAGTGCAGCAAGGTAACCAAACACCACACTTCCAACAAAGTAGAAGCTCTGAAAAAAAGAACAAATGTTATGTAAAATAATTCGGAAACTTACATTAATTGACTTTTACTCTTTGACTATCCATTCGTAGATGTATACTATGTCCATTGATGAAAAGAATTAAAGAGAAATTTCGTCGTCATTGATATGCTAAATGATTTGATTTAAACAAATTAAACACATTAAATTTAAGTGCTTTTTAAACGGCATTTGGCGTATATTCGCCATTACTTGAATATAAATAATATGTTTAATCATAAGGGAAAGATTATATGTTGTGAAGCATCCTAAATTTAATGTTGTCATCGGGGGTAGTTGTCCTCGGGGGGTAATTCTCCGGGGGGGGGTAATTTTCCGGGGGGGTAATTGTCCTTGGGGGGGTAATTGTCCTCGGGGAGTAATTGTCCTCGGGGGGTAATTCTCCGGGGGGTAATTATCCGGGGGGGTAATTGTCCTTGGGGGGGGGGGTAATTGTCCTCGGGGGGTAATTCTCCGGGGGGTAATTTTCCGGGGGGTAATTGTCCTTAGGGGGTTATTGTCCTCGGGGGGTAATTCTCCGGGGGGTAATTCTCCGGGGGGTAATTGTCCTTGGGGGGTAGTTTTCCGGGGGGTAACTTTCCGGGGGGTGATTGCCCAGGGGGTAATTGTCCTGATACGGGAGCTGGGCATCATTTGAACAACAGTAAATTACTAACTTGATATTTCGATTTTACACGTTAGCATCGTTTGCGTTGTTAGTTTACTTAGAAAATAAAAAACCAATAAAAGTGTGTACATTTAAGTTAAACAGGTCATGTCTAAACATGTCAACTGAGTATATACATGACAACATATACATATATTTCTTTGGATGTAAGCAGGAGAAAAGATAGAAAAAATGGAGCATATATCATATCTGGAAACAATATTATAAACATTGCAGTAGTTTGTACATTACTGAATTAGTTACCTTTAAATAGAAGAAATGAACATAATACAAATGTGTAAACTAATGTTGAACAGGTCATGTCTTAACATGTCAACTGAATATATACATGAACATATTTTATTTTTTCACTTACTCAAATGGTTGCAGAAAATTAACATATAAGACCACGGCAGATATCATATCAGGAAACAATATTATAGATATTGCGATAGTATTGATACATTATTGACAACTAAACACATTTGACAGTTTGAATATTTTTGAAGGTTAGACTCTTCTATGTGACATATGAAAGAAAATGAGGGGCTTATCGAAAAGCGTGGCTTGTTATGGTAAGCCCATCTTAAAACTTTAGTACGTGTATTTTTGTTTTAACGTGTTTAACGAGAGAAATGACGAGGACAAGGTACAAAGGTAAATGCAAATATATATTTAAAAGATTGGCGTGTTCCACAGTCAACATTGAATGTTTGAATTGTGAATAAAAATATGCAATCGCTATCTTTGTTTAAATATAAACAAAGCTAGTTTAATGGATAAATATATAACCCTGTTGGACTATATTGACACGTGTATAAATACGTGAGTATGAAATATCAAAGGTAATTTTGTTACCTTTCAAAAGTGCAAATAAACTCATTTCAGTATCGGATCTGATATACTTTTCATATATTCTGAAAATGACCGAAAAAGGTACGTTGAGTACAAAAGAAAAAAGACAAATGGACCTATACTTCAAAATGATTCATGGTCTGTGTATTAAAACATTAAATGCTGCTTAAGGGATATTTAACGGTGAAACAGATCCCATAGTCGGTACGATGCCATCCCATGCACCAAACTCTCTTAAAATCAAGTATCAAAAACTGTACCGATATGTACCGAAGGAGGTCTTCAGACGCCCTGAAATATTCGAATCCTTGATTCAAAACTGCGCATTCCAGAGCATGAGAAAGCAACACAATTTCATCATCTTACAGCAAAGCTATAATCACATGTAAACATATTTTTTTTGTCTTGTGAGGGCCATAAGGGCATCGTTTTGCCCCAACTTGAAATAGAAGGGGCATCTAACCTCTGCCCGAACTATGCAGTGAGTATGCTAGAGGCACTTAGTAATCTGTTCGACTGCAGACAGGTTCCCCTTAAAATCCAAGTTCATTAAGATTAAGGGCCTATGTCTTTAAAAGAAGAAGACAAATAAAAAATGACTAGAAAAAAGAGAGTAGAAGAATATTGAATGATTACAAAAACTGATTTGATTTCTCTTTTTTCTGGTATGGCGTTTCGTCATCCATCGTCCTCTAGAGTGCTTCAACGAAGATGCAGAGATGAATTACGGTGAGGAGCATCTTGTTGATGTATCAAATGTTTACAGATGAGATGTCACCTTTGCATGTATTAGTCCAATTTGGAGCAACTTTTCCACCTGGAGTGCTGAGCAGACGCATGTGCTGCAATATATGTAACTCAAACATTACACCCATGTAGCACCTTCTGTAGCGGGACTTTGTATCAGCCACTGTGCAGTGAGTGGGAGTCAGTAGATCCTTCCAGTATCTCGTATTCCTCATCCTGATACCGTTCCGTAGCATTTGAAAAGCAGCTTGAAGACCGCCAATACGAAGCTTCTGGCTGAGGAAATTCACCTGTGAATATGAAATTTGAGATATATTTAAGGAGCAGTATTACTAAATCTAAATAAAAATAATAATGAAACGCACAAAGTTACACACACAAACACACACAAAAAAACACGCGCGCGCGCACACGCACACACACGCACGCACAAACCGCAACCACCTAATTTAATTTCCACAGGTCAACTACATTATCATGTGATTTTTAAAAAATACAAATACAACCACCTCCATAGCAGCTGGGATATACGAGAGATTCGCTGAAAAAATAACGATGTTTTAATGACGTCACTGTATGGACCAATACTGCCCAAGCAGACGACATCCCATAAAGAATGAACATAATCGCAAAGCTATTATTTGTCAAATTATAATGAGTTTAGTGTATATTAATGTAATGGTATGTCAACCATTCAACAGGGGATCTGACTCGATTCTGATAACTATAAAATTGTTTGCTTGTAAATACACAAGATAGGGATTAATTATCAATCAAAGAAACCAGACTTTCACATTGAAAAACCCCCGGAATGATATTAAGGACGGCATTTGTTCCCTCTTGACACGCCGAACATACCGCGGTGTGTGCAACTGAATATACAATGGCGTCTTATTTTGTTTCCAAGCGACAGATTCCTTTATTTTTGTATCGCTGCATTTGTCATAAAAATAAAAACATGCGCGGGGCTTAAAGTGAGGCAATAAATTATACATTTAGCCTGACGGTAGTGAAGTAAGAGAAAGAACTCAAGAGAAGATGAAAACAAAGGCACTGAAAATGTGTGAGATGTCATGGGACATCGTCTGCTTGTGCAAATCATGTCCATACTGTGATCTCACACATCTCAGCAGCGTTCGGAGAGCTCTTCAGGTGCTATGTCGGAACTGTATTTAAGCGTTTTGTAATTTATAATAATCATTACTTCGAATGTTTCCAAGCATTGAATTTTTATAACCTTGTCGAATCAAAGTTTCAACTTTGCAATAATGAAAATAACGTTAGTTTTTAAAATCAATGAATATAGATACTGACCTATCTCAGCATAATGTGTGAGGTCTGCTTTAAGTTGTATGAATTCATGTTGAGCTCTGTTTTTCGCTTTTTCACCTGCTGCCAGGGGATTCCCCTTCAAGAAACTTGTGGCTCCAAATAAAAGTGAGACTGTTGTGATCACATACTGGACATGTTGGCCAATGGTGTAAGCAATCAGGGCGGCACCACTAATAGACACAAGTCCGATTATGATATGTTTGATTACGTTGAAAAGATGACCAGAGAGAGGGAGTCTCCTTTTTACGATATCTTTTAGTAGGTTTGACTTAATCCTGAATTGCCTCTGCCTCTGCGAAGCTCCATTTTCAAGATTTGGGGTTGCTCGAATATTTTATTTGGGAAGGTATTCTCTTCGTCGACTTTTCTACCAATGGAATAAATATTGTTATAGAGGGCCTGGTATTTGTCAAAGAATTTTCTAATGATCACGATTATCACAAGCACAACAATAATGATGTTGATCCATACAGGGTTCACGTCATTAAAATTTATGATGATTCCTATCACAGTGTATAAAGTAAATTCCACAAATAAGATAATCGTTGCAGATAAGTGCAAGAAACAAAGGATGAACACCACGGCATAACAAACAATCCTTCTTCTCTTACTTGCCCAGTTGTATGGTTTCTCAAATACACGGCCATCATTATCGAACCGGGATATGTACACATATAAAACTAATAGCCCTAATAGGTATAAGATATTTGCTAGAATAACATCTGAACCAATAAGTCTCCAGAAGTCTTCTTTACGCTGGATGCTACGATTCTTGAATTCGTCACTTGTTATGACATGCCAGACCGGCCAGAGGATAATAACAAGATATGAAAGAAAGATAAGGATCGCGTAAACAAAGAGCGAGTATGGACCAAATAAATCAGGGATCAAGTTTATCTGTAAGATGTTTACACTCTCCTTTTCACCTTTCTGGTGGTTAGAGGCTCCTGCATAGATACACCACAGTTTGTAGGCAACAGCCAAGAAAATAAATGGAAACGTGACACAAAATGCTAGTTTTACAGTGAAACAATGGATATCAGCCTCCGGGTTGGCACGGTTATTCCAACATTTGTAGTAAGTGCTTGCTTGCAATTGAAATATACCGTATCCTGGGATGTGTTTTGTTTTAAATGGGTTAGATTCTTCCATTTCTCGGCATATGACGTCATCTTTGATATCACTTAGATAAGGGGTTTCTACTTCTGATCTTACTTGTCTTGATAAATTGAACAAAGTGTTTAGCAAGCAGATGTCTGAGAAGGACCCGGTGTCCAAAATACTACTGTTCAGAGTAATTGAGACCGAATAGATTCCGAACTGAAGTGTAGCAAATGACAACAGGTAGTAGTCATAAGGGAGAGAGAGTATGAATCTTCCTCTTCTGCCAAGCCCCCAATTCCAAAGAATTTGGTTGTGTTGTATTTCATCACCCGTATCGAAGCTGATGTTGAAACGGACAAGGCTTACATAGTCCTTCGACCTATTTTTTATTGAATTAACTATGTTGTCGACTGTCCCAGCTACAGGGGCTAGTTGATGGATACACGGTGAACTCTTCTCTACAACTAGATTCTTTTCTTCTGACGATTCTTTGTGTTGTTGCGTTGTTCCACACCATACAATATTCGACGTGACAAGTATAAATAGAACTAGAAATGCAATCGTGTCACAACGATGTGCGTGCAATGACGCCGTGTTTCTACGTGTCGAACGAAAGAGCTTCTCTCGGACTATCCAGAGCAATTTGTACGAAGTCTTTAGCTTCTGTAATATTGGAGACAGGTAGGGCGAAAGAAAGGCCTCAATAGTGACCTTGATGGGATGGTAGTGACTATGCCTACGATGTTTGAAAGAAATTGGGATAGGGGAAACAACCTAGAAAGGGCTCGCAAGCACTGCGTGCAAAAACAAATGGGATTAGTTGCACGTTCGTCATTGCAATCAAGATCGTTCTAGGGGTCAAAAGCGTGAACCCGATTTGCCCCATAGACAATGCGTGTAATGCATGGGCGGAAAACGTAGAGGATCTGTATTATGACCGGAGTTAAATTGTTTTTTCTCTCTCTCTTTATGTCTCTTTATGGGCCGTATATGGTATCATTGGAAAGAGAATTTCATGGTCGTTATTGTAAACTACTCTCTTTTTTTCTATGATAATCCTATCGAAACATGTGATGTAAAATAGATTTAAAGGACAAAATGGCGTCTTAAATGGCCCCCTTGACCAATTTCAAAAATCAGGCTACGAGGTGCCCTGCGTATTTCATCTCGGAATGTCATTGCAAATTTTCAAAGAAAAAAAAGGATGTTTAGGGGGCGAAAAGTAGTCTGAAAAAAATGACGTCATGGCCGATCAGTGTTATAATCGGGCGGAATTCGTATAGTGACCCTTGTTCAAATGCGATTTACTCACAATTTTCTGTGTAAACATATACCATACTTGGTATCATTCGAAAGGGCACTTCATTGCGGTCAGTTTGACACCATTGTCATCTGCACGCAATGTACTGCACGCATTAAAGGCGCTATTACGTAATGCATAGCAAATTCATCATTTTTGGCGATAACTTTGCGCCGACGTTATTAAAATTTCCCAAATTTAGCAGACAGTTGTCACGTATATGGATACATGTGTCTGCCAAGTTTCAACGACGTAGGTATAAAGATCGCCATTTTAGAGCAAGTTGAAGTTATTTCGGAATTTTCTTGAAAATGGCGAATTTGGAGGGCAATTTTCGCAAATTTGGTCAGTGATAGGGTATATAATTTTGTATATGGCTGGAAAGGGCATATCTTCAAGTATCTAAATCCAAAAAAGGGTACGGGTTTGCCAAGCCATTATGGAGATACGGCCACAGACAGAAAGCCAATTCCCAGAACTTTAGAGGGCGCTATTTATGTTGTGCAAAGCCATTGGAGCGTGAAATTTGGCATGGCTATGTGCAATTATGAGATAAAGATACTGTGAGATTTAAATACAAAACGGAATTTATATGAGAAAGTTATGGCAGTTTTAGATTATTTAGGGGTCCATTTTTCAAGAACTTGAGAGATTTTTGACGGAGTCGGTTTTAGATTTGAATTTCGAGTATGAAGATGGCATTTTGAAGGGCAAGTTATACGTCGCAGATGAAAGAACATCTCTTAGACTATCTAGAGGAATTTGTTAGAAGTTTGTAGGATCTAGGATAGTGGAGATAGGAAGGAAGATAGAAAGGCCTTAAAATGGACCAGAAAAGGACAAAATGGCGCCTGGACGTTTACGCATGAGTGATTCCAGAAAACGAAACAGTAGGTGACCTGGATGAGATGCTAGAGATGATGCCTACGGAATTTGAAAGGAAATGGACATGATGAAGGCACCTAACTAGGAATAACAAACACTATGTGCAAAACGAATGTGATTTCCGGACGATAAGGAAAACAAGGAAAAGGAGGAGGAGAATATTAATGGGGCAGAATGTGAACGAAAACAAGGCAATGACGAAGGTTCGTCATTGCAAATAGACCCATCACTATAGTGGATATCCGTCTACTTTTCGCCATCGAGAATTAGGTTTTTAGCCTTGTTAACCTGTATTGAAAGACAGAATGTTTATATTTTAAGTCTATTTTATTATTCACAGTAATGATACTTGATATTTCAGTGACCATTAATTTAAACATCTGACTCAACCATTATCGTATAACGCTTTTCTGAACTCCACGTAGCATGAGGTTGGGCCTCCGAGCCTCTAAAAAAAAGAAGGGTAATAACATCCGAAATTTCGAGGGTATTCAATTTAAAAAACAAGGGGACCCTGTGATCATAAAACAAGAGCCCCAACATTTCTGGAAATCCAAAACCGAACCCGAGAAAAGCAATCCGTCCTGCCACCCCCGCCCTATTTTGACAATCCTGGATCCGCCCCGTTAGTACATTCGATTTTCATCCAATCTCTCTTGCTGATCTTTATGCTCAGACATGCATCAGACAAGGTTTGGAAAATGAAATCCGTTCTAAATACGCTGTACCATTTTGTATAATTTGTATACATGACATGTGCTTCAGACCAAAATTTATTTGGTAAAAGGATATTCTTAATAAACAAAAACAAAAAAACAACAATAACAGTTCGATGTACTGTAAGAAGAAAAGCCATTAGGAGCCTAAATAAAATTCATCAAGGCCAGAAGATCATTACAAATAAATTACAGGTTACTTCATCATGACTGCATTCATAAAAAAGACTGTTTGAGACATGACGTACGACAGAAATAAATTACAGTAATTGGAAAATTACAGGAATTGACACGGCATGCAAAGTGAGAAGTTCAGATTAAGAAGTTAATTACATCGTATATGAATATGAATAGGGTATATGATTTTACTTACATATACATCAAGCAATAATTAATGTGTTAGGGGGGAGGGAAGCAAGAAAGAATAGAAATGATCCACTACAAAGTATGACAAAAAGTGAGAGATCGATACAGTATTTTTTTTTTTAATACAAAGAGGAGAAATGGCGGAACAAAAACAAGAGAAAAATAGATTTCTGACAGATTGAAAAAGACAAAAGAATAAGAATAAGACGTGGTATAACTATAAAGAGAGTATTTGAAGGCACAGCAAAAAGAGGAAAACAGAAATTATAAGATTAAAAACAAGTCACAAGGAATCACTCTGAATCCATTGTTAATCCTACCTCAAAGAAGGATCAGCGTGTGTTATCAGCAGACTCGCCCCGTAATCAATGATCAATACGTTGATTTGAAAACCTAAACATCTGATAGAACATCTTCGGCCAATGTATATTAGAATAGGTATTTATGAGATAGCTTTTACAGATACAAATGTATGATTGGTCCACAGCTCGTCACGTGATATCTACTGTGAGAATCTTAATTAGCATAACTCAATGCGCAGTTCTGTGTCTTTGATGCATTAGTGTTGTTCCTTTGTGTTTAGATTCTGAATGTAATCAGTATTTATTACTTCATTTCCCTTTCCATTTTTTTCTCAAAAACAACAAATTCCCAACCACCAAAATTTCCGGTCATATGATGAATCTGTTTCGTTTTTAACGGATCCGGTAACTTCGTCTAAGATTCTGAAACAAAATTCTGGATTTAGCTCATGCTGCAATCGTAATTATAAACCTTTAGATCAGTTAGGAACTCCATGACTTTTACAAGCCGATCGCCTTTCTGATTATCAAGATATTTATGATTAATCGAAACCAAATTTTGCGTTTTCCTAACGGTTTTCATAACACTACAGTCTATTGGGAAAAACGGGTATTGTAAAACTGGTCACTCAAAGATTTTTACTCTTTTGAGGTACATCTTGATTATTTTGAAGCGCAATTTTTTGGGCTTTAATATTACACCATATTACAGAAACTGATTTAACATTGTTAAACGATGCCTTTAATGCAGGCACATGACAATAATGGGATAATAAAAGGATTTTTTTTTTAAATGAAAATTGATATCCGGAAAATTTGTGCCCACGCAAGCACCTATGACTGCTACCAAAACAGGATGAAGTGGATTAGTTAGCGTTAGTGAAACCTTCCTTCTATGTCCATATAGTCACCTTATCTTAACAACACAGCTCTATATTAATGTGGTCTCTCACAATGTTCACTAAAATCACTGACTTCATTCATCATCACCATCATTAATCATTCTCACACTTTCTTCTTGATATTTCTGTTTTTTTACTACATTCTCTGTAACACTCTTTCTGTAACTCTGTGTATACTTAATTTGTTTAGCGTGTGCGTCCTCTTCCTCTTCCTCTTCTTTTCACCTCTCTTTCCCGCAAAACACAAACCACTACAAATCATTAACCATCATCAGACTGGGTCTTCTTGTTAGTCGGCGTAAGGTAAACCCCGCAGCAGTAAATACCTCATGTATATTTCACTTACCAGTGGTTATCTACGTTATTGCTTTTCCACATCAATCAGATACAGAGCGCATATTTCGTCAGGGGGCGGGGGGGGGGGGGGTATCCATACTAGTTTATCTAAATTATTCCAAGCGAATATACTTTCATCTACAGAGCTTCAAAGGAAATTTTATTGAAATTAACCATGCACTGTAGAGAGTCAAAACAAGTTTTCAAGTGATCTAAAAGTTTTGTAAATAAACTTACAGGTTTAAAATATGATAGAATAATTATTGCAAGTTTGGAGGTGGGATTTAAAAAAATGGATAGGGAAAAGAATTATGGATTCTTTTTATTGAGCTTAAAATTACAACCCATTTGACACTTATTTGTTATCACATCAATCATTTATTTTTACATTTAAAACATTAGAATTTAACAATTTACTAATATTATCATAATGTTGCCACACCATTCATCGGTCATAATGTACACATACTATATTAAATATATTGGACAATTGATTCAGTATTTCAGTATTAAGATATATACAAACGAAAACGTTCCATTGATAAAGGGACACAACAGGAAGTGTTTGCATGTTGTAAACTACCGGTATACAAAATATTCATAAACGATGAAATATTGGTTCTTTAATCACTGCTGTAGGAGAAAGATCAAAGAAAAAAGGGTATAGATAACATCACAAAATAAACATGTACAACAGGTTAAATATGACAAGGAAAGAGAAGAGACTGAGGTACAGACTAAAGAATAGTAATAAGGACAATACGAGCTGAATTGCTATTTTCATGGAAAACTATACCTTGCTGAGAGTTGAGTTGAGTTGAGTTTAGTTGAGTTTATTTTTGTTATACACGGTAAAAGCCCGAAACAGTTTGCAGACTGGTTTCCATCAGGGCCGCGTTGATAAAAAGCAACATAATCATGACATATAAACAAAAGTAATATAACAGTGACAAATTTACAACCATAACACAACAATATATAGAAAATAAGCTAAAAACACTTAAGTTTTTTAAGACTATATTGATAGGCCTAAAAGATAAACAAATGAAATAAGTTATGATCATCAAAGAAAATATCTTTAGATTGGCGAATGTTACATAAGAACATCATTTTTCTTACTTATGTTAGCATGTTGGTGCACAGTTCATCAAGATTTAAAGATGGGTGTTATAAATTTTACTCACTTCTTTTACATAATTGTTTAATAGAACAAAATAATTTCGATTGTTGGGACATCAAGATTTTGGATTATATTTGAAATGAGCTTTGAATTCGTAAATCATCCATGTCAATTCATAAATGTATTATTTTTGTTATGTTTATATCACGAATCATATGTGCCCTTTACAAGTCACGACTAAATAATATCAACCAATCAATCGATCAATCCGTTATTATAAGAATGACATCGACAATTGCTTGCCTTGATGTTCAAGTTCTATTAAAGATAGAAGCCATAACTGGTATATCATATCAGAGTTTGACATCAAGCCCGACTAAACAAGACTTTCTCGAGACCAGCAGCCGGAACTTCCATCAACAGAGATAGTATGAGTGCAGCAAGGTAACAAAACACCACACTTCCAACAAAGTAGAAGCTCTGAAAAAAAGAACAAAATGTAATGTAAAATACTTCGGAAACATTAATTGACTTTTGATCTTTGACTATCCTTTCGTAGATGTATAAACTATGTCCATCAATGTCAAAATAATTAACGAAAATTCTCGTCGTCATTGACGTTTAGTATGACTCACATGCTAAATGAAACTATGATTTAAACAAAATTTTGTCAAATTAAATTGAAATGCTTTTTAAACGGCATTTGGCGTATTTTTCACCATTTCTTGAATATAAATAATATGTTTAATCATAAGGGAAGGATAATATATTATGAAGAATCCTAAATTTGTACCTGTCGCCTTATTCCGCATTCTTTCCTTGTCTATGAGCACCCTTTTCTCTCTTACTCTCTGCTCTCCACCCCCCCCCCCACACACACACAATTCTCACCCTTTCTACAACTGTCTTTCTCTCTCTATCTCTCGATCTCTCTCTTTCTTTCTTTCTGTCCTCTCTTACTTTCGCTCGATGTCTTTCTTTCAAGAATACTCACGAAAGAGATAATGCCGAAATGGAAGAGAGCTTTACCGCTCATCAGTACGTTATAGATAACCAGTGGATGTATGAGATAGGTACAGTATGTGAGACGCCCCATTGGAATCCAGAAGTTCCAGCTGAGAAATGAGTTGATAACGCCTACAAAGAAACAACATACAGAGCTTTGTATTACGCAATGTTCAGCACCATCATCGTCATCATCACAACCATCATCATCATTACGATCATCAGCATCATCAGCATCATCATCATCATTACCATCATCATCACAACCATCATCATCATTACGATCATCAGCATCATCAGCATCATCATCATCATTACCATCATCATCATTACCATCATCATTTTCATCATGATCATCACCATCATCATCGTAATCATCAGCATCATTAAAATCATCACCATCAAGTCGTATTTCCCCCTAAAGGGGTGTCATCTCGTTAACACTATCTACATCTGTTTCTTGTTGACTAACTTTAAATTTGCCCTCTATTTCATTTTCTGGTATACAATCGATCTATCTTCTAGGGCTCTACGCGGTATTAAGACATGAGATTGCATAGCCATGTTTAGTTAATGTATTATGTCATTTTCAGTCATGTACCAATGGAAAAAGAACATGAGCTCAGCTTTATTTGGTATTAGGAAGTTATTATCACAGGGCGCTAGTAAACATTTATATACAAAATTCCGGCTTACGCTTACAGTTGGTTCTAACATGTACAATTGGCAATTGTTTAAAGCGGATCTAGATCTATATCTAGCCTTGTAGCAATTTCATATTTTTTTACTCATTGAAATCCATACATGTTTATAAATTACCCTTTCTTCTCTATCAAATTACACCAAGAAGCTAATTTCACATGATTTAATCTGTTACAATCAATATGATTCATTCTTTACTTGGATCTAGCAGACATATAAAACATGGCATAAAAAAAAACTATTTACCTCCATATCCCTTGATACATGTGAAGCATATCCATGCGATGGAGATAGCCCAAGCGAACCTTGAGAGACCCTCCCAGAGAACGGCTTGGTACTGCTCTAAATCATTAGCTGGATCCTTCCGTACACCATATAGACAGTATACACACGCTATCCCGAGAACAAAGGCAGTCAACCAGCCTAACATCACCAATATCTGGAACAAAATAAAGACCATCATTAAGAAGGTAGCGCAGAAAAAGGGTCATTAAAGCATTTATTGGCTGTACTTGAGAGGAATATATGAATATATAACTCCGGATTAACGGCATATATATTTTAAGACGATACATGATGATGTAGATCACACTTACACGAAAGCGTGCAAAATTTAACTCCATTAACCCTAAAAAGGCCGGGCTATTTGAGGTCTTACTACGGTCGGGGGGGGGGGGAGGGGGGCATTATGGCCCCTCCCCCTTAAGATCTCGGCCGTGAAAAGGCCGATCTCCGCGAAAATTTGCACGTATGTCAAGTGAAGTGTATAGAATACTATGATAATTTCAATTTTTTGAAAAATGTACTCATTTGCATATTTATGGTAATTTATGCAAATAAGGTCATAAAAATCACATTTTTACCCATAAATCATATATTATTCGTATTTAAGCATTCTTTTTCTCTACATATATTCATTAGACCATTTGGAATAATTATACGTCAAACAAAATTGGAAGAGCCAGCTTATTCCTTATGTTTTCTGTTGTTTTGATAATTTCTTATGTATTTCATTGTTTTTTTAACTTATGTATTTCATTGTTTTTGTTGTTTTATTTCATTTCTAACTACAATTTAACTATTTTGACTAGCAAAACAACCACCTTAACATCAAACAAGACCCAATAACCAATGTTTGATCTATTTTTAGGAAAAATGACTTTCCCATATGTTTTGTACACAAATCACGAAATTGAGCGATTTTCGGGCTGACATGCAAAGACAAAAGGTCACGTGACCTTGTAACTGTAGGTCCGATTAAAAAAAAAATTGTTTTAAAAGATGCGCAAGACTCTAAAGAAAAAAGTCAGCGAGCAGCGGGGCGCCATCCATATGCGTTCTCGAACAATCAGACAAATCGTGGAGGGGGGCCATAATGCCCCCCCCCCCCCCGGCCTTATTAGGGTTAAGACATTGAGCGCAAGTTCAGAATACGAAAACATGATCGGAAGAAGAGTCAGTTTGCGTTTGAATCTTTAATTCACAACTTCTTGGGTACACTTTCTTAGGTAGGACTTTAGCATGCGATTGAAAGAAACTAAAGAGGATCAGACTGGGTTAAAACAAAAATACATTGGTCAAAGAGCCACATCGGTTTACAGTTTTACACCAACCGACATCTCTAAGGCTGACTACACACGAGCTGTCCAATCACTGCGCTTATAAATTCCAACTCAAAATGATTCATCACACAAAAAAGCGACCAACTATGATTTTCGAGTTCATTCAAAGTTTATTTTCCACTTTATAAAAAATAAAAATGGAACTGAACATTAAAAAACAAACATAGTTGAGTTCATTTCACTAATTGATTTACGTATATTAAATTATTTGCTACACCGTCAACCGATTTACAAACCTCCGCCAGGCAATGACACCATTGCGTCAATGAAGTGGCAGGACACTGTGTTTGCATGGGGCGGTTCTGTGCATTAGCAGGCATGAATGTCATAGAATCACGGGGTGGGGGTATACACCCCCCCCCCCACACACACACACATTTCAAGGAGGGGGTATGGCCTTAAAAATGCCCCTACTTTTCAGTGAAAATGAAAGTTAGCCAGTTAGTACAAGATTTGATAAAGTTAATATAGGCGACTTTTATAATGGTGAAAAGTTTCTGCTTAAAATGCTAGATCTATTCAAATACCAAAAGTAGTTTTGACCCAAAATGTTTTAAAATTCTATCCTTAAAGTGTCACATCCATCTCCATTAGAGTCCCGTGTGTGCTCGCACGATAAATCTCAGCGCTTGACTGCATTC
Source organism: Strongylocentrotus purpuratus (assembly GCF_000002235.5). Lineage (NCBI taxonomy): Eukaryota > Metazoa > Echinodermata > Echinoidea > Camarodonta > Strongylocentrotidae > Strongylocentrotus > Strongylocentrotus purpuratus. The sequence goes on from NW_022145599.1 coordinate 37,227,492, forward strand.
GCCCCTTCACACAATGTCACACATACAAACGCGCGCGCACGTTCGCACACACACACACACACACGCACCCACCTCGGATTGGCTTTGCGTCACTGTCTTGAATTGCGCTATGGAAATGATGCCTTGAGTTCAGACGGTCTAATAAGCCAGGTTTGAGGACAGTTGGAATAAAGTTTTGTTCTTACCAAAGGAATCTTGATCTTTCGATCTACAGTCCTGTAGAGAAGATATCCTACAAACATACCAACCAGGTATGATTGGATTCGTGTGTATGGCTTGGTGTAGGTTACATCCAAACTCTCTCCTCCAAGACGATGATTAAAGTTACTGAAATAACAATTTTGGCACATGCACATATGACTATCAGTTTTAACGAAACCTCACACAAAGACATCGCTGCTAAAAATTATGATTAGATTGTAAAGTAGGTGATATCGGAAATATAAGGGGTGATGTGTTTAGTTGCTGCCATGTATGTTTAACTTATTACTAACATAAATCTTGATATTGATAAGGGGGTATAATCATCAAATGATAAAATCTATTTAAAAAAATGAATGTATATGTGAATGCTTACGGTCCGACCGGGTTGATTCCGTAATACCAACTGATTCCAACGGCCGAGGCGATCGATGCTGTTGTCAAGCCCAAGATGAGACCGATACCGACATTCCTCTTTCTAGAAACGATTGAAGATTTGTAGAAATTGATACGCATGAAATTATGTTTTATCAAACATGGTGTTATATCATCCTTCATATACATCAATATCATAAAGCTTTAATGGTACACATACTCTCTCTCCTTCTCTCATATTCAGTTCCGTCTAAACGAGCCTTGATTTATCTGTCTGCGAAAATATCTCCTTTATATGACAATGTAATGATGATGTAATTCGTTCTCTTTATCTTCTTCCTATTCTTATATCATAATGGTAAACATTTTATTCATCTAATATATCTTTCCTTTTCCTTCTCTTTTAATGAGGTTTAGAGGGGAAAACACCAATCTACCATCGCTCGTCTGCATCTCATCCTTATGAAGTTTAAAATGCTTTTTACATGGTGGTCAAAACAAGTGTAGTATGCAAACATATTAAAAAATATCGATATTGGAACTCAAAGAAGAATCATAATATACAAAAAAGACGAATATGGTCTCCACAGTCTCTCGGTGAAGCACAACGGTAAATAGTTTTAGCATAAAACCTGAGCGATTTCAGTAGCCATACACGTCTGGTATTGAAATTGTAATATTTAAAAAAATGACACTGACATAATACGTAGTGGAGACATGATTTTCTTTTAAAGAGGAAATACTATACGCAAGGGTGTCGATTTGTATCCGTGGTTGGGGGGTATGATAGGTGCCAAAATATTTTCGGCAATGCATCAAAGCAGCCAAGAGGTAGAAGCGTGTGGCAGGTTGCACCCCTCCCAAGCGCGTAGCCAGGATTTTATTGTGGGTGGGCGGTAGTGAGCACGCGAAGCACGCTCCCTAGGAGGTTGGGTGCAGGGAGGGGGAGTTCCCCTCCCTCCGGGAAGCGCGGAAGCTTTGACGTTTCATTAGATTATTAAAGAAAAAAGACGATTCGTTGTACCGTTCTCGACTCTAAATCCTTGTCTGAGTTCAGTTTCCACGCTCCTGTGCAAAGCGCGGAAGCTTTGGCGTTTTATTAGAATATTAAAGAAAGAAAACAATTCGTAGTTCCATTCTCGACTCTTAATCCTTGTCTGAATTCAGTTCCCCTTCCTCCGCGCGTAGCGCGGAAGCTCTGACGTTTCATTAGATTATTAAAGAAAGAAGAAGTTTCGATATACCATTCTCGACTCTTAATCCTTGTCTGAATTTAGTTTTACCCCACGCAAAGCGCGGAAGCTTTGATGTTTCATTAGATTATTAAAGAAAGAAGACGATTCGTTGGACCGTTCTCGACACTAAATCCTTGTTTATAAAATCAAGTTCCCCTTCCTCCGCGCGTAGCGCAGAAGCTCTGACGTTTCATTAGATTATTAAAGAAAGAAGACGACTCGATGTACCATTCTCGACTCTTAATCCTTGTCTGAATTCAGTCCCCCCCCCTCCCCCTCCCGCGCAAAGCGCGGAAGCTTTGACGTTTCATTAGATTATTAAAGAAAGAAAACGATTCGTTGTACTATTCTCGACTCTTAATCCTTGTCTGAATTCAGTTCCCCCCATCCCCCCGGGATCGACACCCATACGGTATTGAAAGTGGCTTTGAGTTGGTTTATTGCAAGTCATCGTGCTGCAAGCTTTTTACACGCTGATTATTCGAAAAATGAGAATGCTGTGAGAACACACCGAGACCGCCATAAACGTTAACAATACGTGAATGCGATCGGTAAAACTGAAGTCAAGATAATAAAAATTATAATAGTGGGTTCTTGTATAGCGCTCATGTCAGTCAGATTTGACCCTCCTGGCTGACCGCAGGATGACCGCATCTACGTTCAAGGGATTTCCAAGGTAGCTCATGCATTACTACTGTTTTAAGTGGCCTGGAATTCTCTTTTAGAATAAGTGGATGCAGCCTATATTCTTTGGCATATATTAAAGATTTCTGGAGATCGCCGAAGGGGTTCTATGTCAGTCTGCCAATATTGTGAAATTTAATAACTGTGAGCACGGTTAACTATACACTTCAGAACTAAATATGACTACATCCTAACCATTATAATCTAGAGGTATGTTTTCAATATGACTACATCCTACCCATTATAATCTAGAGGTGTTTTCAATATGACTACATCCTACCCATTATAATCTAGAGGTATGTTTTCAATATGACTACATCCTACCCATTATAATCTAGAGGTATGCTTTCAATATGACTACATCCTAACCATTATAATTAGGTATGTTTTCATATATGACTACATCCTAACCATTATAATTTAGAGGTATGTTTTCAATATGACTACATCCTAACCATTATAATCTAGAGGTATGTTTTCAATATGACTACATCCTACCCATTATAATCTAGAGGTATGTTTTCAATATGACTACATCCTACCCATTATAATCTAGAGGTATGTTTTCAATATGACTACATCCTAACCATTATAATCTAGAGGTATGTTTTCAATATGACTACATCCTAACCATTATAATCTAGAGGTATGTTTTCAAACATTAGGCCATGAAAAATACTCCGTAATGAGCAGAAATACTTGAGAGCTAGTTTACCTGTAAAGGATTATGATGATGATAGGACTGATGAAGTAGAACTGCATATCACATGCCAAATACCAGGCCCATCCCATGCACTAGAAAGATAAAACGATCAGTAGAAGAGATTATTTTGATCGTTTTGATATTGAATTCAGAGGCATTTTTCATAAACAGAGTGCTAGGTATAAATTGTGTTTGGTTTGTAGATGACCGAATCGATAATCAATAGAGTTATCAATGTAAACATCTTATATAATTAAAAATAAAATAAAATCTGATAACATAATAAATAAATATTAAATAATTATGAAATAATTATAAAATAAAAACAGTAACAAAAAATGTCAAACAAATTGTTTTACGAACAATTGCTTTCATTAGTAAGAGCAAATGGTAATAATTATTATTTAAATAAAGATGTACATTTTTTCAAACATTGAATTGATAAAACAATATATTATTATTATTATCATATTTGTAATAGAACAAAATAGATATGTAGTATCCAAAGTACACAATTATGTAATGTCATAAAACTCCTTCACCATAATAAGATCCAATTTAAACAAAAATCAAATGTTGGAAATCTACAATAAATTTCTTGAAAATAGGGAATCCCAAGTCTTTTCTAATTTTTAGATTTGAAAGGAAGTCGACGATATGTTATGCTGTATCATCCCCGACTAGGGCTTGGTATATCCTTCCTGTCATATGTTTATAAAATAAAGACATGACGTATGACGCCTGGACCGACTAACCTGTTTCCTTTAAAAAAAAAAAACATTGGTCTTATTAGGGCATTTGTGACTTTCCCAGTATAATTACCATTCAGTGTCAGTTTCAGTTTAGTTTTATATCATATTTCACATTCAACTTCATTACATAAATCAAAAGTAATAAACAATAGAAATTGAAGGAATTGTTCTTTCAATAGGTGTAAAAAATACATACAATAATATCAGGCAACGAAAGTAAAAGATACAGTCGATTAACATACGGAGATATATAAACACTAACCCCCTCCCCCCCCCCCCCCCCCCCCCCCCCCCCCCCCCCCCGTCAAGAAAAAAAAAATATTTCGCGGGGTCACATTAATGAAGCAATCCAATTTTAACCCCCCCCCCCCTTGAAAATTTCACGCGTATGCCACTGACCCATTAAGATTCCCTTACCGATTCGTTATTGTTACCAGGGAATGGATAGAGATTGTTGATATAAAGCGGGTATGTCCACCAATGTTGCTTACACCAGTGTTCAACATATCCATAGAATATCTCTATCATACTACCCTGCCCGGCTAGATGTGTTCCTAAGGAGATCCAGAGTGCCATGGCTCCTAACAGTGCAGGGGTAAGGCGCCAGTAACGATGAAAATAAAACATGAGCCAATTCATCTTTCCTTTGGATTTACCCAGCTTCATCAGTGTGGTGTATGTAACTAGCAGCCCTCTATACAAATTAAAAAACATCAATAAAATCAGCGTTATTCTGTATAAATGAACAAGACTACAAAATTGTAAAGGATATCTTCTCGAAAAAAATTAATTTCAAAAACATGTTATAATAATTAATGCACTCATAGTAAAACATCGTATAATATAAATCGATTTTTGAAACATATTTTAATCAGATTATGTAAATATGTACATAATAAAGTGTATACACACAATTATTCTGTGTAGGCCTATACAAATTTATTTGATAAAACCAAAATTGCTTCTTTGTGATTCAATGATTGTTCTAAATGATTGATTTCTTGAACGGGGCCAACTTTGATTAGTTTTTGCGGTTTGTTGACCCCATTTACAACTGGAAAACCATACAAGAGAATGGTCTACAATAAGATTCTAATACAGTTTAATTTTAACCCCCGGGCAGCTCAGAATAATAATAATAACGTTTTATTTACCCAGGGTAGCCATTTCAGTTATGCAACTGCTTTTCCAGCGGGCCCTGCATAACATAATATGTTATTACTACCCTTCTCCAATCTAATATGCTGAGCGCCTAGCTAGAAGGCAGAATGTCCCATTGTTATAATAAGTCTTTGGTATGACTCGGCCGGGGTTCGAACCCACGACCTCCCGTTTATGAGGCGGGCGCTCTAACCACTGAGCCACCATGCCCGTACGTAAACTTAAGTATCATAAGTGTTAGAGGGGACAAGAAAAGACTACATGTCCATCATCTTAAACTACTAGTTAACAGGAGCAACCAAAAGCACATGCCATACGTGGTCAGTTTTCGATCAGATAAGGAAGTAGTCGTGTGTGTACCCAAATTACACAAAGGGTTCATTCAATTCAAATCAATTTTAGATAAATAAGATATGCCTAAAGGAAATTCAATGAAACAGAAAGTTAAAAGAACGGTTTAACAGTTTCAGTCTTTCGTCAAAGTATTGCAAAGAATTAGCAGAAGCAAGCTGACAACTTGTTGGAAATCCTAAAGTTTTTAAAATAACCACTTCATTTTGTACAATCTCACGACAACTGTTTAGGGATATACGATTATTGAAAGAGAGTAACTCACCCGATAACGAAGAATGTATCTACTCCGAATGTTGCATAATGAATGACCATCCTAGGAAACTTGTTTGACGTGTTAAGAATGGTGTAATAATTATCTGCAATTCAAATATATTTCATGTAAATCATGAGATAACTGTGTGAAGCATAATGAACGTTTGCAATTAACAGCAGATTTGACGTTCTGTGACAGAGATGACAATTGGAAATTGACACAAGACAGAATGAATATTTAACCCATATGAATTTTCCTCTATACTCCTTTGTAAATAGGTTATTGATTGAGTCTGATTCTGGGGGTATGCTATTTTGTGAAAAAAGAAAATAATCCCAAGCGAATGATGCATTCATCAATACTGGGTCCTACAGCTTTACAAGCTTGCTTTCATGTAGGTCCCATCATACTTCTCTCAGTTAAATCAGTACTCTATATTGACCACTTATCTTTATGTTATTTATGATGTGTAATGTTATCACACACAAAATAACTTGTACTTTTTTTTAAATGTATATGTAACATAAATAAATAAAATGAAATTAAAAATACTGTTCCTTCATTGTAACAAGTCTCGTCAAAGTATAAGTACTTTCTAGTTTATGAATTGAAATTTGACATGGTATGTGCAGATCATCTAGGCGTACAAGATGGAGTCCGGCCCTCTAGGAAATTCCAAGAGACCTTAGAGTTTGTCAGTTTGATTACATGAGCATTTGAAAAGGATTAATAAGTTTTAGATCTGAAACTAAAGTGGTAATTAAATTATCTGTAAACAAAACTCCTGATGCTTTGTTATTCGTTATTTTTCCTCGAGTTTGTAATTGCTTGATTAGTGAAGGGCTTGTTGATGTTACGACTTCTACTAGAAAGTCTAGCTATTATGAACAATATTTCTTTTAACAAATAAGATTCATGCGTCTATGTTCTAAAATTTATTTCAAATAATAGTTCAGACCTTGTGAATGTATTTCTTGAGGGCATATTAATAACTAGAAATATAACTTACCTAACTTCTTTGATCCAAAAAGGAAAAGATTACAGTGTAACAAGATAATCCAGAACATACTAATAACACGCAGTCCATTAAGAACACCCAGATTAGATCGAGATGGCTTGGCACTCAATATAAATCGAAGATTAGTAGCAGCAGAGAACGACATCAATACACCGTCAAATATACCTGTAGAATTAATTGTAGACAAAATAAGAAAAGAAGATAGTAAATCAAAGCAGAAGGTATAGAATATTTACAGAGAGAGAGAGAGAGAGGAGATATATATATATATACACAGAAAGAGAGAAAGACTCAGATAGTGTATTTCATCAAGTTGGGTTTTCTTTAAATAAAAGGTTGAGCCTTAGGAAGTTATAAATAATTATGAGCTTTTATCTTTTTATGCCATTTTTTTCAGTTTGAAATGATATCATAGAAAAACATAATCCCTTTCTTGGCTCTGAGAATGCCGACATATACGTAACAGGAGAGGAGAGCTCAAGTGTTTGGATCAACCGTTCATGCTAGTTGCTAGATATTGAAAAATTCGGATGTACAGATGTAAACATTTCCGTCTACAGAAAGGGAATAAAAAGAAGAAACCAAAATCACTTTGCTTTTCAATCATAAAAATCTGACCTCAAGAAGACTGGAGGATTTACCGAGTTTCTTGTCTGTCTGCTTCTCTTCTATCTGTGTTTCAGTCGATTGTTGTATTGATGTCATCATCATACTTTCGAAAGCCTTGCCTGCCATGGTACCCGGGTACGCTTCTTTGGGCGGCATCTCACCTCTCCACTCATCCTGTAAAAGGTCATCATTATATAGGGTTATATAATATAATATCGGATATTTTTATAGTGCACATATCAACCAAGCGAAGTGGTACCGTTTTCGGTGTTTTAAATGAGTTCCTTCCTACCGGTCTTAACTTCTAGCTTGGAGAGTGGCAAGAACATTACTGCCGCAGGGGAACTCGAACCATGTGATCCACAGTCCGAGGACGTTTCCACTATACCACGGAGCCTCTGCTTATATTCTTTAATTAAATATATTCAGCCACACTGTGAAGTATTTCTTGCAGATTGTGCACTATCACTGCCTGTAAATTTATTTTTATTACATTTTGGAATACGATTTGGAATACGATTTGGAACTGAACTTTTCACGTACATAATTACAATTAAATCCCAAAGTACTGGATATTCATGAATCCTAACTTGATTACAAAATATACTCCAATATATGTACACTGTACTCCATTACCCTCGTCAACTAAAGTGTTGACATAGTACCTTCACAGAACAGTCGCAAAGTGGTAAGTTTGCAACTGCTCATCAATATTTCATACTCACATCATTCGTTGACGGGTTGTCTTCATCTGAAGGAATGTATTTCTCATTGACCAAACCATTAACTCCGTCGTTGTGATCATTGCCTTCGGAGGACCTCGTGTGGATTCTGAAGAGATGCAATGTTTTCGTATATAGAGATCGTATATAGTTGCTACTAACACCAAAGCAGCAACTACGCAGAAGAACGTCCTGTAATTAAAAAATAGTAAAATATGAGTTCTAAATTATAGTTTTATATACTTTATAATTTGAACAGCTGCAATAACACAATAACAAGGACATTATTTTAGATGAAGGAATGAATAGACAGATAGTGAACAGACATAAAACTTTGGAATTAATATTAACATCAATCATTAATGTTGCAATTACAATTATAATCGATATAAAACTGTTTGAATATATCATACTTACAGAACAGCGATAGCGTCTGCATCCCATGGGGGCCGAGCTAGACAAACGAAGGTTAGTTCGGGATCAGTGCTGTTTAGAAGGACTAAGGACACTGAGGGGGTCCAAAGAAAGGAGGTAGAGAGGGGGTGTCAAAATCAATTCAAAGTTTATTCAACACTCTTCATGAAAACATATAACACAAACAAATACAGAATGGAATGATAAAAAAAAGATAGTGATAACAAATAACAATTGCATTTTATGAGAGCACTTGGGATAGGCGGAAAAGAGGGATTCCTCACATGAAAGCCTACAACTAAAACACACACAGACAGGAAAAAGAAACAAGAACAAACAAAAGAAAACCCCCCCCCCAAAAAAAAAAAAACCCAAAAAAACCAACAAAAAAAAAACCAACAAAAAAAATAATAAAAAATAAATAAAAAATACTAAAACATACTATCATACTATTATGTAAGCTCCAAAGGATTACCTCTCACAAATTGGAAGGCTAATTTCTGCGCAACCTAATTTTCATACCCTTTACAGAAGTGAGCAGTGCTCACCCAAGCATGAATTATTTTCGGACTTTTTGGTGTCATATGAAAGTTGAGTTTATGAGCCATACATATACAAATTTCTCCCAGAATTATATATTTTTTTATTCGGCAGCCATGTATATTTTTTTGGGGGACGGCATGGTACAATCAGAGTAATAAAAAAATTAAAAAAACGAAGAGAGTGTAACAAATTTACTCTACAAAAGTGTCGAAGTTGCCCTTGCTATTAATACTGATTATTATACTTATTTTACAGAAATTGTTTACACTTAATTCTAAAAAGATTGAGAGTTTTGCATTTTTTTTTAAGAGAACGAGAAAGAGCGGCGGAAAGGGGGAGCAGTGACAAAGGTGAGGGAGGAAGAGTTGGTGCTTGTTAAAGATCGGAGAAGGGAATGGAAAAGAGAGTATATGAAAAAGGAGAGAAATAGAGAGTGGGGATGTATTAGGGAGAGAGAGAGAGTGGAGGTGGAAAAGAGAGAATGAAATGGAATGGAAGAGCAAGGATTGAAATGAGACCGAGGGAAAGGAGCGGAGGCACATGAAAAGAAAGGTATTTGAATAGATAGAAAAAAATTGATATGTAAATAAAGTGTTAAAAAGGAAAAAAAAAAGCGATAGCCATCATGATATTCCTAAACGTGTTCAAAATATAGGTATTTATTGTTTTGTACGTGTATACCTATATTTAACTTAATTTCGTGTTTCTAATTATTTTCCATCGATAATAATACCTTATCATGATATGCTACGATCAATATTATTGTTTTGTAGTAATATAGTAAACGAGTAATAATGAGTTTTGTGGAGTTTTCGTGGTACAGTACGGTTTATTCACTCTCAATCCAAAGATTGAGGGTTCGGATCCCAGGCCGGCACTAACGTCTTTTTGGCAAGACACGAATCCACATGTGTCACTCTCCATCCAGGTGTAAAAAGGTTAGTTGGTATTGCAGGGCCCTCAGATAATTGACGCTGATTAGGCTTTACTTGAAAATCACAGTTATTTTAATTACTATTATCATCATTATTATTATCATTATAAGTATCATTATTTACGAACATGTGCCAAAGAAACTTCCAAAGTTAACTCTGAGGAATACAATATAAATGCATTTATCTAAAATGAACTTACATTGAGTAGAGATGGCTTGTATATCCTGCGTGTCACAAGATGAAGGCCAACATGTCCCGATATGAACCTCCAACTAATAGATGGACAAAAATGAAAATGATCGATTGAAATGAATGATACTTCAATTCAATTTCAATTTATTGAACCATAAAAATGCATTTACAATAATTAATGAAAATATTTAAAAAAAACGGGGTTAGGAGCCCCTGAAGAAGTTTGAAAACAAACTTGTGGTTGGGGCACTGACTACAGTATTTCGAACACACCCATGCGTGCCCGCACACGCACATGCACACACACAATACACGATTTCAATCTTCTGTGAATATCATAGTCATAGCCATACAGTAATTGATAAACTAGCGAGTCATTCTTACCGTGACTAGCATAGTCATCACCATACAGTTATGGGGCTTTCACATATACACTCCGGGGCCCGTACGGCGAGTAAAAACAGACATTTTGGGAATTTTCGGCCGGTGTCCGGCCGGCTGCCGACAAGTTCCTACGGGCGCCGGGACAGTTTTCTAAGCCGTACGGGCCCCGTGGTGCTGAGTTGGCTGCTCCCAATTCTCCCGGCGTTTTTAACTGACCGTTAGCCCGTAGAAAACCCGTAAAGGGCCCGTGAGGCACCTTACGGGTCCCGTGCGGGCTCCGGACAGTGCCCGGACGGGCCCCTTACGAATTTTTTCTTCAATTTTAATAAAAAATATTTACGGGCGCCTTGCGGTGCTCAAGGGTTCCGTACGTGTACCCTACGGCGCCCTCACGGGCCCCTCAAGAGCCCCGGGTGATATGCACAACAACAGGCGTCTGCCGTCCTGGGGCCATTTAAAATGAATATTGCCCGTGCGGGTCCCTCACGGCGGCATCTCGAAATGTACAACGCAGATTTAAATACAGGAGGTACGGATACCAGAGGACACATACAGAGTGAGTCAGAAAAAATGTCCCACTTTTTAAAAGTTGTATTGTTTGAAGTATGAATATTTAATGATGAGTTTTATGATATATGTCTTGATAGAGTTATCCTCCCAGTACATTTAGGTACCATTTTCATTTGAATTTCTGCATGCATGACTGAACATCAGACAATCTTTACAAGACTGACAGATCTCACTTGTGCCAAGTTGCTAGGTGAGGAACAAAATAATGTTTTGAACAAAGACAGCCATTTTGTTCAATTATCCAATCAGCCAGACAGACAAAAACACACAAATACACGCACCCCCCCCCCCCACCACACACATATATATATATATATAATATATATATAATATATAATTATATACGAACATGCACAGGCACACGTCCACAAATGAGCATTCCATTCCCGACAAGGCCTACCAAAACTGTTACTTTTTGTCGGGAATTCTTCTTATCGTACGAAAAGTTGAGTGGCCGCTGTCCTCTTGGTGCGTATTGGCGGATGTTGTGCTAGATGATGATGATGGTGATGATGATGATGATGATGACGATGAAGATTAAGATGATGACAATGATGACATGATCGTGGTAGTGAATGTGTTTAAAAGGGAAAGATTTTTACTTTAGGGTTATGCCACTTAAACATTCAGCGATCTTGATAAAAATCAATGCTCAATCAGAAAAGGGGCAATTATGAAATAATTGTCACCGTGTGTGTTGTGTGTGTGTTGTGTGTGTGCGTGTTGGTGTGTGCACGTGTCTGACTGTCTTTGTCCAATGCATTGTTTTATTCCTCACCAAGTAACTTGGCGCAAGTGAGATCTGGCAGTGTCTGATATTCAGTGATGCATGCAGGGATTCAAATGAAAATGGTACTTAAATGTACTGGGAGGATAACTCTATCAAGATATATCATGAAACCCATGATTAAATATTCATACTTCAGACAATACAACTTTTAAAAAGTGGGACATTTCTTCTGACTCACTCTGTAGTTCAGTGCACCGCACGGCACCCGGCCTGGCGCCTTGAGGACCCCGGCCGGGCCCCGGCAGGGCACCTTCCGGGAGCCATCGGTACACCTGCTCATCGGACGGAGCCCGTAAGGTTACCAGTCGGCACCCTGCCGGCACCTTGCCGGCACCCTGCCGGCACCCTTACGGGCGCCTTGCATTTCACTCGACCAATTTTCTCCGGGCACCTCCCGGGCGCCGCATAATATGTGACCACACATGCCGTAGAAATGAAAATCGGACGGTTCCCGTACGGTCTCTAAATCTACGGCAAGCCGCCGGGTAGGGAAAATCGTACGGGGCCCGGTTTATATGTGACCTAGGCATTACCGTGACCATCATAGTCATTGCCATATAGTAATGAGCACTAACCGAGTCATTCTTACCGTGACTATCATAGTCATCGCCATACAGTAATGAGCACTATAGCGGGTCATTCTTACCGTGGCTATCATAGTCATTGCCATACAGTAATGAGTATTAAATGGCGAGTCATCTGCATCACCCTTGTTCACATCTAAGCATTGTTCCATGACTCCATAGTCATACGCATTCCACGTAAATTCCACACTCTCGTCTGGAAAGTCACCGAACGAGGTTGCAACTGTTTCAAAATATAAATTTACATTGATATATTTTCTGGATTTGATATTTACATTTCAATTGTTCATACTATATCAAGAAATATTTGTGCCGGTTTTTAAGGATTAGAAAAGGACATGATTGTAGGTCTATGTCTCTTACTAGTATTAACAGGATAATAGTAAATGCCCTTCTGAGTGTGGTTTAGAACGTGCCCCCCCCCAAAAAAAAAAAAACCCAAGATCGGCTGAACTTTTTTAGACCCCTCCCCAGGACGTCGATCAATGGGCCCCCCCCCCCCAAACATCAAACTCTGGCTACGTGCCTGTGGTTTAGTCAAAACATATTCAAGGCTATCAGGGCTCATCGTAGTCATAGGGGCCCCATGTGTTTAATCATGATTGAATCTATTTCATCCATCCATTTCCAATTATGCATAGAAAGGTAAAATACTACAAATAACGGACCTCCTTTTCATAACACAATTTGTTCTACTCATTTTAAAACTAAAGCACTAGGCCAATTATAATATGTATATTTTTTTCCTCAGCCATAAAACTATACCAAATTAAACGAAGGAGACATTTTCAAGCTTACACTTCCTTGCATATCTTGCACCGACTGATAGATCCGATAAATAAGTTTGTAGATCATTCAAGCAAGGACCAGACTCCTGGAAAATAAAAGAAATTTAAAAAAGAATATGCAAAAATGTGCTACTGTCATTACATATTATCTTACGTAGAGTATATTTATAATGTAATGTATATGTAGATAGAATTATTGTTATATGTATAATTATGTATGTTTGAATCGTAATGGCGACTCCATTACAAGACTCATGCTTTCGCGAATCTCATTTACTAAATTTGTAATACATATTTCATTTCAATTTCTTTTTCACCATCAGAAAGTAAATAAATGTTTAATGAATCTTGGAATCTTGAATCAGCTAGTAGAAGATTTCAATCATTTATATCACATTGAAAGCGTTCGCAGCATTCGCTCCAAAACATGGTTTAACAAATGAGGTATACGATGTATACGTATCATTTACCACACAACTATTATATAAGTAAGTGTTTTGCTTTTGTTCGTTGATTTTATTTTTGTTTCTTAGGGAGTAAGCGGATATTTAAAAAAACAAACATTATGACTCTTCGAAAAAACATAACTAACCTCAGTGGGCGGATTCTGTACCAGATATTGAATAGCAGGTAAGCCGCTAGCCTCGGTCAATGCTTGTAAAACACCTGGAAAAGGGAAGAAATCAAATTTAACATTAAGTCAATATTAACTTGCTAAAAAAAGTTCGGCGACTCAAGTATCATCGATGATTATCTCCCATTCTCATTATTTGTAAATTTGTTTTGAGACGACTCAATATAGTTTAAAGTTCCGAAATTGTTTTACCAATTCGGCTGGTCTTTGGTTATGCCCCTTTTTCGCTACTATGCACAATCAGAACGTTCACACTTAAATAAATTACAGAACTCAGCAGCCTTTATGTTACCCTAAGCAGATGTACTGCTCACTCCAGTTTTGTTCTCTTATCATTGGTTACCTGTTAAATTCCGCATCGTGTTTGAATTATTATTGCTTTTTTTCCCTGTAAGGATTGATCTGCCCCAGAGTACAATGTTGATTTGTTGATGCCTTTTAATCCTCCCAGATCATTCAATGTAAAATTGCTTTTTGTTCCTAATATATACTAAGAAATCGTACGGGAGGGGTGGTGGTCGGTCATATTATGCGCACATCAGTTGACACAATCTATTAACAATATTTCAGTTGCAGACTGCTTTAAACATACCATCGAAACTCTTCTTTTCATTTCATTTATTTTCCACATTAAAAAACCAGAAGAATATACAAGGTAAGAAAATACATTTTATACATTTGACACATAGAGCAAATGAAAAACAGATACATAAGCATAAAAGAACAATGAAAATCTACATCAGTTAACAAACATCAACATTAAAACATAAAAAGGTGAGTAATGTAGATGGGGCTAGAAAAAGCGAAGCTTATCGAGTCTAGCCCCGGTTGCAATGAAGGGGAAGTCCACCCTGAGAATGTGTATGGCCTAGTAAAGGCGGAGTAAACCCATCCTCAGGGTGGACTCTCCCTTCAAATGTCTGGTTTTATAATTAGATTAAATATCAAAATGTCTTTCCAGTAGATCTACTTTTTTTGCTTTACTAATTGTTTCCATGTTCTCAAATATCTTTTAAACTTTGAGAACGTTAGTTAGTGCATTATGAATGCTCTATAGTATTATTATTATCTGAATATGATTACATAATTTGGGGCTCCATAGTACAGCTTAATGGGCGGGGACGAAATCAAATTATGCTCAGTGCGTTGCTCCTATGATTTTATTTCAATCAAACTGGACTAGAGTTTCCGAATTTGTAAATTAAATAAAAATGTAGCGAAAAGTTAGTATAATATCATATTAAGTTAATTCGATCTTTAAGAATGCATGAACGCTGTATCATAAGTCAGAATGAATAAAAGTTAGATGATGCCAGGAAAATGGACTTTCCGCTTGTCTTCGTTTTTATCTTCCAAGTTAAAAGTAAAATATTGAATGGGAATGACTCCGTTAATCAGGCGCGGATCCAGGATTTCTTAGGGGAGGGGGCCCAACTTTTTTTTTTTTTTTTTGCTTCCGAAAATGTAAAAATCGGGCCGGCCGAAAAGTCGCTTAGTGGGGGGGGGGGGGGGGGGGGGGGGGGGGGGGGGGGGGGGGGGGAGTAGTGAGCACTATTTTTTTTTTTTTTTTGCTCCGAAATTTGAAAATCGCGCCGGCCGAAAAGTCGCTCAGGGGGGGGGGGGGGGGGGAGGAGAGGGGGGAATAGTGAGCACATTTTTTTTTTCGTCCTCGAAAATTTAAAAATTTGCACCCCCCCCAAACAGGTAAAAATCACGTGCTTTTACATGATTTTTTATCTCAAGGGGGTGGGGGCCGGCCCCCCCCCCCCCGGATCCGCCACTGCCGTTAATTGTATCATCTGTCTCACGCAGAAATTGTGATGTCCAAGCAGCAAATTAATAATCTTTAAATTCCAATGCATTTTATCAAATACGTCATGATGAGTAAACAATCAAATAGAAATATGCTTCATCTGAGGCGAAGTCTTTTACATTTGCAACATCAGGGGGGTGTTTCACAAAGATCCTAAGTCGAACTTAACTCTAAGTTGGACTTCAAAATTATGGAGAGCCATTTGTAGCCTTAAAATAAAACATATTCAAAAGTTAAAAAATACAAGTACTTTAGTCTTTTGATTAATTACACATCAAGATCATGAAATCTTGTTGATAATAGAAAATATGGATAATTTGGATCAATATTAATTTGCCTTTTAAATAACTTTTACAAAATATTTTTAAAGATGCTAACGGTTTCCCATCATTGTTAAGTCCGACTTTAATAGAGATAAGTTCAAAGTAGGATCTTTGCGAAACACCACCTTAATTGGACCGTCCATTTAAGTGCCTCTTTGCCGTCTGATATTAATGCTGGTTTCGATCGGATACCATGAAAATTCATGTATAGTAATATCAGTTTTCAAGAAAATGTAATTTGATTGTTTGAATTTATTTATCAACATCAATACAGTAATACATTTCGTACAATGTGTTTACATAATACAAGAAGAGAAACTATTGGTTGGTAAAACTAGAAGGGGCCAGATAATAGCACATAAGCTAGTCGTTAAATATTATGATAATAATACAAATAATGATAATAATAATGAGTACAACAAGGCCTCGTAACAAAACAAAACATACAATAAACTCTAACTCCTTCAATCAATCGTGACTTAAGACACTTTCAGACATCAGGCACAGTGACGTCATACGTGAACGGGACTTAATTACTCTAACCAGCAAAGGTTTATCAATAGATTGCCAAACATAACAAAAACAAATAACAAGATATAGTATTCATGTTTAATACTTACTTGCAAATTCGTAGTTTTGTGCAAGGCAGCTGCAAGTGAGTAATAACCCCATTAAAATCACTGTTTTCATCATATTGACTTCATCTGCATTTACAAGGCTGCCCCAAAAAGAAAGAAAGTGTAAGAAACTGACGAAGTAGGATAGCACAAAGTGAACTGCGAAGAGTATTCCTCTGAACAAGCTGTCTGTCAAATGTGAGCAAGTCGTGTGTATTACTCCAGTCTTTATGGTGACCCAGAACTATAGCTATGAAAATCTCGAGAAACGTGTTTGTACTTCATAACCCACAAGGCTACGTAGGGCGTCTTATTTTTTTGTTGAAAAATCTAAATCAACATCGCTCAGTGCTCGTGCAAATATTTGAAATACTGGACGCAAAACAGTATTGCACTCGTGACTTAAAATAATATGCGAAGTACAAACAGAAATAAGTTTAAGAATAGATGCCTACTCGTGTTGAAGTCACGTAGGTACCAAGGGTTAAATCACATGACTATTCAGTTATATACAAAAACAGACCTATAATCAGATTGTGTTTATATTCTCTAATCTCTTTCATAGTAACAATACTAATAGCCCTATAAAAATATATTGTGGTATTGATGATAGTTTATTTTGGATTATAATTACCGATTAAACCGTTTAGCAAGAGATTAAGTAGATTACGAATTATTTGAATGAAAGCGCATTGTGGCAAGATATTGTCAATAATAAGTAGATGGAGTAAACACAAAAGGTCATTGACTATATCAATCCATAACAGACAAGGAGTTCGGTAAATAATCCTTTTCAAGACGGTATAATTTACCCCATCCTACTGCCCTTTCCATTATTTATCAGAAGTTTCAATATTTGTTCTTAATAACAGTCCTTGATTTTTTTTAAATTCTCAATTTCAATTTTCTCTGTAATTCTTGTTATCATAGTTTTTCAAATTTCGAATTAATGTACTTTGTTCATAATCCTATTTTTCAAATAATGTGAATCCCTGCCTATTCAATGCCAATCCAGCCATCGATCGCCCGCCAGCGTTTCGAAACAGTAGGGATGGCACCCATATTAATTTAGTGGGCAAGTTTATTACCCCAACCAAAATGCTGCACCGAAGCCAGTGGGATAAACCCTTTCCTCCATATTAAGGATAATTTGTGGATTGTATATTCAAATAAGGGGTAATAGGGCAGTAATACTGAGAAGATGTAGTTTGAACTGGGTAGAATGATGTCTACGTTTTATGTCTTCCAAGGGGACCCTTTACTCCCAGCCCTTTTTATGGAATGTCTGTCCTCCTCGGCCTCCACTTCTAGCCAAAGAAGTAGTTCTTTTAATTGTCTTATCTGTCTGTAAATATTACTATTTTAACTTATTAATTTATACATGTCTGTAAGGGACCCCACTGGAAATAAGCTCTCGAGCTTTCGTGGGTTATCCTGTTCAAGCTGACTTTTTTAAAATCTGTTATTATTGTATATTGTTGTATGTTGGAAGCTTGTCGAATAAAAATCAATCAATCAATCAATCAATCAGCCCCCCCCCCCCCCCCCCCCGCTACTGGCGCCTTTGTGTGTTTGTGGGATTATGGCGTGGTCATACGCGCAAATAAAACGCATTATGACGTAAACATATGCGCGTACACTTGTAACTATCCGAAACGCGATGTAACATCAGCAGGCATTATCAACACAAACTTGTTCTCAATGTTTGGTTAAGGTTTGCTGCTAGCAGATGCTCTATTCAATTCATAGTAATCTTCTGGCGATCTTCTATTTGACGAATTATCTGTCCCCATTCTTTTTCACTGGGAAGACATTTTATTTTGTTCAATTCTTGTTGAACGGACCATTCACATTGGTATGAACAATGACTTCGTTTACAGTCAACTGGAATAACACACCAAAGAATGATTTTTTGGACGAATTAGAAGACTCAAATCTAGACCCGACCCCGCAGCCTTTCTCCTATGAAGGCCCAGTATCGCTGGCAGAAAGACTTCATCACTTCTCACTCCGATTGGGCTAATTGGTATGAACGGGGAAGTGGCCAGGAAAGTGAGCGAGGATGATGACAAGAAATATAAGGCAAAAGGCATGCCCAAAAACAAAACTGTCCGTAATGAGAAAGGATTAGTGTCTCTAACAACGGTCACCAACCCCATATAAGCTAGGTAATGCATGTATTCCGGCTTTTCACTGTTTTACTTACTTCAATTAGTCCATAACAAGAAATATTTTAAGGAACATGCAAACGTGTAGCGGATATTTCTTTCTTCAATTAAGCCTTATACATTATCGTATAGATTTGTGAAAAAAATTCCTCTTTGACCCTAAAACTAATAATGGCATATTAAGTTAACCTATTCAAAATTAAACATTATTATCATAGTTGCAAATAAAAAATTCACCCTTCAGAATAGGTTTGATATAATAACATGGAGTCTAGAAAAAACAATATATCTACAATATTTTCTTTCTCAATTTTGGTCAGATGGATGAATTTTCAAAGACCATGCTTCTCTATTGATAGTGCAAGACTGTCTCAGAAAATGTCAAAATGTTCTGCTCCCGGGAATTTCAAGGTGAGTAGAACCGTTATCCTAGAAACATTTAATCAGTCATGAGATTAGACAGTCAAACCAATGTAAAACTTTTGCATGAACGTTAAAATCCTTATCAGTAATCGTTAATAAATCATTTTATAGGTTTTTTTCAAAAACAAATCATTTAGCAGCATCACGAGATCACCTTGAGAAGCTACCACTCTCCTTATATTTTTGAAATTAATGAATTAACGAAAGAGAAAGACAGACAGTGGTGAAATGAATGAGGAAGATTGAGAAACGACAGAAAAAGAAAAAGAGAGAAAGAGTTATTCAGTTTAATATAGAAAGTGTTTACAGTTACATAATGATTTTTATTGTCATGGATAATTTCAATACATTTTAAAAGTCATTCTTGTGACTCAAAGTATTAGAAAAGTATTGTTCTGGCCGGAACCATTAAAACAAATCTCGTTGTCTATGATACACCTCCATTGAATACCTGGGAAAAATCTATCAAGAAACGAGGACACAACCTGTTCTAAACCTTTCTCAGCACCTAACAGCCGAGATTCGTAGGAGGTTGAGGTATTATGAATACCTTGTATTCTCAGTTATGAATAAAAACATCTAATATTTCTCTCAATTCTCTTCTTCACAATTGTCAAACTTCCATATAATGCACTTAAAACAAAATATTAGAAAGAAACTCGAAATAGAGTACAGAAAGTAATTCATGTTTAATTTTTTTTTATTGTGTTCATCAAATGCACAAAAATAACATCTTTTTATCTTAAAATGTAGTTTGATACAGACTTTGTTTTAAAACAAAGAAAATGGTGAAATGTCTGTAATAGAAATGTTAACCACTCAAAGTAAATCATCACCCCTTGAAACATGCATATTACCACCACACTCTCAAGACAACATGGAGAGTAGGTCCAGTATTGGTCTGAAGATAGATAAATTGGCAAGGATTCTTTTAAATTCTAGTTTCATGTGAGAGAAGTTTCCTTTGGAAATATATTTAACGTTTTGTTGCCTTCAATACATCCTGGCTTCTGGCATCAGTAAATCAAAATCTGTGACTTTACAAAAAGTCCTGTATTATTTGAAGGGGTAAGCATCTCACTCAGCATGTATACAACATTGATATCTTTATCATGGGTGTCTAGGCTCAATCAACATTCCAAATCTGTGGTTTATCACCACTGCAAGACTCTAACTTTGCATCAATAATATATTATAGTAAACTTTGTTAATTCTGCAGTATTAACATCACTACAATAGGAATTCTATTAAAAGTATGTTGGTTTGGACAAAAATCTGTTCAATAGTCTCTTGGCGTATTGTCAAGTGAAAATCCAATAAGTTCTCAATTTTTTAAAATTTGTAATTAATGCGTTAAAACCTGACTACAATACCGACAACTTTACATTACCGTTTAAAATGTATATATATCAGCACACCATGCTTAGTAAACCTCAGCATCAATTGATTTATACACAATGAAATACATTAACTGCCTTAACCATAAACTCTTTCTTTTGACAGTAAGTACCTAGTGGCCAATAGACTGTATCCAAATAACATATTTGGGGGGGATAAAACCAATGAGTAAAATATTGAGATTTTTAAAAATAACTCTTTCGTTGTTAGATCACTTAAAACATACATATACAATATGTATAATCAGAATTTCATTGCAGTTAAAATGTCACAACACTACAATACGTTTTAATGGTGGTTCAACAAACAACTTAGCTATATTTGACTGTAGGTCTTTATGTCTCCAACTTCAATGTACCTTTGTAAGTCATATCTTTAGACAAAATAATACCATTTCTATCTAGTCATTCCTTCATTTCCAACATTTTCTATCAGATGATATACATACATGTAAAAAGTAGTTAGGTGATTTCAAAGTTGTTTCTCTTTCATTGTCTTTTTCTTCTTCACTCTCCTTATTCTCACGTTACATATGTTTGGAGCTAGCCAGAAGGGCATTATCTCATATAGTATAACAGAGTTACCGCCCTTCTGGCTCCAAACAGACGATTCATTCTTTCTATTCTTACCTCTTCATCTCAATCACTTCCCTTCGAAAGGAATGTCCACTTTACTTCTTGATACACATGAATGGACTTCTATGGAAATTAATTATGTCTTAAACAGTGTAACAAGACAACAAGTCAACTTGTACATTCGTATACATGGATAGTGCATTATGGGTAGTTTCGATGATCTATGAAGAGTTGCAACATATTTACCTTAATATTTTCTTCATATTTTTAATGCTGTTATGTTAATTTATATGTAATTTTGATATTGTTACCTGTTATGAAATTTTTTATCTTTGTATATATTGTCATGATGATGGAAATAAATGTCAATTCAATTCAATGTCAATTCAAAGACCATTTTAATCACTAATCGATACTGTAATCGATGTAAGTATGTTGTATACCATGGATAGTCATTACGGAAAATAACATGCATAGATGAATATGATATATCAGGTGCACAACTATATGAAAATATCTGATTCAATCAACCTGAAATCTCTCAATACATGTCCATAAAAATACACAGCACTTGGTGTCTTCAAAATAAATAGAATAAAAACATGACAACTCTCATACATAGAATACATGTTATACTTTATCTGAATGATTATAGGTTCAGATAATGAACTAACATTTACTACATAAATTCACCTGTTTATGCCTCACATATTCCTTGGTAATACATACCAAGCCTACATACCAGTTATTGCCACGTTTTTTATTAAGTTCATTAATTATTTTGTATCCACCCTTACATAGAGATAGAGCAACGTCGGTCTGGCGCTGCTCAGTGGCTGCCAGGCTCACGATCGATTGGGCAAAAAGAATTTCCATTTTCGGTTGAACTTAATAAAATTTGAAGTGGACTTTAAAAGATTATTATTATTATTATTATTATTATTATTATTATTATTTACCAAGGTTAAAAAATTAAAAGATGAAAAGTCAAGTTTTTTTTTCAATCACTGTCTGATTCTGTTGTGTTGCTACATTCTCATCATTTAAATATAGGCACCTAATTACTTTATGCGGCAAAGAACTATCTCTCAAGATTTTATTTCATTAAAGGTAAAGACCAGTATTGGCAACGCCCCAATTTCAAAAAATGAAATGGAAGCTCTCATTACCAATCATGTGAAAGAATATGTTTTGACTAATACATGATGATAAAAAATTTGCCGGGAAACTGCCTACTAATTCATATATTTGGTAAATTTATTTCTCTCATGGTCTGGTGAGAGAGATAGGGTAGTCCCATATACATCTTTCTGTGTATAGTGCTTGTAACTTTACGAAGAATGAGCCAAATTTCTTATCATTTTGATGATTCCAGAACCTTGCAGATGCTAGATGCTAGATGATCAACCTTTTCTGATCGATTCCACAATGTTTCTTTCACAATGCAATCGCATGACCATAACTGGTCTTTACCTTTAAGCATAAAAATCAGAGAAACAGATTGGTGAAAATTCAACAATTTAAAATTAATGTTTAGACAGAATTCTTGATTTGCTGATAATTGTATTCTGAATGAAGTGAAATGTCAGAATGCTACAGTGAAAGGCCAAAACATCACTTTTTCTCTTTCTCTTTCTAGACTAATAGAGGTTCATTAAACATCATGTTCTCAATTAAATTCTGAGTACAATTGGTGGAAAGTTTTATCTAGGAGGTAATAGAAATTACAACATCTCAATGGATGAACGAATGCAAGAACAATCTTACATGACACTATATCCCTATAGTCATAATACCAGTTTGATATTCATATAGATCTCAACTCACAATCATTCATAACTTTCATAACTTACCCATTAAAAAAAAAACTTTCACCAGTCTGTTTCTCATATTCATTTGCTCTTATCAAAATCAACAAAGGTTTGATTGGCATTTAAAAACTTATTCATCAAAGTTAAACCATCATAATAACTTGCTGTATAATATCTTTGGTAGATGATGGAGGAGGTACATGTACAATAAAGGCATCATGAAGAAAATACAAAACATCAATATTATACAATTTCAATTTCCTCAGGCAAGCACTGCAAATAGATCGAGTTGTAAGAAGAGATTCACTACGTTACCTCTTACAAATATGTACACGTGCCCAAAGATTGCACACACAAGAAAACTCATTTTCTAAAGGATCATTCCATACAGGCATTGTTTTAAAAAGTGAACATGTCAATAAAACTCTCATTGGTATTAAATGAAGTAATCACTCCCGACGACCAGTTCACACAAAATGGTTTTAACCTGCAAATAAAGTAGAATCTACCCAACACATTGAGGTAATATAATGTTAATGGAGAGATTATGTCACTGTAAGCTTGCACAAGATTTTGCTTTTTCTCAGTATGGTGTTTTCATGACTGTTTTAAAGATAAATACAGTGTCACTGTTGACACACTAACTTAAATTCACAAAAGAGGTTAATTGTAAGCCATGGTTTAAAACGCCATAAGCATAGAACCTATATGATCTTACATCTAAAGGGCAAGCAATCCATTTGCTGATAAACACTTCTTTACGTTTACTGCAGTCCACGGACGATGTTTAAATTATGATTTAGACCATATATTAATTAAACCTCTTTCACAAATTCTAGCCATTTCATACACACAATATTCCCTATTAAAGAACTCTTCACATACCAACTCAGTCATGTAAAAAGTTGATGGGAGTCAAAGGGGTAGACTTCACACTAGATGTACTATGAGGTAAGTCCTGCATCTTTGGCCATAGTGTAGAAGATCCCTCCACTGGTAAGTAGCTCGGTGGGTGTGTCAAACTCTGCTATCTCTCCTCCATCCATCACTAAGATTCTACATGGACACAAAATAGAATGATTGTACACACAATGAGTGAGTGAGAGAGAGAGAAATAAGAACTTAGAGAAACAAATCACTGTTTGACTGAAAGAGAAATACATAACATATTACAAACACTGAACTGAAAAGATATTTATTAAAAGACCATAATACAAATGACTATACAAATTTGTCAAATATATTACCTAAACAATTCTCATGTCTTGGTAGGTTATCATTTTACATAAAATCCTTATTAAGGACAAATGGATTATAGATCTGAGTCTATTCTTTGTTTCATTCAGCTTGAAATAACATTCGATTTTACCAATACCATCTATTTATCAGGGTGGACTTCCCCTTTTAATCCAAACATTAAATTTACTATATATAAATATCAGGAAGGAATTCCTGCCAAGAGTACAGAAAGATTGAAGTTGCAAATTTGAGCATCATACCTGGTACTATCCATGATAGTGTTGATCCTATGTGCTATTGTGATGACTGTACATTCTGCGAACTCTGTTCGTATTGTAGTCTGGATGAGATCATCCGTCTCTAGATCCACTGCTGCAGTCGCTTCGTCTAAGACCAAGATCTTGCTCTTCCTCAACAGCGCCCTCGCAAGGCAGATCAGCTGCCGCTGACCAACACTGAAAGGTAAGCAGACAATATTGATTAGCTTAAAGTCGTTTCAGACATAGGAATTAAAGCAGCCTCATCCAAATAATAAGAACTGTTTCACATCAAGCAATTCACTAGTTACAACTGACCAAAGTGCTTACATTATCACAATGACAATCGCATCCTACTGGGTAACCAAACACTACCATGATGAAGAGAAGTAATGTGTCTTGCTCAAGGCCCAGTCACACAAAGGGGACGCACGGCCAGCGCATAGGAAATTTGCAATTTTGGCCAGTGCGTTGTCGTTCGCTAGGTGTGCGTCATCATGCGTTACTCGTTCATCGAGCGCGCTGGACCAACGCTGGACCAACGCTATGCATTCTTCGTCATTCGCTGTGTGCATCAGGATTTCTTGAGCATGTTTAAATGTATACGCCAAAAGGACGCCAGACATGCATGGAGCGCGCCAGACCAACGCAGAGCACACGCCCTGTATACGCGCTAACTTCTCCCAAATTCTGACAAAAGTCGGGCTCACAACTTTTTCAGATTTTCAATGCGCCGGCCGTTCGTCGTCTACGTGTGACCAGGCCATAAAGGGCGTAAGTCACTGGTCACTGGTCCCCACGAGGAATCACACCAGGGGTGGTATTCTGAACATTGTTGTAAGTTTTGTGTTATCTTTTGTTGTATCTTCCAGAGATAACACAGCGCTAATATTGTTGTAAGTTGGTATTCTGAACATCATTTTATCCGTGTTATCTCTTGAAGGACCGCCTCTATCTTATCTTTGACCACTGTTGACACGCCCATTTGTATGGACCCTACCAATCAAAATCTGTTTTATATAAGCATGATAAGTAGGTCAACCAATAGGAATACTTTATGCCTTATCTGAAAATGCGCCTAGTGCATAATAATCTTGGGCGTAATTAGTTATTTTTAGCGCTCATTGCACGCGTCATCATATGCACTGTGGCATGTGGATCATGAAGAAAAATCACGCTTTCACTATATAGGTTTAGATGAGAGCATTAAAATCATCATATCCTAGCATGTAATTTCTTAGAAAGTTCTCATCTGTAATGTTTCCGGTCAACACACAATTTCTCCTAACTCGTCTATTGGCACGAAGTTGGTTCTGAGCAAGAAATATTACCGCTATTATATCAACACGAAAGATACAACAACCCCCTACCTGTTGTAAATATTGTTGTAAATACCATGCAAGATAAGATAAGATAAAAGATGCAACAATTTTCAGAATACAATTATCGTGTCATATTATCTCTCGTGCGTATATGCAAATGAGGATTAAGCGCCATTTTATTACTAATAAGCACAATTACAAGCACACCAAAGATTGAACTCAGGCGCAACCAAACAGATTAGAGAAAAGATACAACAAAAGATACAACAAAAGTTACAACAATGTTCAGAATACCAACTTTATCTTATCTCCAAAGATACAACAATATTAGAGATAACACAGGGTTCAGAATACCGCCCCAGGAACTCAGACTAACTCCTTTGTTAAAGCCGATTTTGAACAAAAGCTTAAGACGAGCAACAGGTTTAAATTTGAGTAGAATCCTGACTGAGCTACAATTTGAACAACAATGTGCCTTCATTGAAATGAGTGAAATATCAGTCAGACTATGCGCCTCAGAATAGAACTTCTAGAGAGATGGGGCAATACAAATGCATAATATTATTACAGTCAAACCTGTCTATAGCGGCCGCCCAAGGGAAACACAAAAGTGGCCTTCGTAGATAGGTTCCTTTAGTACATGTTTCAATGAGAAACCATTTCCAAGGGAAATTAAAAATGTTATCTTTGTAGACAGGTGGTCGTTGAAGACAGGTGGTCCCTATTAAAAGCAGGTTTGACTGTATTATCATTCTTAAGATCATGAAAGAAAAAAAAAGATGACAGACCTGAGGTTTTCTCCTCCCTCTGCACACTCATACTGCAATCCCTCAGGAAGACTAGAGATGAACGTTGCTAGATGAGACAGTCTAAGAGCTAGCCAGACCTCATCATCAGTATAGCTCTCAAATGGATCCAGATTCATACGTAGAGGTCCAGCAAACAGGACAGGATCCTACAAATGGGTTACATATTATCAACAATACTTATTCATGTACATTTTAGGCTAGTACATTTACTGAAGGTAAATACAATTAATAATACTTGAAATTCATGCAGAATTGCAGATGACATTATTTCTAACTCTGTCAAGATGTACATATTGCTCATCATAATAAGATAATGGAGACTATGATCTCTACACTTTGCCACTTAAATTCAGTATCATGTGATAAGAAACATTTCTTTGATTTAAAATGATTTAGGGAAATCCCGAATTGTGATGCAAATTCATACAAGCCTTTGAAAGATATCTAATGCTTTGTTAGCAATCTTCGCACAGACACAACACACACACACGCCCCAAAATATATGGTTAGCACAGTTTGAGATGAATAGATTAGATATCAATCTCAGAGTCAAATTTGATTTGAGTCATGTATCTTACCTGAGGTATAATGGTGATCTTAGACCTTAGATCTTTGAGACCAATCAATGAGATGTCCACACCATCAATCTCAATGTGACCCTCAGCAGGTTCAATGATTCTGAAGAGAGCCATGGTCAGAGAAGATTTCCCTGCTCCTGTCCTTCCAACAACACCAACCTGAGAACAGACAGAGATCAAATCCATCAGGTACATGCACTCTACAGCGACACTCACACATAGAAATGAACATGTTCATGCTCATTGAAAGTTAAAAGCATTGGTACTCGTTACTGTATTTGGTCATTGGTTTGCAGAAAGTTTCAATTAATGCACCAGGGCGTAAGATAGTGCAACATAATCTGATGGTGGCAAATGCATATTTACAAACAAATAACACTGAAGCTCAGATTAGTAGGAGGTGATACATATTCATATCAAAGGACCATACGAAATGTTAGGTACTGTTTAACTATATACTGTAACTCATTATAGAGACTGTAAAAGTGGCTAGCATCAATAACTTTTGCACAAGGTAAAAGTAATAGTATAACCATGGCAATAACATAACCCTCTCCTTCTTGTAGTATTCCACAAACATTATACTCTACTGATTCAGTTAAACATGACACTGAATCCATTCCATGTCTAACCTTAGACCTCAGCTGTACTTTGTAGAACTCCATCTTAGACTAAACTTGGATATGGGCTTTGCACTTCATGGTCCTCAAGTGTGCAATTACTTAGAATCCCTACAAACTTGGCATTAGTTTGTTTCATAAAATTAATAAAGGACGGATTGCCCTATGGACCTCTTCAAAATACATGTATATCTGAGGACTTACCTTCTCACCAGGCTTGACAGTAAAATTGATTCCTTTGATGACAAGGTCAAGCCCTTCTCTATAACGAGTACTGTAGTTGATAAACTCTACTTTGCCTTCATCAGGCCATGACTCTGCAGGTCTGTTGTCTGCTACTATAGCAGCTGCCTAAATGTGGAAGAAAGAAGACACCTCATTGTGAATATAAGACACCTCATTGTGAATATAAGACACCTCATTGTGAATATAAGACACCTCATTGTGAATATAACTTCTCATTATCGTGATGTCATTTTATCAGAATATATATTGTTTCCTTTCTTTCATTCACTCAAAAGAATGTTTTTGTTGATTCCTCCCGCTCTCTCTCTCTCTCACACCCACCCACACACACATTTTCTCTGTCTTTCCTTCTCCCTCTCCTCTTCTCTCTCATGTCTAATTTCATCTTTTTAACACTATCAATAGTGTATCATCATTAATTGAAGTTCCTTTGTCTCACCCGTAGTATGAAAAAGAAATTAGATAATATGAACAGACAGTAATTACATCTACATCCTTGAACGACAATTACCCCAACAAAATAGAATGTGGCCACTGTCCTCAATCACAGAAGTTATAGCTGTCTAAGGTTTATCATCCAAGATAGGTAATCAACATACAATCATCCAAGATAGGTAATCAACATGACATACAATCATCCCAGATAGGTAATCAACATACAATCATCCAAGATACGTAATTAACATACAATCATCCCAGATAGGTAATCAACATACAATCATCCCAGATAGGTAATCAACATACAATCATCCAAGATAGGTAATCAACATACAATCGTCCAAGATAGGTAATCAACATACAATCATCCAAGATACGTAATCAACATACAATCATCCAAGATACGTAATCAACATACAATCATCCAGATAGGTAATCAACATACAATCATCCAAGATACGTAATTAACATACAATCATCCCAGATAGGTAATCAACATACAATCATCCCAGATAGGTAATCAACATGACATACAATCATCCCAGATAGGTAATCAACATACAATCATCCAAGATACGTAATTAACATACAATCATCCCAGATAGGTAATCAACATACAATCATCCCAGATAGGTAATCAACATACAATCATCCAAGATAGGTAATCAACATACAATCATCCAAGATAGGTAATCAACATACAATCATCCAAGATACGTAATCAACATACAATCATCCAAGATACGTAATCAACATACAATCATCCAGATAGGTAATCAACATACAATCATCCAAGATACGTAATTAACATACAATCATCCCAGATAGGTAATCAACATACAATCATCCCAGATAGGTAATCAACATACAATCATCCAAGATAGGTAATCAACATACAATCATCCAAGATAGGTAATCAACATACAATCATCCAAGATAGGTAATCAACATACAATCATCCAAGATAGGTAATCAACATACAATCATCCCAGATAGGTAACCAACATACAATCATCCAAGATAGGTAATCAACACTCATCCAAGATAGGTAATCAACATACAATCATCCAAGATAGGTAATCAACATACAATCATCCAGATAGGTAATCAACATACAATCATCCAAGATAGGTAATCAATATACAATCATCCCAGATAGGTAATCAACATACAATCCTCCTAAGTGATAGCTGTCCTACAAGATTACCAGCTATCATCCTAGACAGCTCATCACCTAGATGGTTAAACACCCTGCTGTGGAGGGGAAAGACGGTTTCTTACCTCTGTCGGTGCTTCAGAATATTCCTTGACTCTCTCCACAGAAACAATATTGGTTTCTAGCTCACTGGTCATTCGCACCATCCAATTCAATGTCTGGGTGATCTGTCATATCAACACAGAGAATATAGAGCATACAGTTTTTAATGGTCATCTAGATACAGCACAAAAATATGATACCCGTATTGACAATTTTGAGAGATTGAGTTTGGAATTCTAACATACTTTGTTTGGGTAATGCACCAACCTGCAGTTATTCAATTGTTTGGATAGTCCTGACTAAAAGATGTTTGACTACTATACATAATGTACAAGAACAGGACTCAATGTCTCACTATTCCAGTTGGAATAAACCAATGGTCACCCATTAGGCATTGTTTGCTACATAGAGGGAGCAAGTAGGTATATGTAGTGCAGTGGGTCATTAATAAAATAAAATGAAAGATTACCTGCAGGGCATAGCTGATGGACAATCCTACGATGCCTGAGCTAAGATTGGATCGACCAATCACTGCAAAGAGAGCCGCAAAGAATACGATGCAGTTCCCAACACACTCTAGTCTCAAGGCAAGCCATCTGCAATTATATGCAGAGTAACATTTGTCAAAATAAGAAAGCATGTTTTCATAACATGTACAAAGTACATCGACTACTATCTTGATTATCATTGAAACTGAAATTTAACTTAATTACAGATGCAAACAGAGAGAGAAAAGACAGAAAGTCCAGAAACAGAGAAATGAGAGACACAGACAGACATCCAATATACACTTGTAGACAGAAAACATAACATGTTACATCTTACAAAAGTAATGACCGCAGGGTAAAGTGAAGGAGAAGTGACAATTTCACACACACAACAAAAATAACACAAAAGTGTGTGAGTCTGACAACTGACAAAGACATGGACAAATACAACAATTAGAAAATCACACCTGGGCCCTGTCTAATAAAGAGTTACGATTGATCCAAATCAATCCCAAGTTTGCAATCTCCTATCTGTTATGTACATAGTTGCGATTGAAGTTGCGATTGATATCAACTCTTTGTAATACAGGGCCCTGAGTGGAAAATGGTAGAGAAAATGAACGAGATTCAGAAAGATAAAAATCATTTGAAATCATAATCTGACCTGTTTGAGATGATATTAGGGTAGTATGTGATATGATTGTTATCAATCAGCTGCTCATTGTGTTTGATGAAGTCTTGCTGACATTGATATGCTCTGATGGTGCTTGTACCAACGATCGTCTCAGAGAAGTGTGAATAGATGGGTGAGCGTGACACTGACTCAAGTCTCTTCAGCTGACGGGACGTACAGATGTAGAACCGCTAGAGAAAGATAACATAATAATAAATATATCATTACATGATGACAATTGAATGATAGTTGTTTTTCTCAAATTGAATGACCCTTTAAAGCATTGCTTTTATAGTTTATATTGTAAATATATTAAACAAAAACATTATTTTTGGCAGAAACAACTTTGCTACTTATACAAATTAACTGTAAAGTGATCATAGAACTGTTTGTTCTGGTTTACTATTTCATAAATAAACTTTTTAAATTTCAAATTTCCCTAAATTTTCACTACACTTATAAGGGGCATCTAACAACCTTATCAATGGATGGTTTTGACCTTCTTTTTTTTTGGAGGGGGTGGGGGTGTTATTTGAAATGTCAAGTTATATCACTTCTTTTTAACCATTTTCTGTGCATAGGCTACATGTAGATGGGGTAAAATTGGCCTGCTTTTCACAGGCTTTGGGGATTAGTGCGACTGCTTCCATTCAAGTTACCATACTCCTCTACATATAATTTGAAAGTCAATGCCGTTACAGATACGTGTACAGTATATTCAATTTCACTATAAGAATTAATATAAAACAACATGATGAAGTTTAACAAAACAGTTAATAAAACAGACAATCAAACATTGAAAATACATTTGTGCAATTATAAAAGGCAAGCCAAAAACATGTGATAGATGTACATCTATGCTAGACAACTGTATGCATGCACTATTTGATATGCTGCTAACTTATGAATCAAAGCAAATATTTTCACGAGCAAATTCTAATATTTCCAAAAGACAATTTCTGTTCTAGTTGTGATATAAAAATATCCTTCATTAAGGCATGTTCACATATCAAGAGGTAATCCTCAGCAGCTTTTCTTAAAGCGTGTAAATAGATGGCAAGTGCATGCAACAAAGACCTGAGTTTTGTCTCATTATTAGAGATGTGGTTTTACCACGTCATTTCTGAACAAGGCTGTAACATATAACTTACAAAACGGTGCTGCAAACTTTTTGAGCAAACATCAAATTAATAGCCACTCATGCAAAGCAAATCATATGGGAATTGGGTAAAATAATAATAACAACATTTTAGAAACATATAAACCCAGAGCACCCAGGGCTAGAGGCACCCCTAAAGGGGTGGGATAGGGGAGTGTGTGATATCCCCACAAAAAAAGAGATTATGTGAACAAAATAGAATATTTCTTTTGTTCACGCCTCAATGACAGATCAGAAAATATATTATAACACAATAATTTTTAAAAATTGAAAATCTCAGGACCGTTTCTCCTGTTTTACCAATGTTAGATCTGACAATACATTTTTTTTCTAGCTCATTGACGAATCTTTGTATTACTTGTCTGCCAATTAGGTCCCACACCCCTCTCTCACCAGTCAAACAAGGTTAGTGGTGTCTCTGAAAACAAATATTAGGTAGTGGGTAAAAGCAAAGCAAAGCAAAGCAAACATGTCGATCAAATACAGATAATATTGGGAAGGGATGAAATACAAAGGGGTGCAGAGCAGCATGACGTGCAGTAATAGGTATCCATATAGCTAACCAAATAAATATACAAGCATTTTAAACATGATATACATTATTATCACTATGGGATTGTACATGTAATATGATGTTCTTCTTGGTATTATCTGTGTGATTTGCATGTTTACGTTATATATGTATAAGATGATGCAGTTGACTGCTAAAGCATATGAATTTTAGTTTGATGTTTTGCAATGGTAAATATTTTTATGTACAATTTATGAAATGGAGCGAGAGGGTAGATATGCTACGTTATTTGTATAAGTAAGTGAGCAGATTGTATGTAAAACAGTATATCTTTTCAAAATGAACAAATGTTTATTCATTATTTTGGTAAAAAAGTGTGAAATCAAATTTCACAACTGTTCTGCATTATTTTCATTTGCAACACAGTCAAGATGAAATTCACTGCCCTTTTTACACATTATCAAAGCTCACCTTTAAATTATTTCAGCTAAATAAAAGTGTTTTTTTAAAGAACTCTCACTCAGGCAAATACCAAAAAATAAACTTGTTCATTTTAAAGAGATATACTGCTGTAAATGTATTTAACTAGGGAGGTATCAGATGATGCTGTTTTGTAATGCATGATTATGAGCGCAACACCCATATTTGAGAATGTACAACTGGACATCATATTTTGATAAACTGGCAGGTTAAATTGAATGCTGTGTATGGTTGAATATGAAGCTTGTTCAAGGATCATTTTTGGCACACCTTGTCGTGAATGAATTGAAGAGACATTATGTGCAGTCACCTCAATGCACGAATCTTAGGACATTCTGAGATCTCATTGCCTGGAATTATCCCGTTTCTAAATGTAGCGAGCGAGTGAAGCAAGCGAGCCCAGCGCAAATATGTAAAGTCAATAGACAAGATATGATATATATTTTTGGAACTTTGTTCTGAAATAGAAGGCTATTCGGGCACTTCATTGCTCAGATTTGGAGGCATGCTCATGGAGGCACGCTGCCTGATTTCATCATGTTTCTACAGGTTGCGAGCGAGCAAGAAATAAACACTTGTCTGATTACCTTTAAAATGCTATTTCCTCATAAAATTAAATACTCTTTTGTATTGCTAAAATTCTCTCTCGCAGAACCCTTAGAGATGTCTTTGGCACCCAGGTTGAAAAACGCAGGCCTAGACCATGTGATTTTAAAACCACAGGCAGTTTCAAGAAACCATCAGAAGTCCATGTTCACATTCATGAACATCCGCTTCCAACATAGACATTCATCATATTCAATGGATGTCCGCACATTAGACCTCTACAGTTTCCCGTAACAGGCCAAAGTACTTCTAAACATCTTTAATATGCACTGGCATCCCACAATGACATGATACTTGATGGGATTAATAAGAGCTGGTACAGTGTAAGTCCGGTCGCAGCACTGTGACACAAATGAAGTATTTCTGAGTATTCAAAAAGATGAAGTGAGAGACTCACAAAATGGTTCATTAAATACCAGCATTAATAGCAAATAACCAGAGCTTATTATTTAGTAAATTGGAAGCTGAGATGAATAGCAAAATGGAGAGAAATCTTTGTGAATGGCTTTGTGGAAGAAAATGAGTGAAATAAAATTTGATGAACATAAAAATTCAAAAAGGCTTCATACAACATCGATTAGGATCATTTTTCCATCAAGTCTTCTGTAAACAAATTGATAAATAAACGTATAAAATAAGGGTTTGAAGAGAGAAATACTCATAATAAATTAATCGCAAGACAGAAATTATCAAAACGGATCACAATTTCATGGATTTACCAGAGAAACAAAAACAAGACACCGTAGACCTAAACATAGGATAACAAGTTAGTCATTACACTGGGATAAAATTGTTTGGAAATTAATAAACTGGTACCTGTCATCTGAGAATATGGAGATTGTGAAAACAAATAAAAAGTGGTCAGAATAATTAAAAATTGCTTGCTCAGATGATCATTATTCACCAAAAATCATGCAATGAATTAGAGATCATATGATGTAAAGAAATGCGATTAGTATGAACTATTTGTGCAAATACATGTTTCATATTCTGTGTGGAAGTGGAGGCGTAATATATGTTGAGAAGTACATGTAGATGTAAGCTCTGTCTGATAACATCAGTATGTACATGTATCTACTAGTATATTGGCAATTAATTATTTCAAACATAGCCATAAAAAGCATGCTAGTTGCTAGATTAGGGCTAAATTGTTCTGGCTCGCAAATTGAATGAGAATTATCTGTCAAAGAATGAAATCATTTAATTGAATCAAAATTAAATAATATGCAAACAAGATTTCTTTTCATTTTTTCTGGGATATTTACTGTATACTGGAATATGCATTACAACGGCAAATAGATAAATAATTGATGAATGGATACATTATGAACTCTTTAAAGGCAAGGACTATTCCATTGCTAGGGAACAAATCTCAAAGAGGCAAACTTTAATTATTGGTAAAAGATATTATACATAGACGTTGCATGAAAACAAACAATTGTTCTTTCTTTGGACTAAAATTTAGTGTTCTTAATATTTGCAATAACAGTGTTAGTTATGTTTTATCATCTCATTCTTTTGGGGGTAGGATGGGGGAGAAAGTGAACATCTGAATTATTTTATAAGTTCTTAACCTATCTAAAAATGCCAAAATTTAAGACCCTGTTCTAACAATTCTATATTTTAGACAAACATGGTCTTCGATGGCATGTACAGTAGATGTACCGTATGTATTAGATGTCAGACGCAATGTATGCAGAATGATTTCTTTTTGTTTACAATGTGTTTCACATGTCCATGTTAACAGCCGCTTTCTATAATGTAAATTCATGTTATAATGATGAATGAGTTATAAGTCATGATCCTGCTTCTGTGACGTCGTAAAAGCTTATTATCGCACATCCCATACAACCCATGTACTGTTGAATGCAGAGGATGATTATATATGATTAATCCTGATGCATGAGTATGCATATGTTTATTGTTTTTAGGGGCCTTTCATGGTTCAGTGTATATAATTGATTTAATTATAAATAGTGTGCAACAGTCAGATTAACCTTATTTTTTTATCTTTTTTATTTGTTTAAACACTGAATGCAGAAATAACGAATTTGTATACATTTATTTGTAATTATAATGGGTGATTTTACACTCAACACCAGTTGAGGTTAGTGTTTGATTGATGTTCAATCCTAATCTAACACCAAACATAAAACAACATAAAAAGGGTTGACCTGTGAATTTATGATGCAGCTCAGGTTGCTGACCAACTATATTGCTTTTTATCAAATGTTGTCTCCTAAACTAAGCTTGACAGTCACCGGATAATTTCTTGTACCATGTACATATACCGGGTGGAAGCAGAAATTTCTTTATACAGTATAATGCAGCATTCTCTGCAATAAAAAACAATGAGAAGTGAAATAAAAACTTGAAACTCAGAAGATCAAAGAAGGTTTTGTTCTTTATTAACTAAAGTGAGACTTTAGGAGATACTGCAGTAATCATTGATAAGTTTAAATAAAACCTTAATTCTTCATCAAGAAAGCCATTGCTTCAGCTAGAGTGTATGGCATGGTTGTCTATGGTTGAAAGGATGTATAGCCACTGTAAGTTGGCTTATCAATAGCAGTGTTAGGATACAAGCCTATTAATCTGAATGGCTGTATTACAACTTGATTATGTGTCTCTGAACATCAACACCAACACCAACATCGAGTGTAAAATCACCCATTGTAAAGTTTAAAAGTACTGATACATGCATACAAAAGCCAAGAGCAATTATTAGTACCTGCATATAAATGAAAACCAGACTTAGAGGTAGAATGATGATGGTGAAGAGAGGAAGTACAGCACAGATGACTGCTATAGTCCTGATGTACTTGGTTGCTACTAGTAACATGGTCCTCATATTGTCACCCATCTTCGTATCCATCTCGTTTACATCCTTACCAAACCGGTTCAACATCTGACCTTTCAACGATGTCTCAAAGAATGTCATCGGATACCGGAGACACTTTACAACCATGGTATGATGCATGTGAGAGGTAGCCCTGACAGCGCCGGTGTACAGTAACATATCTCCACAATATATCCACATGCCTGTCAAAGTGGCAAGGGAGTAGTAAGTTAGGGGGGTTTTATCTATTTTATGAATAATATTAGCCATCATATTCATGTATGAACACTATTATATATATTCATGGGGCATTCAACTTTAAATCTGGAAACATTCTACAATACTGTTTAATTTTCTCAAAATTCTGAGATGAAGGGAGCTTGTCCCCCTTTTTTTCATTAACCACCTAAATGAAAAACAGCTACATTTCTCCTTCTGCATTGTATGATTGACTGTTTGATGCATTCTGGAGGAAACTACTACATGTATGGAAACATAACATACAAATAATATATGTTTGCGAGTGCATTAGTACATATGCACTGCACGCAGGTTAAGTCACATTAGGAAAATGAACAAGACTTGTCGAGTTCATTGTCCGTCTCGTTGTCACTTAACCAAATTTTATAAGATGGGGTCTACAATATGAGTATAAAGTTGAGAAATTGATTAAAAACCTAATCAAAAAGCAATTGTTCACTTGGTCAGCTCTCTGTCTTCGCCTACAAACTGACTCAGACGACCCCGGTTCGAAACTGAATCATATTTATCGGATGGTGACGTTACATGTCGGTCCCCTGACGTAAATAATCATATTTGATTGATAAACGTCTGTAAAAACCAAATTACAAACACACACACACAAGGAGTCGCACAAGCCGCCATTTGCATTATCGGATGACGTCACATCATGCAAGGTGCGAGCCCAGACAAACACATGTACAATGCGCTCCTTTGGTGTGTGCGTATCATCATGGAATATGAAATTGTGCGCATTGTACATTGTGCCTCTGAACTTTGAAGGCATCAAGATCATGAGTGCTGCATGGAGCTTGCACAGTGTTGCATACGACTTGCATACTGCAGCACAAAAATTGCATAGCCGGGGGCGATGGGAACAAAATTAATGCATAAACACACGACTTGAATACAGGTTTGCCATTGGCTACATTCTCGAACCCGTCTTATAGCAACTGTTAATCGTCTATATGTCAAAGAGTTTCAGTACCTGTAACAGAAATATTACTTCATGAAACACCTTCTAATTATATTATTGTTCTTGAATCTTGATCGTAAAGACTGTAATATGTATAATGTACCTAAAGGTACATGTAGGTGGCTAGGTGCACAGTCTTTATCATAAAATTTGTCTTAACAAATGTCTTAAAAATTGCTGTTTATTTCTTTTCTTCTTTTTTGGGTGCATTTGGTAAGTTTGTATCAATTTTTGTTCACACAGAGAGTCTTACATGTACAAATACAATTTAAATGAACATATTCATGAATGTGCAGACTCTGAAGGGTATTACCTCTTCAAGTTAGTTTGATTTCTTCTGTAGTTATCTTGTATGTAATTTTAATATATCTGTAAAGTGCTTAGAGACGTCATTGATTGTATTAAGCGCTGTATAAAAGGGGGAAATTATTTTTATTATTATTTTGTCATGGAATACAACGAGAAGGTTTCTGTAGTGCTAACCCCATGATTTGTGTACAGCGTATTTCTACACTGATTTAACAATGATTTTGCTTGGAGAGTTGATGTTTTTATTACATGAGTGTTTAGAAAGCAAGTACTCTGTACCTGCATACATGTAGTACACCTGTACAGCTGCTTGTAGTTAAGCAACAGGTGGACCTACAAATATATTACTGAAGGTCTGTCCTCTCTGAGGGACTTTGCAATGGAAGATAAATGACTATCGGCAAGGCTCTCGGGCATCTACAGTTCTACCAACTTTTTAAACTCAGGGGTACAAGTTACGAGAGCACTGCTTTAACACTAAGCCATCACAAAATACATCAAATTGAATCAAATAACTTTGGTGCACAACAAAAAGACCATTAGGTGAGAAGGGATAGAAACACATGCACTCAGGATATTGGATACAGCAACTAAAATGTTAGAACAACAACAAATCTTGAAATTTGCATGCATTATCACAGGGGACTGCAACCATATATTGTTTAAAAAAATCAAATGATTGATAATACGCAAAATGGTGAGGAGCGACAAAAGGGGTGAGGTATTCAATGATTGGTGAGCTGCTGACCTGTACTACAACATAGAACGTAATGAGTGGGACTGCCACTAGCATAAACCAAGGAGTTGAGAAGCAGATGATGATGAATGAGAAGATAGTATCTAGGGCACACGTCAGGAAATCATCCAGCTTCTCTGGAAGGTCATGGTCGATGACATCCACGTCTTTTGAGAAATGGTTGAGATGACTACCACGTTGGATGGTATCAAAGAGAGCCATTGGATAGCGAATGACGGCATTGAGAAGATGGATATGAAGGATACGACCGGATCGGATGGTTCCTAGACGAAGGATGCTGACGGCTGCGATTGCTATGATGCCTGATCAAAGAATTTTAGATGGAAAAATCAGAAAGAAAATGATATGACTGTAAATTTAGTTAATCTGTCATCGATGACATTGCATCATTTAAAGCCTATCGGCAAGAGTTTGGCCAGAAGGGATTAGACCTCCCTGTGTGGTCCCTGGCAGGTGGTTATCTCATCAATTCAGCTCTCAATTAATATAAGAAAAAGGGGACCGTGGGGGACCAACGGTTACCGCTTAGGCATTGTTTGCTATATAGAGGGCAAGTAGCTACAAGTAGTGCAGTCACGGTTTATGCTTTTGATATGAGTAAGAGTCAGAATCATGAGACAAATGAACGGAAAGAGATTGATCATTAGTAGCATGAGACTGAGGCACACAATGTTTTATGAAAGTGCCACAATAGACTTGAGAGTAGAAGACACATTAACAAAGTAATGCTTGGAAATCCGTTCTGTGCCCTTCATCGTCCTCTAGGAAGAAGGTCAGATGTTAATGTCAAAGGGGATTGAGAAAAGACTTGTTGACTCTAGAAGCACAAAAACAGAAGAGATTATTGCACGTAGTATTGGAAGATGACTTAATGTTACTCTCAGAAAATATGGATGACCTCCTGATATATATCTTCTCTGGAATTATTTAACAAATAACACCCTCTTTCCTGAACAAGTTACATTTACTTTCTTCTAGCTTTCTTCAATTACAACAGTCAGTAAGGCTTCCATCAATTTCATCAGGTAATAGAAGGCTGTTGAAAATATTAATAGGTTACTGTTAGAAGTAGGGATAAAGAATGAGAGTGAACTGTATCATTGTCTACTGCACAGCCAAGTTGTTCATGTAGCTGGTCACATCAACCTGTCCAACAATCATATAAAAGTGACATTCAAGAAGAAAAAATATTGAAGAGAAATAAAGAATGTTCAATTTTTCTCATCATTTAATAGTCATTTGTAAAATAAATCTCACTTTTGAAATCTCTTATTACACCACACTAAAAGTCCCACACAAGTAGACATAGGTTAAAGGCTGGCAGAAGCTTAATTTTTGTTTTAGAAATCCTTCTTTTGTTACAAGCCTGCCTGAACTATTGAAAATTTGCACCCTCCAATTTGTAACTAGAAAAGAATAACCTGACAAAAACTGTCAGCATTAATTTAACCCAGTCCCTATCAAAGGATCAGGAGCTGAGGTAGACCACTAGATCAGAAACTGTCTAGACTGATTCCAAACACCCTATCAAATGATAAAGTACTGAAAAGTCAACCGGGTCAGATACTGTCCTAGACTAGTCCCTATCAAAGGATCAGGAGCTGAGGAAGACCACTAGATCAGAAACTTTCCTAGACTGGTTCCAAACTCCCTATCAAAGGGTATAGAACTGAAAAGACATCCAGGTCAGATACTGTCCGAGACTAGTCGCTATCAAAGGATCAGGAGCCGAGGAAGACCACTAGATCAGAAACTTTCCTAGACTGGTTCCAAACTCCCTATCAAATGATAAAGTACTGAAAAGACATCCAGATCAGATACTGTCCTAGACTAGTCCCTATCAAAGGATCAGGAGCTGAGGAAGACCACTAGATCAGAAACTTTCCTAGACTGGTTCCAAACTCCCTATCAAAGGGTATAGAACTGAAAAGACATCCAGGTCAGATACTGTCCGAGACAAGTCCCTATCAAAGGATCAGGAGCCGAGGAAGACCACTAGATCAGAAACTTTCCTAGACTGGTTCCAAACTCCCTATCAAATGACAAAGTACTGAAAAGACCACTAGATCAGAAACTTCCTAGACTGGTTCAAAACTCCCTATCAAATGGTAAGGTACTGAAAAGACAACCAGGTCAGATACTGTCTTAGATTAGGAATCAAAGGATCAGGAGCTGACAAGAACAGTCCAATTAGGGGCCTGTTGCATAAAATTATTGTGCTTATTTGATATTTTGTATGGCCTTTTAGGATACTATACATGAACATACATTGCTGCAATCATATATACATGAAGGTTAATATGAGCAATAATTACCAAGCAGATTTAAACAGGCATCAGTAATAGGCAAGGCAAATATTACGTTTAGTTTGCTTTTATTTTCCAAGTATATATTTAGGTGAATACATTTAAAGCAGTTATTTATTTCAAGAACAAAAGAAAATTAAGTCGTGCAATACTTCTTGTGACCAGCCAGCATATATACAAACCTGGACAAGGCAGTAGAGTACCACAAATGGAACAGAAGTTGGAACAAACCAAGGCGTTGAAAAGCTGACAACAACTATAGAAATGAGAGCCTCCAGGATGCACAAGATGACGCCTTCTACCTTCAAGAACAGTGTATAATCTACTACATCCATGTCCCTTGAGAAGCAGTTCAGTAGTGTCCCTCTCAAGGTGGTATCAAGGAACCTCATAGGGTATGCCAGTACAGCCCTTAGGAGCATGGCATGAAGATTACCTGATGATACGATGGTTCCATAGCTCAGAAGCAGCAGAGCAAAGGTCGCAACTACACCTGTGTAAAATCAGGGATTCTTGCGTTAGGCAGAACAGAAACAAATATGACATTAGATGCTGCTTGTAAGTATCGGCTTGCATGGTGATGTAGATATACAGACTCCTGAGGACGAATAGTCAAACTGTTCGAAACGTCGAACCACTCATCCTCTCCAAGCGCTATAGTTCTCCTTAGAACTAT
This sequence comes from Strongylocentrotus purpuratus, assembly GCF_000002235.5. Lineage (NCBI taxonomy): Eukaryota > Metazoa > Echinodermata > Echinoidea > Camarodonta > Strongylocentrotidae > Strongylocentrotus > Strongylocentrotus purpuratus. The sequence continues at coordinate 37,269,308 of NW_022145599.1, forward strand.
AAGCTAAGAAAGATAACAAACAGTCCTTTTCAGGACTACACACCCCAAAGAAAGATTACCGAGTCAGAGTCCTTTCCAGGACTCCTCAACCCTCTCTCTCTCTCTCTCACATGGTGCACCCGCAATCCTACTGTTTAAATATGACATTATGCCGTGGGCCATGGGCCATCCAGGGATGATGGATCGTATTTTCCAAAAGGAGGGCATCTCTACACCCCTCCCCTTCTGATGAATAATATCATGTTGTTTTGTTTTTGTTTTTATGATGCAATGCTACATATTATACTTGTCATCATGCTTGGTAGTATCTTGATCATTTAGTAAATGAAGAAAAGAGTGAGCAAAATTAATGCCGGGATCCAGGGGAGATCCATTCATAGAATCAAAACAGATTCAAATATCTGCTTTCTGTTCTTATTTGATATTTTTGTTAGCCAGGATCACATTGAGTGAAACCTGGTGATTCAAAGATTACACGTAGGTACAAGTTAATGGACATCCCATTGATATGTGTGTTTATTTTTAATTCATAGGTATCAGTGTATGTCGGTGACCTGGCACTTATAATGGTTTCGTGAATCAATGTCCTAGTATTAAACACCTGATATCACCTGTTTTTAGAACAATACAAAAAGCATTTTTTTTTTTTTGCAGTTTCCTTTTGATGTGGTTGTCGATAACATGTATCACATTCCCATTACTAGCTAACGTGCAATAGGGTTTTATATGACATGATGATGCAATCTATATACAAGCTAATAATGCAATTTTTAAAGTACCGCACAAATATGTACATTTTTTTTTTCCAGTGCAATCTCTGTCAGATGTCTATATTGTCTATATTAAAGACAAAATTGTGGTATATTTTCTAAGCTGTAATATAACAGCATTAGTTTCAGTTTGTTTTTATTTGACATACTGTACAGTTATTAAACAACTTAATGAAAGGTGGACTGGCTGAATCGGAGCCTTCGTTAAATACTTTTACATGTAAGGTTTAATATGTCACATTCCGAAGAAGAAAATTAGGACAAATCAATGTTTAACATACTTTAAAAAATAACTAAACTCTGTGAGGGAATTAATAATTTAGTTGTTAACTGTATATGCTTTTTCTTTATTATGAATGTGTCCACTGTATCTTTTTTTGTGTCGCCCTGTACTCTTTCCAATAAGAACATGTAGACTGGGTGTATTTGTGCTCTATGTATTAATTAATAAAAGATGATTTTTTTCAGAAATATAAATGTATGTCTGCGCATATATTCTACCCTACTACATGATTTCTCCTTTATGTAACGCAAAAATAAGAATTTGAGTCATTATGAACTTCATCTAGGCAGGTTTTCCATCACCTAAGCTTATATCGTGCTATAGCAAAAATATTGTAAAGAGAAAATAACTCATGAACTACAGGGTGCTGTGTCGAACCATTTGTGAACCGAAAATAACAGAGAAAAAAAAATAACGTGCAGAAGAGGTGTCTAACATACATATTATATACAAAAATATTGAATTCTTATTTCTGTTACACACTCCTATCGGTGCGGAAATAAAAGTTTCTCAGCAATCATACTGGACTTACAAACCAAGTAGATTTCAATACAATGTTGAGTGCATGCTTGAAAATTATTAGAGGGTTAGGTGAAACAGTATCAAACATGACAAAAGACATATACATGCTAAGAGATTAGGCTACCTGGACTATGTAATAGATTATCCCGAGAGGTGGTATAATGATCATAAACCAAGGCGTGGAATACGAGATCACAGCCAACACTGACACCACTTTCAGGAAACAATCCAGGAAGGAACGGATCTTGATCGGGATACCAACATCGATTTCATCCGTTTCCTTGGCAAAGCAGTTGAGTAGCGCCCCCTTGAGTGTGGTATCATAGAAGGACATTGGGCAGCGTATAATGTTTGTAAGAAGCAGAGAATGGAGGCATCTAGACGCAAGGACGCCACCGGTGTACAGCAAGAAACTAGCAGTGGTAATGACGAGGCCTAGCGCAGAGCATTAATTGAGGTAAAGGATGTAGAAGCAATAAATGAGTATCAGGGTATATTATTGATAAATTAGAATGTAAATGAAAGAAAGAAAGAAAGAAAGATTACTGAGTCAGAGTCCTTTTCAGGACTCCTCAATCCTCTCTCTCTCTCTCACATGGTGCACCCGCAAGCCTACTGTATAGAATGTAAATGTTAGATAGTTGCAAAGCAAGCATGTTTCTCTATCTCTCATGTACCTGTACAGTGAAGAAAACTACTGCTATGGGTAAGATCATCACAAGGAATAAAGGCGTGGCATAGGAGACAAGCAGTAGAGCAGTCATCCCCCTGAGATAACAATTAAGAACAGATCGAAACCGGTGGGGAACGGTAATGTCAATCCCATCCATTTCAATGCCAAAGAAGTTGATGAAGGAACCCTTCAAGGTGGTGTCAAAGAACGATGCAGGCAAGCGCAGGACTCTCTTGAGAAGGATCTGATGAAAATGACCAGACGCTCTCACCCCTGCCTTGTAGAAGAGGATGTAACTAGCATACAGGAAGACTCCTGGTGCAGGGGATGGAGGTCACGGGAGTGGTAAGAACAAACAGTTGATTAATTTGAATGACACGTCGATTGCCACTTGTACTTGACAAGAATTATACAGTAGGCTTGCAGTTGCACCATGTGAGAGAGGTGGAGGATGGGGGAGTCCTGAAAAGGACTCTCGGTAATCTGTTTTTTTTTATGGCTTGTAGTCCTGAAAAGGACTGTTGGTGTAGTCTTGAAAAAGACTGTTGGTTATCTTTCTTAGCTTATAGTTCTAAGGAGAACTATAGTGCCGGTTGGAGAGGATGGGTGGTAGGAGTGGCTCGACGTTTCAAACAGGTTGACTATCCGTCGTCAGGAGTGGGGAATAGCTGGCGTGCGTGAGCTTAAGTCACTGGGATGCGGTGCAACCGCAAGCCTACTGTATATCTACATCACCATGCAAGCCGATACTTATAAGCAACATCTATGAATTGTTTTTCCTTGGATGGAATGCTTGGAAATGGACATAGTGGCATAGACAGTGGAGTATTAAGGGACAATGGAATTAGTAACACCCTCTATAGAATATGATACACATGGGTGTAATGATAATAGTCAGCATTCTTTTACTTTTCTTTTCTTTCTGTTTTTGAAGCAATGAACTGGATAATTTGTTGCTGATAAGCCATGAAAACCCTAAGGCAATTTCTCTTTCATTTCTATTTAGCCCGATGCAGTGACAGTTGTCATCTTTTGATGAATTGTATTTTTTCTCCATTTTTTCATTCTTGCTTGCTGAAGTGACAGCCAGTAAGACTTTTTCATGAATTTACACACACACATAAACAAACACATTTAACTTTTACATCACAGATATCCTTCACAGAGAGACAAAGTCACTTCTAAGCAACTCATAATATTTCATTGTCTGCCTGCCTTGAGACAAATACATGTAAGACCGTTCTTATGAAAAGATCTCTTAGATAGAGATTAATACCCTACGCTTCCATCCACACACAGAGATATTAATGGTGCATGTGATACCAAGATACATAAGTGTATCATCTATAATCATTGGATATTATGTGGAGATATTGTCCATTCATCATCCATGAAACTCAAATTCAATTATAAAATAATAAACATGTTTTAAATGCAAAATATTAATGATGGTTTCACACTATTAAATACATGAAATCAATTAACAGAGGGGCCACCTCAATGCTCAGAGGCACCGTGGTTCAACAAAAGTTTATTCACAGAACAGAATACAAAACATAGAAATGATCTAATACCACATAAGATACAACCCAACTGCAACTCATATGAAAAGACAGGTTCTAGGACACCTACCCCCTGGACATCCAACCACCCCCAGACAACTACCCCCTAGGACAACTACCCCCTAGGACAACTACCCCCTGGACATCCAACCCCCGGATAACCACCCCCAATCAACTACCCCCCAGACAACTACCCCCTAGGACAACTACCCCCTTGGACAACTACCCCCTGGACAACTACCCCTGGACAACTACCGCCCTGACAACTACCACCCTGACAACTACCCCCTACGTTTGCGCATGTCTATCTCTTTCGATACGCTATAGTCTGAAAGGGGGTGTAGCATGGCAAATACTGGTTAACGCCATCTTGATTAACGGTCAGCGAGTGCTAGCATTCGCGAAACAGACCAAAGTTCTCCTCACGCTTCGGTTTTGCATATGCTGAACGCACATGAATACTGTGGTCGCGTCGTCCATAGTCATATTATACCTGATTGGCCCTGAGTAAGGCCACAGGAAATACACAGAGTCTCATCATGCTACACCCCCTTTAATGCATTATTCCCAAGCTATTATCTCATCATACATATATACATATATATACATGTACATGTATTGGAACACACGGCTCTCCTTTGTCAATGCATGATGTATAACTTGTTTCTTACCCTGTGTGAGTCCGAGCAATGCGTAGACAGTGAGATATCTATCCCTCACAGAGTCTGGTTGTGTTCCGTTAACCAAGGGCTCATTACTCCAGCGGCTTAGCCATAGGTTACCTGCTACGGAGGTGATGTTGAAGAGCATGTAGAGGGCGACAATGACAGTGGAGAGAAATACACCGATGGAACGGATGTAGGCCCAGAAGACTGTCAACTTGACCTGTACAAAGCATTCCATAGTATAAATGTCATATTCATCAGCAGCTTGTAAAAGCTCTTCAAAGTGAATGGTTGCAATTACAGTCAAACCTGTCTGTTAACCCTATTTTAACTGGGCTATTTCAGACCAGGTTTTTACTGGGGGGGGGTCAATTTGACCCCCCCCTAAGATCTCGGCCGTTTCACCGCCGATCGCCGCGAAAATTTGCATGCATGTCAAGTGAAGTGTATAGAATACTATGGTAATTTCAAAATTTTGAAAAATTCATTCATTTGCATATTTATGGTAATTTATGCAAATAAGGTCATAAAATTCACATTTCGGCCCATAAATCATAGATTATTCATATGTAAGTATTCTTTTTCACTACATATATTTATTAGACCATTTGGAATAATAGTACAACACAAAAAATTGGAAGAGCCAGGTTATTCCTTATGTTATCTCTTGTTTTTATAATTTCTTATGTATTTCATTGTTTTTTTAACTTATGTATTTTATTGTTTTTGTTGTTTTATTTCATTTATAACTACAATTCAACTATTTTGACCCCAAAACAAACATCTAAACTTTAAACAAGACTGAATAACCAATGTTTTATCTATTTTTAGGAAAAATGACTTTTACATATGTTTTGTACACAAATCACGAAAATGAGCGATTTTCGGGCTGACATGCAAAGACAAAAGGTCACGCGACCTTGTAACCGTAGGTCCGATTTTCAAAAAAATTGTTTTAAAAGATGCGTAAGACTCGAAAGTAAAAAGTCATGAGAGGAAAATTTTATATCTGCCGCGGTTTCGGAGAAGTCGCGAAATTTCTACAGGGGGGGGTCAAATTGACCCCCCCCCCAGTTAACGTAGGGTTAAGGCCACCCAAGGGAAACGAGGAAAACTGGGCAATGCAGACAGGTGGCTCTTCTAGACGGGTTCTACAACATACATTTCTTCTTTAATAGAGGAGAACAATATAGATGACCACTATAGACAGGTGGCCTTTATAGAGAGGTTATAGAGACTGATTTGAATGTATTATAGACCTATCCATCAAAATGCTAAATAGAAACTTTTGGCCATTATGTGTACATTTATCCCCAAAACAACACATGGTAAAACATTTGTTCTTCAAGACTCGTATTAGAAGAATCTCCAACCAAATTTCACACAATAGTTGTGTACCTGCATCTGATACAGAAACAGAATGATTCTACAACACAAGAATGAAAATGTACCTTTGTATTCAGTGGAAAAGGCACTATATAAATTGCAACTATTATCATCAAGATACAAAAGTGTGCTTCGATTATTGTTCTTAATTGTATGAACAGGTCAACCATACAAGAGTACAATATAGGGAAGGTGAATAGAACTTTCATTGGTTTAATTTTAAGATGATTTGGCACCTTACAAATACTATCTATCATTATTTTTAAAAACACTACATAAAACAAGATACCCTGGAAATTAATGGTGATAAATTCAAAAGCTATCACATAAAGGAATATAAATCTTTGAAGAGTAATATTTCTTACATTGCCTAGCTTTGCCTTCTCTGCTTGTATGATCTTCTCCTCTGTATCACCCATCACGACCTCATCATAGGCGTCTGTCTTCATTACATGGTCTGTCTTCTTACTTGGTGTGTTGAAGATATCATACTGTGATATAGCCTCTATGCCTTTACTGTAAGATACACAGATAAATACATCATACTGATTGTCATTATCGTAAATCAATACTACCTACAGTTAACAAATAGATTATTCATGCGATTACCAAGTTTCAACATTTTTAAAAATTGATTTGTCCTGATTTATGTTTCTTGAGAATGTGACATATTCAAGCTTACATCTAAAAGTATTCAACAAAGGCCCTTATTCAACCAGTCCATCTTTCATTTCTGTGTAATGAAAAACACATAAAAAACATCAAATTTACAAGGGGTGTGAATAATTTAGTTAACTGTATATAACGTATCTATTCCCATACATTGCATACAGAAATAATTTGACATTACTCAACCCTTTACTATGAGATTTATTTGCTTATTGCCATGAAATGAAATGGTCTCTAAATACTTATTTTTCCAAAATTGAAGTACCCTGATAATCGAAGGTGCTATTTAACATTCCTGTTCAAAAAACGAAAAAGCTCCAGATAATTGAGCTCAAAAAACTTTACTTTACCTTACCTTTCCCTTAATTATCAGCAATACCGGTACCTACTTTAAAAAAAATTAAGTATTTTTATTGTTTTTTTAATTTTTTCTATGATATAAAAAGAACTTGAGTAAACTGCATCGCTTAAATGCATGTGGGTGTGGTTTTTTATTCTCACATATATAGCAGTTGTTTTACCTTAGTTTCCTAGCTTTTCCTCTGAGTGGTTCTAGGTTTCTGGTTGGCTCTCTGTCTTCTGTTAGATCTTCTAGTGATATATTGACTGGTTAGGAGAGAGAAAGGGTTAAATAGGTACATGTATATAACACGAGTCAATTAGACTATTACGACTGCTGTAAATAAACATGTTTAATCACAACAAATAAATTTAACAAGATTGTAACATGATTAGCCCCCTGGTGACATAACACTAGTAGCCGAAACAAGTATTATATTAAAAACATCATCAGCAGCACCACCACCATCATCATCATGATTGCATCTTAACATGCATTGAGACACATGTTCCTTGACAAATAAAAACCATACTTCAATGATGGCCACTTAATCTTATCTGCCTGTAAAACAAACCTGGTATATCTTCTTCCTCCTCCTCCTCTTCCTCGTCTTCATCCTCCTTCTCGTCTGCATCTTGGCTGTAATTCCGAAGAAACTCTGCAAACGCACCGTTCTGATCCAATAGATCCTGATAGGAGCCTACCTCAGAGACAGAGCCGTCTATCATTACAATGATCTGATCAACCTGAGGTAGGAAGCTGATCCCATGGGTTACCAGGATACGAGTCTGTCAAGAAGAAAAAAATTTGAGTATAAATATATATATATATATATATATATATATATATATATATATACATCAGTGTTTATATGAATCAAAGATTTAATTGATACATATGATAGGATTAATCATTAGTTCAGATTTCATGCACTATTATTTTTCAGATTTCTGGCTTTTATAATCCGTCAAAAAAAATCTGTTCTTAGACACATTCACATTGCACAGATGGTTGTTGGTGAGAAGTACATAAATGTAGATGAGTCTGAAATATTGAAATTTGACAAATTTGGCTTGAATCTCTAGAATCTATGTCTGATTTTCAAGCATTTAAGAACAGATTAGTGATAGATTCTTCTAACATGACAGATCTTTCATTGTATCATTGTTTTAATGATAGCAAATAATCCTCTCTTTTTTCTTCTTCTCCCTTATCCAAGAGATCTTTCTGTAAGCAGCAGCGAACCAATTTCATTGGCATATGTGGGATTCTCCTTCAATCAGAGACTGTCAGTGTGACTAGCTGTCAACAATTATTTGTTGATATCTCAAGTACCTATTGTTTGCAAATGCATAATGTATCACCCCCCCCCCCCCACAACAAATAAATATAATGGGTGGTATTCCGGTAGCGCGTACTAAGTTAGCACGTACTAACTTAGTCCACACTTTTATGGAGTGCCTGTTGCCAACTCATTTACCCTGGACAGATTATTTTAATCCTTCAATGAAAAGAGTAATTTAACAATTATTCTTTGTTTCAAAGGAAGCCAGTGTAATGATCTCAAGAGTGGCTGAGATGGATGGTCCCTAGAAACCTGAAATATCAATCGGGCTGCCAATTTTGTAGCCGTTGCACACACATCAATTTAGTCAAGGGAATGGTAGAGAGAAGCCCATTACAATAATCAATACGGGATAGAACTAAAGAAAGCACAGCATTATGACAGGCAGACTGGTCAGTAAACCTTCTGATTCTAGCAATATTCCTTAAATAAAACGTAACCATACTACAGATGTGAGAAATATGGTGAGGCATCGACATGCAAGAACAAATACAACGACAAAGTTTCTTATTGTTTTTGAAGGGCTAATGAGTGTGCCACCAACATCCAACTGAACATCTGGAAGACTGCGCAGATTGTGAGCTGAAGCAGCAACAACAAAAATCAGTCTTTGAATCATTTAATTTTAACCATTTAAAATTGGTTTATAAAATGTGTTTACTGTTTAATACTGACCTTGTTCTTGAGAAGACCTTGAGGTCCTATGACATGTCCAAAGATATGCTTCGCTACATGAGCATCCACCGCACTCAATGGATCATCCAGCAGGTACAGATCAGTGTTAGCATACACAGCTCTGGCCAGACTGACCCTCTGCTTCTGACCACCACTCAGGTTGATACCCTGAAACACATGGAAGACATCTCATTGTCATAATTACATAATTCACTTAATAACAAAAATATATTCATACTCAACACAGAATACAGTTTCGGTATTAAACACCTATCCGTCTCACATATACCATTTTTATCAATGCTATTTACATTTGGCAAAGGGATTTGTTTAACCTTGAGAATTTGAAAAAATAACATATATATTGAAGCCAATTCTAGATTCATATCTTGCTGAATAAATGTTTGAATACCACACAAAATTGGATTGCCCGACTTCTGCTATTGCAAAACTCAAGTGTTTCACAGCCCTGTTGGACTATGCTATAAGATGATCAGAGAGACAAGATAATAGAAACCCTCAGTTTTCTACCAATGGCAATACCCGATAGAGTTGAAATCTGGGCCTTATTTCATGACACAAATTACCAATAATAAGTGTCACATTTCCTGAACAGATTTGTTTTCAGCCAATCAAAAGCAACAATTTCAGGAGCTTGTAACATTTATTGCAACTTGTTATTGATAATAAGTTTCATGAAAGAGGGCCCTGATCGTACCTTTTCACCAATCTCTGTCATGTCTCCACCTGGTAGCACTACTAGATCACGAGCCAAGGCACAGGACTGTATCACATGCTTGTATTTAGTTACATGAAGATCTCCACTGAAAACAATGTTTGATCTCAGTGTTGCATTCTGTATCCAAGCTTGCTGAGGAACATAGGCAACGGAACCCTGAGAGTGATATAAGAAACATTCATCAACATGTTATCATTATTACCTAATGACAATGTATTTTTCTTGGACTTTTTTCAATATTAGCTCACATGGAGTGAACAATCTTTAGTAGAAGTTTACATCAGATTATAAAGAAGCTTAAGTAATCAAATTTTGAAGTTGTGAAGTCTCTAATGGTTTTGAACGCATGCAAATATCAAAGTAATTTCCTGGCCTAGGATGTAAGTTATATTTCACCTCTTTATTTCCTAATATTCCAATCAAAGTGGCAAAAATTTCACAGCCAATTAGAATTGTTAGTAAAGTCCATCCTTCAAATAAGAATTAAAGAAATCTGTAAAAAGTTTTAATCGGGGTATCAAAGCCATACACTAAAAAACATTTGTACAATGATATACCGATACAAAATGACTTTAAAGGAGACTAACCTGCACAAAGACTTTCCCATCTACTTTCTCCATCTCTCCTAGCAACGCAGATAGAAGTGATGACTTCCCGCATCCAACCTGTCCTACAACCGCTACTAGAGATCCTTGCTTGATGTCCAGATTGATGCTAAACACACACAATGTTAAAAAACAAAAGTGTATATTGTTACCCTTTGCTTTTGAAATGGGTTCAAATACCATGGAAAAGTTTTTGGCCTATCATGAAGCAATCAATATAATACACTCAATAATTATGTGCTCTGATATATGCGATAAAGTTTAGACAAACATATGATATAAGCCTACAAATTATAAACAAAAATGATTTCACAGTGAAAAACTACGCCTCAGAATATTTCAATTCAGCTGTAATGAGAATGCATGTTATATTAAGACCTAACACTATTTCCTAAGGGGGAAGGGTAAAAATGCAATGTAGGTCAAAGCGATGTACATAATTTAAGAAATGTATTAATGGTATATCTGTATAAAGTGAGCTAAACATACTTTGTAAGAGTTGTTTTCTCCTCTCTATCCCAAGTGAAATGTCCACTATCTACAGTTATTGAGTGACCTGAAAGAATAATCACAAAAATATTATCAACAAATTTATACATTTCCAGTTAACCTTCATTCAAACTGTTTTTGCAACATTAATCAAATAATTATTTCAAGCAAAATCTGAAAACAGAGTTTTAAAATTTACACTGTTCATCATAAAAAAAATACAAGATTAATATCAAATTTGTCAATCCATGTGACATTAATGTGTATTTCTCCTCAGTTCAGTTCTATTCCACTGTCAGCAAAAATATCAAACACATAATCAAATAAATGTAAAGATATACATTAAAGGAAATGCAAAGTTTTGAGAAATTTTGAAAATTGGATGGATAGTAATCTTTAAATTGTTGATATACACTGTATTTGGATGCCCCTGTGGATGTATTATAAGCAATACAAACTTTAGCCCCTGAAACACTTCTGCTTTCGAGCAAATTGAATAATCAAAATTTACTGTTTTTTCCGGTAAATTTCAAATATTTCAAACAGCGCCTAAGGCCATTCCATGGTAGCTGCGACCATGAAAATCTCGGAATATGCAGTTCTGATATATAATTTCCAAACAGGAATAACATATCGGTCGATTGTAGTCAAGAAACATTGTTTTAAAGCTAAAGTAATATCAGTCTTGAGAGGGCGCTATATAACATAAAGAGTTTAATATTTACAATTTCATCGCTTTAGACTTGATTTCAACCGCGACAACGATCATTGAATATTGTAAAATCGCATATGTTTCCAATGTGTTCATTTGAACCAAATTCATGACCCCATACTAAAACTTTGTATTACCTTTAATACAATGACAAGGGCTTCTTTTATATAAAGACTACAAGAGAAATCATTTGCAAGTCCTATTGATATGGATAGGTTGACATGAAAAATGTGATATATATTAAGAGCAGAAATAAATGAACCACCATAAATATTATCAATGAAAATGATAGATGTTTCTAACAAACCTGGCATGTTGAAATGGTCTACATTCTGAGGGTCTAGCTGTTCATTCTTCAAGAACTTCTCCAAACGCTTCAGTGATACACTGGTCTGTTAGGGCAAATAATCCAAGACAGGCTGATCAGATGAGAACAAACAAGAGCTTATACCTCTTCCCCTCCACACCATTCACCTCCTTTGCAACCCCCTCCCCCCCCCCCCCCCCACAAAAAAAAAGAAACAAAAGAAACAAAACTCACATTAACCTATTGTATATCTCTGGCTGCCTCCATCCCTTTGTTATGATATCCTCATATCCTACTTAATAAATAAATAATACATTATATTTATATAGCGCTTATTACAATGTTTCTAAGCGCTTTACAAAGTTGCACTTAGATAATAATACATTCAATAATTATAATTAATATATACTAATCAACCTACAATTAATTAAAAATACATACATAAGCACATAGGCACTTGTACTACATTAGAGATAAGATTGAGCCATCATTTGTATTTTGTTTCATTTTGTTTTTGCTCTATCACATTCTCATAATACAATATCATATGTTTGTAATGTCAATGATAACACTCATCAGTCTTGCTGCTGGTTAGTCTTTATGAATCCTGAGCCCTGTTGCATCAAACTTACAATTGATGATAACTTTGCCATTAAAGATAAAGGTGAGTTTTGGTAATGCGATTGCATTGTGAAAGAAAAGGTGTGGAAGGGATCAGAAACAGTTGATCATGTAGCATGTAAGTATTGGTGTGCACTGCAAGGTTCTGGAGTCATCAAAATCATAATAAATTTGACAGAGTCTTGGTAAAGTAACAAGCACTGTACACAGAAAGCTATATATAGGACAACATGCATGGTGTCGGGGCTAGTACTACCTTGATTTCCTTGTCTTTCTATGCTCATTACTCAGCCAGCATACATTTTCTTCCAAAATTGTTTGGCACATGTCATTTATTTGTAATCTTGAACATTCAGTGTAAGTTTTGTTTGATTCTGTGAGAATTCATTTAATTTTTTTTACCAGAACTGGAGTTTATCTTTAATAGTACATGTACCTTCCATGGAAACCTTGATTTGATTGGCTGCTAAGTGATGTAGCCATGGTAGTTAATATTGATGGAAAAGGGCAATTACTAACTTTTTTAATGAATAAACATGATATCCTTATATCTTACCTGTACCATATTTGAGATAAGATTTGGCATGATACTGAGTGGGAATCGCAGGATATTAAAGAGAGCGATTGAAACAAAAGCTTTCTCTGCATCAAGAATGTTGTTCTCATCTGATATCACATACACTGCAAATGTCGTCACAGAAACCTAAAACACAGACAAGGGGAAACAAATAAGGAATGCACCAAATTAATTGACTGCAAAGAATTCTTCAAACAGAGAACAAGGATTTTCTGTTGTGGAGGTGTTATAGTCTAGTGGATCAATCTAAATTTGCCACTCTCCACCCAGGTGTTAAATGGTTACTGGTAGGAAGGAATTCACTTAATGCTATGAGCACCAAAATCGGTAGCCTAGTAAAGTTGGGGTAATATTGGAGAGCCTTGAGCATCTTGCATGGTAATGTGCGACATAAAATATCCAATATCATTATTATTATGATTATCATACAGTAAGTATTATTTAACACACAACCCGGGCTTCAGCCATCCACCTGGAATGGATGCAAACCCACAATGTTTGGTTGGACATGTACAATCCCAATTCAATCAATCAGCAGACAGGTGTATAGGGGATTGAAGGGACTTACTAGGACAGGTGCGCAGGTCCATGTGAATGAGGTGAAGGCATTGAGGTAAGCAGCTAGACGTAAGACTTTCAGTTCCTTGTCTCTGATAGCAAGAATCTTAGATTGGAAAGACTCCTCCCATGCATACAGCTTCAGCACCTTGATGCCACTCAGCACCTCACTCATCAGTTTGATTCTAGCATCCTTGTATTGCATCTGTTTCACCTGGTTGATTAATAATAGACAATACTTTTACATCAAGTTTGATGATTTTGGCAGTCTTTGACTTGAATACAGACATCTAATTTCATATGGATTACACATAACATACAAATATCTTGCACTTTTTGAAATTGTGGTAGATAAGCTTTTTGCTAAAAATGTTATCCAATAAAGTCTTTTATATTACTGCCCTTAGATCCTTCTCTGTCTTCAAGTTTACAATCAAGTCAAGACCCAAGTTTTTGGATTCATTTCTTCCTTTATAAAACGTGAATTTTACATAAAAAATTCTTGCATGACAAAAATTAATTCATAATGTGTACTTGTTTCAGTTTTCGAAAATGATGCCTCCGTCATAGAGCAATTTTACAAACCAAAACAGAAGGATTTTTTTCAAATTCAAGTTCGATTGTAATCCATTAACAGGTTCTCAGAATATCATGATTACAAGCTATTTCTCATATACTGAACATGTATGACCCCAAAATCTTCTCAGTTCATGGGCTCTGCAAGATACGTACACGTACATGTCTTGAGTTTGATGGTAATCCATCCATCGGTTCTAATGATAATGCGATCACAAGCTATTTTTGCATACATAATGAGCCCTTGTGACCTCAAAATCCAATCAATTAATTGGCTCTGCACGATACATACATAACCTAAGTAGGGCAGGAATCCATCAATCAGTTCTTGAGATAACACGATCACAAGCTTTTTTGCATACATAATGGGCCCTGTGACCTTTGACCTCATAACCCCAAAATCTAATCAATTCATTGGCTCTGCAAGATACATACATGAACTAAGTAGGCCAGGAATCCATTAATCAGTTCTTGAGATAACACGATTACAAGCTATTTTGCATATATAATGAGCCCTGTGACCTTTGACCCCATGACCCCAAAATCTAATCAATTCATTGGCTCTGCAAGTTACATACATGACCAAAGTTTGGTAGGAATCCATCAGTCGGTTCTAGAGATAAAGCGATCACGAGAACGGGACGTACGGACGGGACGTACGGACGGACAACCCAAAAACATAATGCTTCCGGCTACTTTGTAATGGCGGCATAAAAAAGGGCTCTTTTTAGTTCAAATATAGGAAGGTTGAATTTTCATTTTAAAAAGGCAGTCCAAATCATTTTGTGGGGGGGGGGATTTAATTGTAAAAGATGAATGTAAACATTTCATAAGTCAGATGGCAATTTATAGTTTGTATTGCTATCACTGTTTGTATAAAGGCTGTTGTTTGTGATTAAATATCATATCATGATCATGACTCTTTTGTTGGAACCTTACTTGTAGTTTTCTTGCTTGCGTAGCTACCAATGCATTGAGTGGTATGAGTAGAATCATGACACCTAACCCAGCCAAGACTGACGGTCCTAACGTCTGCCATAGGAAGTAAAGGGCTACTGAGATCTGAAATGGACCTGACCATAACATGTTGAGATAGGTACATAGATCCATGAAACGCTGAGCATCAACTGACATCAGGTTGACTATCTCACCAACGGTAGCTCCTTTCCTTGCTGCACTGGAGAGCTGTAAGGACTGTACAAAACAACACATTTATTAAAGTGACTCGGTAACATTGTTGAAGGTTGATGAAAAAAATCGCGTAAATTTTGTATGAAATGTTACTTATTATATTCCTTCTACTGTACTTACCCTTCACCATGCAAAAATCCTGAAAAAATTGTCCCAACCATTATTGAATTTTTACCAACCGTTTTTCCATGAAAATAAGACATAAGACAGCCTTTAAAAAATCTTTCAACACGTAAAAGTCTGAAATGGTATATAGAGCCAATTCATTGCTTTGTGACAATTTACATTCACCTAAAATGTAATCAAATTATAATGATATAGTTAGGAGAGTTAAGGAATCGATCAGATCAGTTTTTCCCCATTTTCATCATTAATAATGGTCCGATTTCACTCAAACTTTCAGATTATCTTTAATTGTACATCTAGCATCATGGTCACAACCTAAGTGCCATTTTCTCTCATCTGAACAATGTTACAAAGTCCCTTTAATGTTATGGAGTCTTATAATTTGCTTATGACACTCCAGGATTATGTTTGATTTACGGATGATTCCAATCAATCACTATAACACAGGACCCTGATAGTACCCCTGCTTTAGCTACAGCTAACTGCAGTGAGGGAACGAACATAATTTTTACATTCATTGTTCCTATTCTGTACCCCTCTTAAAAGAGACGAAAGTGGAAAAAGATTTTGTTCTCTCAATGTCTAAACAGCACTCAAGATAGCCCAATTAGTCTATATGCCACAATGTTCAAAAGACTGAAGCATTGTTATCAATAAGAATAAAGAAGAAATAAATACTGTTTAAATACCTTTCTATAGACCACACCAATGATAGCTGATCTGAGATGCATACCAACGATGAAACAACGATGAAAGTACTGATGTAATAGAGTAGAGTTGAACATTGATATCATGAGCATAACTCCTGCATAGAAGAAACCCCTCCATTGCCAAATAGTATGGTCTTCTGTGAAGTTGATCAGTAATCTAGCAACAAAGGAACAGAAATGAAGTATGAAATTAAGGGCATACTTTGGATAGTAATATACATATTTACATACCTATCAGAACAGCTAACATCTTTCACAAGCTAACCATGGCAAGAAAGGGAAAGTTGTCAGGATGGGGGAATGGGAAGGGGAATGGGAAGGGAAATGGGGAGGGGGAGATGGGAGGGGGAGATGGGACGGGAAGAAGGGAACTTCCTTGGTGTTACTGCCTACAAGGGAGTTGTCCTAGGGGAGCCTTTCTCCAGATTATAGTTGGTTAGAGGTAGGTGTCCAAGAGGGCCAATTCCCAGGAGGGGGGGGGGGGGGAGTTCTAGCATCTTTCACAAACAAATAATGCATGTAAGACAAGTGACTTATCAGTGATGATTACATCATTCATGATGCTGTGAGAAGAAAGAAAAACTGACAAGAAAATATCGCCTGATAAATTTCCCCAGAGATGAAGATATCTGAATGTCCTGTTTATAGAAGAGTATCTCACAAAGAATAGCATATTATACTGAAAAGAAAGGTCCCAGGTTCATAATGATTGTAACCACTTCCCCTTTCCAAGGCACATGTAACAAAGAATAAAGTACTGTAGAGAGATGTGTATACATACCTGAGTATCTGTGGGTTGACAAAGAGTAAGCAATCATGGATGAACTTGAGCAAAACAGCAACCAAGAACTTCTCTCCGTACCTCATAGCGACAGCTCTAAACAACGATGCTTTACTGCTACTATCTATAAACTCCACCTGTGGTACGGCTAAGGCCTGAGTGTAACCATCAATATTGCCTTTAGATGATGGATCAGTGGGTGGGCGGTAGACCTTGGTGTTGGTACCATTAGGGGATTTCCCTTCTGGATCGAGTTCTGTCATAGCATACTTCTGACCTCCATCACCATGACGATTCAGCGAGGCTTGAGAGTACGCGCTGTGCTTGGATTGATTCACCCTGCAAGATCATGTCACAAAGAAGTATTACAAATTAGTGACCACAGTAAAAGAAATCTCCATACTACATGAAGCTAAATTACGTATTGATCTACTTTAATTACAGAATAGGAAAGGCATGTTTAGAAGGTCATTCAAAATGAAAGGATGCATTTCTATTCAACTAAAATACAACTACATTTCATATATCATACATCAATCACAAGGAAAATTTTGGCTAGCTCTATGGAAAATGCATGTTGCATGAAAATCAAATCATAACAAATAATTAAGTAAAGGGCACACATGTACCAGGCCCCGAAGACATAGAAGTTCTCATAAAGTCTACTAAATGGTACAAAGTCCTTGGATCAATACCATGGATATCATCCCTATAAAGCGATTATTGGGATTAAAATTATTAAAATTGATTCTAATTTACAAATAAAAAAGAGCAGCCAAAGAACATGATACGATGGATAGCTGGTTTAATTTCTATACAACTGAAATTGGTACATCATTGTTTTTTCTAAGAGAAGTATTAAAGTTCTAAGAGAATTGATCCTGAACCTACCTATGCACTTCTTTTAACCAGCTACTTTCAAATTCTGGGACGACTCTAGAAGCTTTATCTCTGGTGAGTAGAGACCACAGATCAGCTTTCTCTAGACTCTTCTTATATCCCTTGATCACCATGCTGTACATACAATCAATGATGCATTATATAACAAAAAGGAAACATAATTACTATAACAAATGAGAATTTATAAAACATAAGCAATATGAAATTATCACAAATGAAAGAATGAAAACATCAAGTACAGGGAAATAATATGGTATATATAGGAGTCGTACATGCACTCGTTTCATCTCCCCTTGATTTCTGTACCTCGTTATTTTATCAACTACCCCAAGCTCAAGTCTCCCGTCTGCAGCTATTACAAAACCCTGCAGCTCGTCTTATTACTTCGTCCCCCAAGAGAAACAATATAACGCCAGTGTTACAGTCTCTTCATTAGCTTCCTGTTCAATATAGTATAGATTATAAGTTACTTCTACTGGTATTTCATTCTCTACATGGGTCTGCCCCTCAGTATAATCAGTTTTATTAACCTAGTATAGAATCCTTCTAGACATCTCAGATCATCAAATTCATCTTTATTGGTTGTACCACAAACTCCAAATTCTTGGGGTGATAGGGCTTTTTCACATGCCGGTCCATTAATAATAATTATAATAAATACTTACAAAGCGCACTTATTTAATAATTTACTCAAGGCGCTACTTTGGAACAAACTGCCACTCTATTCGTAATACTTAACATACTTGTTCAATGTCGTATACTGCTGAGTATTAAGTGTAGTGTATCGTATCATATGATTTCATGTTTAATGTTTGTACTCATGTTCATGTTTATGAGACTATTTCTACTGCGCCATGAGCATCACTATTGTGATGGATACCAGCGCATTATAAATGTTCCGAGGGCGGCCATGGGAAATGATGGTGATCTCTTGGGTAGTTTCAGTTCCTAGTAAATTGGCTTCATGCCAGGGTGCTGTTGATCATGTGGCTTTGTTTTGGTTTTGTCTGATGACAACAAAATAAAATGATAAACTAGAAATACACCACATCTACACTTTTCTTCATTGGAATTTCACCCCCAACATTATCATTATATAAATATTACCATCTGGTGCGTTTATTTTTTCTACAATTAAAATAATCTGATTGTTTTAACACATGAATCTGCATTTGAAGGGTGGGAAAACAGACTGCCATACAACACGTTTAATTTGCTTAAATATTATCAGAAAAACCTTACGGTATGTAATGTACAACATGTATGTATATTTGTCAATGCTATGCATTCTGTTTGTATGGAATGGTAATTCTTGAGCTTTTATACTGTAGTTCCTATCATTTTCAAGACATAGTTGCACAAGTTATTTGGCTAAAGTAAACACATGTCACAATAACTAAAGTTTTTTCTTTCAGATATGCCAGTTCTCCTTGATATTTTGGTCAGTATGATGAAATCTGTGGGATGTTTAGCTTGGTGACCTTTGACCTTGCTTACCTTGTAAACCACCAGAATGTGATGACAGACAAGAAAGAGGCTCTAGCTTCGGGGCAAGGATTCTGTATAGAAACAAACAAACACAAAGACAAGATGAACAGTGTTCACTATCTCTTACAAATTTCAAAATCTATATTATCATTCTCTATGAAGACAGGAGTGCAGCTTCAGTTCCATACTTTTTGTTTGCTTCTTAAATTTTCCTTCAAATAATGAATCACAATTAAAGAGCAGTCTAAAAGGCTACATAAATGTAAATTACAAAGATTCCATGGTCAATGTTACCCAAATGTTCACAATGTCTTCATCATAAGTTATCAATGTGAGGTACATAAATCTAAATTTAGTATCAACAATATTAACATAGATGTTAAAGTCACTGCCTGCCACTGAAGTGAATCCTCTCCTATGGCGGTGAGTAAGCAAACTTCAAATATTGACTTGGATGTACTAGCTTGCAGTAGAGTCTATTACATCTACACGTACTACATAACACTGGTTTGGTTTAGAAGTATTTGATCAGGTGCAAAATTCTCATGTGGGTTTTCATCATTGAATGATCCGAGGCCTTTAAATCAAATACAAGAACATTTCTGATCAATATATATCAGTGTGTCTATACATGTAGCAGTGGGATAGCTGTTTATACAATTCAAATTAATTAGTGTTTAGAACTGTTAGCCCTGAACAATCCAAACATTTGAATGGCTAACAGATACTTTACAAATTAATTCATGTTTTGAAGTTTGTGCATTAGTGAATATGCACTGCACGCAGGTTAAGTCACAATCAAACAATGAACAAGACTCGTCAAATTTGTTAACTTGTGACTTAACCTGCGTGCAGTGCATATCATTAATGCACAAACTTCAAAACATGAATTAATTTATAAAACGGGTCGGCAATACGATTTTAAGTCGAGAAATCAGTAAAATACCTGATCAAAATACCAAGAATCGCACAGGGAAGGGGAGACTGCCATTTGCTTTGAATGACATCACAGTACATACATGTTAGCGCAGCCCCACAGTATAC
Source organism: Strongylocentrotus purpuratus (assembly GCF_000002235.5). Lineage (NCBI taxonomy): Eukaryota > Metazoa > Echinodermata > Echinoidea > Camarodonta > Strongylocentrotidae > Strongylocentrotus > Strongylocentrotus purpuratus. Next base: position 37,289,622 of record NW_022145599.1, read on the forward strand.
TGTAGTGCGCGTTCAGTGTGCATAACAATGTCCTTACCATTTGAAACAACTGTACATGCATTTCATCACGCTTTAATTTAGTACAAGTCAGAGATACGCATCTCAGACATACATTATCACTGTAAGCCATGGGTTATCACTCTCTGACTGACCAGGTATAGAGATGAGGAAGTCAAAAATGCTCTTTACATATTATAACAGATAAATTTCAAACATCAAACGCAAATACAACAAACGTTGGCTGGGTTTTTATGATGACACATGACTTATAAGCAGGGTGATAATTACAGAGTGATATACATGTAAGAAAGCAACAAAAATAAATATATTGCAATAAATTTCACTACATCTTTATAATCATCTACCATTGTCAGCATACAAATATTACAGAGCTGCATCCATACTACCAAGAGCTGTCTTTCATTTTATTTTGATAAAATTAAGGAAATCTGATTTGATCCAGTAAACTTACAGTTTCGGCAATATCTGGCGAGTCATATGGCATCTGATCTGCAAAGGTGACTAACACTAACTGACCAATCAGAAGGAAGAAGTAAAGGTAAAAGGTCACATAGCGGAATGCATCCTCGGAGCCCTGTAAGAATAAAATCATTGAAGAGGGAAAAAATATCTTGTGTTAATAAAGTGTTCTGACTGCAAATAGAATTATTTTTAAAGGTCCATCTTTCTTAAAGGAATAAAAAAATTCTTGAAATGGAGAGAGGTTTGCTGTAGTTTCAATGATTGACTATTGCACAACTTTCATTTACCATCACACTTCATCCAGAAATTACAAGAAATTCATGGCTTACAATAGTCATATGAATTCCAGAATTGATATTGCAGTATGTTTGGTAAAGGACCAGTATATAATCGGGTATGACATACACTTTACCGATATCCTAAAAATCAATAATAACAGAATTCTTCAAATATAATGTAAAGAATTCAAAGTGAAGATGGGAAGAATACTAGCAGTGAAAATGTTTTTACGTTGTTAGACAAAGATTTAAGCTCCATGTACACTTTAAATTGCCCTTTTTTTAATAAAAAATTGATCCTAGATTGTTAATAATTTGGAACCAGAGACATGAGAAAAGTACAAAATAAGAACGAACAAACAAACCAACAATACTTACTTGATCCTTGGCATTGATAGCCTTTGAATGAAACTCTGCTACTGCACATAGAATACTGATAAGATAGAATATAAAGAGCACACCAGAGGATTGCTGTCCTTTCATTCTCTCTACATGGATGAGGATCAAGGCTACAACCTGAAACACAAACAAACATGGTAATGTAGAGACGTTAAAGCGATACTCAACTGATGAACATTCTGACCTAGCGTACGGTTTATCGCACAGCGCCATCTCATGGTCAACTTGCTAACAGTGCGTAACCCATAACCTAATTTACATTTGCAGGCAGAGGACTTAATGCGAGATCCAACAGCACAGCTACTGTGAGAAAAAAAATATTAAAGCATTAAGCCCAAAGAGGGGGGAGAAAAAAAGAAGAACAAAATTCTCTAAAAAAAATTATTTTCACACCGACAGACCCATATTTTGGCCCCTAAAGGGCAATACAACATCTTTTTTATTTAGGTCTTATGAGACCAAACTGCTACAGCTGGGATTTTGCAGTAGTGCTTTAAGGTCTAGTGGATAGGTGTCTGGACTCTAAACCACAAGGTACAGGGTTTGAATCCCTGCCACAGCACTTACTGTCCTCTAGGAAGACATTAATCTACATTTGGCACACTTGACCCAGTTGTAGTAAGTGGGTACCTGCTATGATAGAGCTAGAGCAAAAGATCGGGAAATATATAAAAGTCTTTTGGAAGTGAAAAGAGGATTTTTAATGTGATATCTGCTATTATCACTATATTACTATGAAAAAGATTCAACATGCTCATTAGTCACAAGAATTAAACCTACTCTGAATGAACTCACCATTGCTAATACTGTTGGCATGACTAGATACAATACCAGCAAACTTAATTTGCATGTGAACTCACCATAGTTATTGCTAATACTGCTGGAGTGACTATGTATACGGCTGGCAAGTCTCCATCAGTCTGCATCATATCTGATATCCCTTTGCACACATCTAATACTGGTAGCAGAATGAGCAGCAACCCAAGACTCTGTATACATACACCATTCAGGTTGAGAGAGAAAGTTTATAAAGTGACTTTAACTGATCATATCCAATTTCATGACAACACAGAAAAACATCAAATTGACATGAAATAGACTACGGTATGTTTACTAAAGTCCTTTTTCTTTATAACTGCGCAAAATTCAACTCATAAATGTCCTGGAAAAACACTTTGAAGCAATGGATGTCATTGATGGAGAGCTACAGTAGAAGGGCACTGATCCATATACCTACATGTATACATTATACAGTGAAACCTGTCTATAAAGACATCCCAAGGGAGAAAAGGAAAGTAGTATTTATAGGCAGGTGGTCTTTTTGTACAGGTGCCTATAGTACATGTTTCAATGAGACACCGTTTTCAAGGAAAACAAAAATGTGGTCTTTTTTAACAGATGATCACTAAAGCAGGTTTGACTGTACAAACATGTACATGTACAGTGTGTGGAGTTAAAACCCTTCCAGCTCTGAACAGATGATATAATGAACAAATTTTATACAAGTATAGTATTATTGATTCTCAAATATGGTTTATGAACAGCGTTTAATAGACATTATCTTCATTTAGGCTTGAGGTTAATCTTATTTCACACATCATATCGAACAGTAGCACTTCCGCTCAGAATGTATGATTACATGAAATATACACTGTAGCAGTATCATTTTCCTTGTAGGTGTTATTGAATTATTGTGGATACATGTAGCAAGGTTATTTCATTGTCATGATGTGCTTAAATTGTCTTGGACAAGTGTCATGTACTGTAACTTCTTTTTCAAAAATGTTTTGTTTTGAAAATATTATACACATGTACATAGTTGAAGTCTTACCAATTTAGCCTTGTGCAGTTTAGATATAGGAATGAATCCTCTGTCATTGTGTTTCATGAAGAGGAGATAGAAAGGAGTGATAAGAACAAGAAAAGCTGATGGTATCCATGACAACACTGTTTCTTGGAAACACGGTGTCACATCAGGTACAGAAGCATTCAGTAAGGATGGGTCCTGAAATAAATCACAAAGAGAAAATAATTAGTTTTAGAAATAATCCTGTGAACAGAATAAAAGGTAATGCAAGCGTTATCACAGTCTAACAAATTACATCGAGGAATAATTGAACTCCTGGGACCCGTTTCACAAAGCCTTTTTTTCATTGACAAATGACAAAAAATCAGTGACAAATCTGCTGATAACCAATCAGAAGCAAGGATTTCATTACCGTAGCTTACCGGTATATAACAAAAATGATATACCTCACTTAAGAAATCCAGCCATCTGATTGGTTGAAATTGCATTCATAAACTTTAACTATTTCTGTAAAATTCCCAGTAACCATGGTTAAAACAGTTCTAAAATCCCAGTAACCATGGTTACCGGGAAAATAGTTCAGTCTCCATGGTTACCCCATAGGTTTACATGTTAAAAAATGGTTTGAGCGATTGAGGATACCGTACGTGTGCAAAGAATTGGTCGGTATTTTCATACAAGACAAGACAATTCCAAACAAGACAAAAATGGCTCAAGAAACCCTCCCAAGATTTCAACTTATCAAATGCAAGACTCGCTGACAGCAAGAACAACAAAAAGGGTTCGTGAAATTATCCATAAACATGTTCGTTTAGTTGCTGAAAAAGCATAGACGTAGACTCTAGACGAAAATAGATCTAGTTTTCAGGGTGTCTGATCGCGCACCCGATGTTGTGTGTTAAAATTCTTCTCATAGAGTTTGCACGCAATGCAGTCGCTATGCAGTCTACTTGCATTGCGCCACCATGCAAAAAAAGTTAAGTTTTTTTTTTTCAATTCGAGATTCAAACCTTTATCTGTTGTGATCCTGAAGGTGATACTCAATAAGTGAGGTGTCATATGAAAGCGCAGGTTCTTCTCCATATTACCCACGGGGCCGGCCCATCCCCAAAATTGTAAAAATATCTTGCTTAGACTAGAATCTAGATCTAGTCTACTCTCAAAGATACACTCATAAAAAACAACTGTGCAGATAAACTAGAGAAAGGCCAAGGTGGTGTCATTAGTTGACTCTTTTGTTTTCGGCATATAAAAGTATCAATGACTGCTTTAATAATCGAGAAATAGTTGTTTTTATACGCTCTCGGGAAACGCCTCGGGCAATAGCACAATTCTAACCTTCCCTTGAGCGTATAAAAACAACTATTTCTCTCAAAGCAGTATAGTATTAATGACTGCTTTGAGAGAAATAGTTGTTTTTATACGCTCAAGGGAAGGTTAGAATTGTGCTATTACCCGAGGCGTGCCGAGGGCAATAGCCCAATTGTAACCTTCCCGAGAGCGTATAAAAACAACTATTTCTCGAATATTAAAGCAGTCATTAATACTTTTATATGCCAAAAAAAAAATAGACTAAAAAATAAAAAATAAAAATTACAAATTTTTTGTCGAAGATGGGATTCGATCTCTTGCGTACAAAAGGTGATGTAACTAAAATCAGCGCCTTAAACCGCTCGGCCATCGCGCTCTGTCACCATATCTAGCAGTTTTCTCTAATATATACATTAAAATGGATTGAAAACGGCTTCGCGTGGTGGATGCTTCGCCGCTGCTCCATTAAACGGGCCCTTCTTTTACTTTTACTTTTGCAATGCATATTGGCACGAACTTAGATCAAGATCTATCGGCAGATGTTGTTTTTTTGTTTTTGGAAGTTTATTTTCGTCTTCATGTCAACAATGCAAGATAAAATTGTCGGTAAAATCGATCGAGATTAAATTGTATTGAAATTACCGACCAATTCTTCGCACACGTACGGTATCCTCGATCGCTCAGACCATTTTTTAACATGTAAACCTACGGGGTAACCATGGAGACTGAACTATTTTCCCGGTAACCATGGTTACTGGGATTTTAGAACTGTTTTAACCATGGTCACTGGGAATTTTACAGAAATAGTTAAAGTTTATGAATGCAATTTCGACCAATCAGATGGCTGGATTTCTTAAGTGAGGTATATAATCATTAATACTATACTGTCATTTGTCACTGATGACAAGTCTTGTGAAATGGGGCCCTGAACTCTGGGAATCATCCAACAGCTACCAGCATCAAAGGTTATTTAGAATATGGGGGTAACTATTAGGAGAGCTGTCCTTTTCAGGGGACATTCTGCTGCATTGTATGATTTATACTCTTTATAAGAAAGCTTTCACTGTCTGATAAGCTTGAGTCGGTACGGTCGATCACACCGGGACCCGACCGTTGCCGTCGGGTCCCGGTTTCGTTTTTTGAGAACCGGCGCTCCGAAAAAAATTATGAAATATGTAAGATATTGCAGTTTTGCACACCACTAAAATCAATCCACCCTAAAACTTAAGTATTTAATTGTTACCAATCGTATTCTAGCTCATCCAGAATCAATCCGAACTGCTGATATAAATATGAGTTGCAAAGCAGTTCGCCCCATGGGGTTGTTGTTGCCAGCTGCTAGCTAGCTACTGTACTGGCCGGGTCTCTCGGCAGAATTAATAAATCAGGTTGAAAGAAACATTAATGTTTGAATAATAAAACGACTTTCTAAAAAGTACTTCTTTACAACATACCGATCGAATAATTTTTAAAAGACAAAATATATATTTTTTCTTTGATTTTGAACACCGCATGCTTCTTTTAAAAGCTGAAAATGACTTGGTAATCACAAGAAGTTTCGATACGGATAGCTGTTGCAATGCAAGTTCAGACTAGTCTCTGAAAAATGCGCAGTGCTCCTTGTTAGCTATAATGCGTGCCAGAACGAACCCAAACAAAGACGTGATCGTAACGAGAAAAAAATCATTAAAAACTACGAGAGCACAATTGGAAAGACAACTACTCAAAATTATCGTAAGCAGATACATAACTTGGAGGAAGAATACAATAGTTGTCCAAGAAAAGCCACATAAATAGTGATATTTAATGAGTTACTATAGGTACAATCATTATCGGAAGGGCCTGCTGCAATATATCTAAACGTGTTTAAATTAAACACGAGGCAAATACCGCCCTCTACGGTAAAAAGCAGTATAACAAAGGATTCGAGTATTTGCAGCGGGCCCCTTGCGATAAAAATGTACCCAGTTACTCCTCGATTATCACAATTTCTGTGGCATTTCTTGGGCGATTATTGAATTCTTTGTCCAAGTTATGTATCCGATTATGGTAATTTTGAGCAGTATATCTTTCCAATTGTGCTCTCGTAGTTTTTAATGATTTTTTTCTCGTTACGATCACGTCTTTGTTTGGGTTCGTTCTGGCACGCATTACAGATAACGAGGAGCACTGCGCATTTTTCCGAGACTAGTCTGAACTTGCCTTGCAACAGCTATTCGTATCGAAACTTCTTGTGATTACCAAGTAATTTTCAGCTTTTAAAAAAAAGCATGCGATGTTTAAAATAAGAGATAAATATTTATTTTTGTCTTTAAAATATTATATGATCGGTATATTGTACAGAAGAATTTTTTAGAAAGCCGTTTTATTATTCTAACATTCATATTTTTTGACCAGATTTATTCAACCTGCATAAATCAAAATGGCGGCTCGATTGTAGTCTTTATATTTTTGCTCGAGTTTTTTTACTTTTAGAGGCACGATAATGGCACTAAACATCGCCAATCATGGATAAATATAATGTCAAATGGAAGAATATACCAATCTGTGCCGAGGTATGCATGTGTTGATTTATTTGACTGATAAAAATGTCACTTTTAAGGGACATACTGATGATATGCGCTTTTTATAGAGGCAAGTGACAAATCCTGCGAGCTGATTTCGGGACACCGGGTCCCGACCGGTGCAAGGCCGTCGGGACCCGGTTTATGAAAATCCCGACATGACTCAGGCCCCAATGAATCTATTCTTTTATTTTGCCCCTTCCTTGTAACCCAATACATACAGGCTTACAAATGTAATACAGTCGAACCTGCTTTGGTGACCACCTGTCTACAAAGACCACCTGTCTACAAAGGCAACATTTGTTTTTTTTCCTTGAAAATGGTTTCTCATTGAATCATGTACTAAAGGAACCCGTCTACAAAGACCACCTGTCTACAAACGCCACTTTTTGTGTTTCCCTTGGGTGGTCGCTATAGGCAGGTTTGACTGTAACTGAAAAAAACGTTTCATCACCTATCCCAAGAAGAACGTTTTTGATCATTGCAGAAGTCAGTGCTATGTAAACAAGGTTGATTCTTTTCAGCATGCTATGTAAACATGTAAATCTTCTGTATTGTATACTGTGCAAATAGAGTCAATGTCCTGGATTAATTCTTGTTTGAATACATTATCAGTATGCCTACCGTCAGATCAAACATCACAGATAATGACTACACAATAGAAATCTAGCAAATTAACATATTAATCTTTACAATGGTAATTTCAAACTTCTAGACAGTTTGCCAAAGTACGTTTAACCTTTCTAAAAGGTGGATTAATTACAGAGTTCAATTTACAATGGACTTCATGGCATTCTGACTGACCCTTGGACAGCTTCCTCTAATGAACTACAATTCTAATGTTTTACTGGAAGAAATAACAAAAATCAAGCTCTAAATCCAGAGGCATTGTTCATTTATGAATGACATCAGGAAAATAGATTTTCAACATCATTCAGAATTCCTGAATAGATTAAAAACAGCAGTTACAATGTAGGTGAATTCAAACAATATTATAACAATCGAGGAAGTCATTTGGGAAACAATTCACAGGATATTAAGATTAGCTAACAGGTCATTATACTACTCAAATTATCACGCATGGCCTGCTTGTACCCGAGAAAAAAGCTAACGAGAGTTAATCCTTATGGTACCCTACAAGACTGTAACATCAAATTTCACCAATAACTCTCTTTTTTAGAACTATAGAATTTGCTGCTGTTTAATAAACTAAGAATTGAGACACAACGAGTGTTGGTAGTTTTGTCCTTTCTTTCTGTGTAATCACATTCTTTTATATTTGCTTTTAAGAGAGCTATAAAATTTACCACTAAAGCATACATTGTAGCACACGACTTAACTGCGAAACACTCATAGCAAAACTGTTCATGAAACATGGAAGATCCTAAAAATCCAATTATTCTTTTTGCACGATTTCCCCCATTTTCTTGACTTCTAGCCGTACGACTTCCGTCTCTTTTCCATGTGACGGATCACATACATGGAGCTAAAAAATGTACTACATGTACATGTACATGTATCACGTTTCACTCCAGACCAAGTCTGCTCTCAAATGATTCTATTCTCTTCGGCAGTGCATACATGTAGTTCATGTACTGTAAATATAAATGGTTTTGAACATGTACAATTGATTGTTTCACAACAGCTCAGAATTTTCTCATATCAACTAAGATCAATACAACTTAACAAATAATCAGAAATATTAGGATATTTGTAACCATTTTATAGCAATCAATGTGCTGTAAAAACTACTTTTATTACAGGAGCTCTATTAGCATAAGAGATCAATAAAGATAAAGTTAAGTTCTGGTCAGGCAATAACATCATGACAGAAACAGTCTAGAAGAAATAGAAAGGTTAACTGGTGGACACGTTGAGGTTTTGGAATCATCAAAATGAAGAATTGCCTTGATGGTGCACATGCACTACAGTGAATGACTACACACATAAATTGGTATCAACAAGTAAATTGGAACTGCACACAAACGTGCCATGGCAGTTTGGTAATTGTAAATTTTCAGTATTTTCTCATCCAATTTCAAATATCAGGGATTTTTTATGAGGGAATATTTCTACTTCTATAAAACTCTTCTATACTGACCAGTTACACAATCTGTACACTGTACTACTCTGTACTTCTTATTAGATAACTCATATTATATAGCAGGTACTGCCCAGTGCCTAACTCCCATAAAAGGGGTCAAACAGGCAGGGTGGGATACAACATTGGTATTGGTACAGAGAGAGAGAGAGAGAAGGAGGAGAAGGAGGAGGAGGAGGAGGAAGAAGAGGAAGAAGAGGAAGAAGAGGAAGAAGAAGAAGAAGAAGAAGAAGAAGAAGAAGAAGAAAATTTGGCTATTCCAACAAATATTTTCCTTCTTTTCCTATAGCAATTAGCAGTTTTTATTTGTAATAACCATTAAAGCCATTATAGAGGTAAGATTCTGATATTCTGGAGCTGAATTTGAGCTTACTTATTTTAAATTTCTACTTAATTATCTCCATTTGTTTTTACACTTTTCAAACTCCCAGACCATAGAGAAGGTGCAGAAGAGAGCCATCAAAATGGTTTAAGACATCCGCAACCATCCTTACAAAGAGAGACTTCTGGCGCTCAACTTTCTCCAGCTCCCTCTAATATCACAGACGGCGAGGCAACATGATTCTTTTTCTTCTTCTGTTGAACTACAGGCCACCATGTCGACGATGTATCAGAGTATCTTCGTACTTTTAAAGTTAGTTTTTTAGAAATACATGTACATGTATGTACAGTGCTGCACATGGAAGATCTAATCTGCAGGGTGTTGTACTTGTATGTGCGGTTAACAAGAACAGGCACAATCCTATTTTTGGGGTCTATCTTCTGATCCGATACCGATCAGAGGTGCTACAAAGTGCTAGGCCAGGCCAGGTTACTGATTTGTGTTTCATTCATCATTGATTAGATCTAGACTACTCAACGTTCAAAATTTCATAACTTTTTTACATATTTTCCTCAAACTTTCGCGAGTCTTACAAAGACTTACATGTATGTGTGTGTGTGTGTGTACCATTACCCCCCCCCCCCCCCCGCCCCTCCCCCCCATGATGAGCCCTAACATAGACTACTTACCCATAAATCGGAACCGCAAAATTCCACCCATGAAGTGTTTGGTGCCATTGCATTGCTCAGTCTCAATTCCAATCTTCCGCGCCGACAATCGCAGCCGCTTCGCCCCGTCCCCTCTCGGTCACAAAGGCAGAGTCCAGAGAGGTTGGTAAGCTTCTCAGCTCCAAGAAGTGTTGTTATTCAGCTCCACTCTCGAGCTTCGCTCAGCAGTTACTGAGCTACTTGCAAAGTTTACCCGGTGTGATTAATTCCAGTTTTCAACGATCAAACAGCGAGGAGAAGAATGATTCAATAAAGATTATTAATTATGTGTGATAAATGTTACGTAAATCAAGACATCGCGAAATTCGAGACACTGCATGCACTGTACTGCCGAACAGTACCCGTAGATGGCGCGCGACGATTAAATAGCCTCTTATCGATGGCCCTCGCGCGCGTTGTTGGAGTCCGTAAATTCTGGCTCGGTTTCTCTGACTCGCTTCGCTCGCCAGAATTTACGGACTCCAACAAAGCGAGGGCCATCGACAAGTGGCTACGCTATATAGAGCTGGATAGCCGAGGGTAGTCCAATCTTCAGGATTTAAAAACATGCTCCCTTTAGAGGTGGTGCTCCTGGAAGCGTTATTTTCTTCTGCGGCATAGAAGTGGGGCCTTTTTTTTTTAAAGGGGTCTTGATTTAACCCTAAAGCTAACCCTAAACCCTAAACCTAACCCTACACTTTCCCATAGGCTCAACACGCACCTAACCCCAATCTGTGCCGCTGAAAAAAGCAACGCCTCACGCAAGGGGGACAGGGGGTACAGTGCTCCACCCACTGCTTTTTCGAGTACCCCAAATGGTGACCCATTTTACTTCATATAAGTGCTCCTTTTACCTCTGATAATTGCCCCTATCAAATGAGTGGTGCCCCTTATTTGTAAAAAAATGCCCCTTCCCTTGTTTTTTAAATGCCATTTTTTTTTTTACCCCTGATATGTGCCCCTTTTATTTTGACACCCGGCCCCTTGTCATTAATTTCTAAAAAGTACCATCCCCCTTTTCTTCTAATAACAGTCCCTTACCCTTTTCATAAATGCTTCTTTTCGCCTCTGATAAATGCCCCCTCTGAAATCTGATAGATGCCCATTTTCCTTTGCAATTAGGGTCCTTTTGGACGTTCATAAATGCCCATTTTCATCTCTGGTGAGTGCCCCTTTTAACATCATGTAATCGCCCTTTTTATTTGTACACGCCCCCTTTTTTCTTTCTTATAATAACTCTTTTTCATTCGAGAAAGTGTCCTTTCTTCTTTTTATTAAGAGCCCCTTCCCCTTTTCGTGACCCTTTTCACCTCTGATAAGTGCCTATTTTATTTTGACATGTGTCCCCTTTTTCTTTGTAATAAGTATTCTTTATTCCTTCTGGTAAGCGCTCCTTTTCTTAAGAGCTCCTTCCCCCTTTTCATAAATGCCACTTTTTACATTTCTAATTTAGTTAAATGCCCTAATCAAAATCCGATAGGTACCCCTTTTCCTTCGACAAATGCCCCTTTTTAATCTGCTGAGTGCCCCTTTTCAGGAGCGAGAAGTGCCCCATTTTGTTACCTCTGATGCTTGCCCCTTTTTTACTTTGACACGTCGTCCTTTTCTTTTCTAATAAGTGTCCTTTTCCCCCTAGTAAGTGCCCCTTTGTCATTTCTCCAAACAAGTGTCCATAAGTGGAGCGACTGAGAGCATCTTTTTCTTATTTTCCCCCAAATTGTGCACGCTATCCTGGCTCATATTTATAGTTTATATAATTATGTTTTACTTATTAAAGATTTTTTTCAGTTTTTCATGCTTTGCGGATTGTCCTTAAAAGTGAGTTAAAACCCCATCAGAATTGATGGTTTTTCCCCTTCTTTATAAGATATAACTTGTGTCACTCTGTGACCTCACACAACTTTAAATTCCAGACCATCTCACTCAACTGCAAAAGTATAATGCACATGCTTGCAAGCAGTATCTTGGACCATGTAAAGACAGAAACAAATATTGAATCATAATAATAATAATAATAATAATAATAATAATAATAATATTAATAATAATCATCTTAATAGTCCACTCCCTGATAAGGTAATCATATCTGGATATATAACACTGTCTTCAAATTGTCTATTTTCGCATTGAGCTTTCCTTTTGTACATGTGGGTACCCCTTAGTTCCAAAAAGTCTCCTTTTTTGTTGGTGCCCCCCCCCCCCCTCCTCCCACCTTGGAAGACGCCCCGCCGCCCCTGCTCCCATTGTAGCGGTACTCCGTATACCATATTTTGAGAGTAGTATGAATACCCTCGGGGGGTAGCCCCCATACAGGATCGATATTATCTACCGATGGATTTACGTTCTACCCCCTCCTCCTTAACGCTTAATAGAATAATATACTTTAAAATTAATCAATCTCCGCGCTGCAGAAATAGCGTTTGTATTTAGGGGTCGTAAAAGCTTTAAACTAAAGTAACATACTTACACAATAGTGACTCCCTTGTATTTACTTGTAAAAACACGATGCGGCAGGGACACCTCTAATGAACTAGGCACTAGACGCCAAGATCTGCTTCATAACTTAACAAATTCTAATAAAAATGGCGTCTTCCTTTTGTCGCCTTACCAGCATGAATTGGCGAAAATGATGGAAAACGATGGAAAACGCCATTAAAAACCAACAATAACAACAAGCAGTCACATTGTTTTCAAGCACTGTCCTCTCCTGAGGGATATGGGGAGGGGGGAAGCAATTTTCAAAGTACCCCTAAGGTGCAGTCCTTTACTACTAAAGGTAAATGTACATATGTAAATCATACTTCCAATGTATAGCCTATTTATACCTCTACCCAGCTTCTATTGTTATCTTACAAAGACAATTGGTTTAAATACTTGACTTGAAAATACGAAGACCATGCATGGGTTCGAACCCAGGTGCAACTTTGGTAAGCTCTGCATTTTCCATTCTCAATGAAGGATAGGCTACCGGTAGGGATTTAAAGAAAAACTTTCACAAAATTCCCTTTACGCTGGTAATAATCATTTTCAACCAATAACTGACAGTATCATTTAGGTAAAATAAGTCCTCTAATAAAATTAGCTTATCAATTTATTCGCAGAAGTGTTGTTTAGTAAGTAATCATGAACTTGAGGAGAAAATGCCAGTCAACAGAAAGTATAGGCCTTTTCTTCAAAACTTTAGAATGCCATAAATTTAAATACTGTCTCGCGTTAACTGCAACATCATACGCATAATAAGACGGCTGGGGCCGGGACACCCCTTAATCCCCCCCCCCCCCACGATTTTCGTATCGGCATTAACTCAAATAATTGTCGTTATTTTCACTATTTAAAACGCTAAGATCTAGCACCAACGATAACTGGAGGCATTTAATTTTAGCTCGATCTTTCCACTTCTCACAATATTATTTAGAAACTAGAAAGTTAATATTAAGGTAAAAGACGTCAACCCAACTGGAATAGGTTTGCCCATGCATTCGTATCCCCCCCCCCCCCCCCAATTCGAGTAATACTCGTCCTAAACAATTAGAATAATGGGAGGCTGATCTGTGCCCCTTTCTCCTGCACTGCTATGAAACTATTATTCATGCAGGATTTATATTTTACCTCGTACATTGATCTATTACTGTAACACCAAATCAAGATTTTTTATATGAATATTTATAACAGACAAGATTTATAATTAAGAGAAGTGTTAATTTTATGCCCAGTGACGATACGGATACTGTGTGGGTCTGGACACATGATGGCGTCTTTCATGCACATCACATTTTTACTTGGCAGCCCAAGGGGGGGGGGGGGTAATTTTGTTGGGAATTTTGTTCATATTAGTCTATAATGCCTGAAGCTGGTTTGCATTGAAAATTATTATCGATTTGCTCGGCACAGTTTTCTGAAGGAAAGGTGTGATATTTGTCATCAGCTGCTGCTGAGAGCTGCCTGGTGTTAAGCACTGCTAGAAACACAAAGGTCTACAGATTGATTCAGGATTCCGTAGAGGTAGGTAACGTTTATTTATCATATCTAACTCATGCATGTTAACGCCACAACGGTGTACAAATTTATGTCGTTTATGTATAACCGCGATCTAGTTGTCTTCATTTTTAATATGCATAAAAGTTTGTTTACGAACAGGGTATACTAATTTCAACCACGTTCACTGTCGCATATTTGGTCCAACAGACATCACTCTCTGTAGTAACTGAATTGAATGATTATATTAGTATTCTATTTTTTCTAACGTATCAGTATCCACGTTGATGTGTGGATAACACTATATTTGGAAGTGCCTATATCTTTACTCGGATTGTACCGCTATAATGTGTTCCGGGCACTGGAGTACCTATGGGGGGGGGGGCAGGGGGGCAGAGTGCCCCCCCCCCCCTGACGGGCTCCAGGGGGAAAAAAGAAAAAGAGGAAAGAAAAGAAAAGAAAGGAAAAGGAAAGAAAAAGAAAAAAGGAAAGAAAGAGAAAAAAGGAAAAAAAGGAAAGAAAAAAGGAAGAAGAAGAGAAAAGGAAGAAAAAGGGAAAAGAAAAGGAAAGGAATAAAAAAGGGGAAATTTAAAAAAAAAAAAAAAGACCATGGCCGTACGCACCAGGGGGGGGGGGGCAGTTGACCCCAGATATTTTGAAAACGTACATTTTTTTTCCTGAAAATGTAGTGTAGGCCTATACCAAATCCTTCAATTCTACTTTTGAAAATGCAAAAGTACCCTCACGACCAGTTCGGTCGCTCGAACTCCCTTCACTCCTTTTGCTTTTGAGATTCTTCGAAAACTTTTAACGCATCTTTCCCCCTCCCCCACCAGAAAAATATTCCGCATACGGCCCTGAAAAATTAAAACAAATGAAAATAGGAAAATATAAGTGATATAACAAATTTGAAACTCTTCGCTGGCGCGAACTGCTTGCTAGCCTATTTTGTATTAAATGTTTTCACTTGCTCGTCCCCTTGAAAAAAGAAAAGGATTAGTATTGCCTAGAATACAATTGTGCCTGCCCCGACGGGCCCCGACCTGCAACCATGGCAACAATTATGTACCAAATGTTACTAAAAGAGACTAATTCATTTTTCTCGCTCGCGAATAAAATGAATAAACATTGCTTTGGAAACAATTGTGCCCACCCTTGACCTGCAACAATATCATTAAAATGGAAGAGTTTTTTCGCCCTCTCGCCAAAAAGGAATTAAATCGCGTTAAACGCGATTGCGTCCATCCTGACCTGCACCAATAAAAACAAGTTTATTTATTAATTTCTATTAAAAGAGAATTCATTTTTTTTGCTTGCTCGCTATGCTCGCTCGCCAAAATGGAATTGACAACGCTAACGTATCCGCCCCAACCTGCAACAACCAGTTAATAATTATGTACCAAACGTTATTCAAAGAAGATTTGGTGTGCTCGTGCTCGCCAAAATGGAATTAACATCACCTTAGACATGATTGTGTAAGCCCTGCCCTGCAACAAAATAATCTGAAATTTATGAACCAATTATCATTACAAAATTTGTGCTCGCTCGCTACGCTCGCTCGCCAAAATAGAAATAACACCGCTTTTAATAATCACGTCCCTGACATGGAACAATGAACCCAAGTTTATATACCATATTTTCCCTATAAAAGAGAAGTGATTTTTTTTTGCTCGCTCGCCAAAATAGAAATAACACCGCTTTTAATAATCACGTCCCTGACATGGAACAATGAACCGCAGTTTTATGTACCATATTTTCCCTATAAAAGAAAAGTGATTTTTTTTTTCGCTCGCTACGCTCGCTAGCTCGTGGAATTATGTGCCCACCACTAACCTGCTACAATATCATTAAAAAGAGAAATGTAGGGGGTTGCCTGCCCGCCAAAATGGGATTGACATTGCCTTAAACACGATTGTGCCCGCCCCCTAACTGCAACAATGAAACAAATTTTATATAGCAATTCATTGAGAGAAAGATGTATTTTCGCTCGCTAGCTAAAATGGGTATAAAATCATCCTAAACACAATATTGTTCCCGCGCCCTGCATGGGACAATTGAACCAAGTTTAAGTGGCAATTATTAAAAAAAGAAGTGATTTTTTCTTGCTCGCTACACTCGTTTGCAAAAAAAAATGAAATTAACGTCGCTAACAAGTGAATGTTCCCACCCCCAACTTGCAATAATACCAGTTTATATACCAAACGTTACTTAAAGATTTTTTTTTTGCTCGCTCGCTCGCCAGAAGTGAAAAATAGCATCGCCTTTTTTGTTTGTTTCGGTCGCTTGCCCCCCCCCCCCCTGACGGAGTACCCCAGGTACGCCACTGGTTCCGGGGTAGGATAATATAAGTGACTTATGACTGAATGTATTGTGTTAACAGGTTTATTTTCTAGGGTATCGAAATATATTTCAGAGGATCATCTTATACCTTTTATTGCAATACAGCAATATTTTGAAATTCTTCAACAAAATAATGAGCGAGGCTGTGTTTCACTCAATAATGTGAAGCCAGCAGTATTAAGCCAATCTAAAAGATTTCAATACACCAGTTTACAGTTGTATCAGTGCGCATGCGCAGACAGTTGACCTCGGGTCATTGGCCCCAAAATTGGGGCCAATAACCTCTGACCTCTGGTATTTATGCGAAAATTAAGATTGCGCCCATGCAAATAATGATGTGCGCGCACAACGCAGCGCGTAGGCAGTGATATCATCAAAATTTGCATGGGCGCAATCTTAATTTACGCATGACCTCTATAGGTCATTGGCTTTGTTTAAAATGGCGCACACAACTGTAAACTGGTGTATTAGAGAACAAAAAATGGTTTCATAGCTTCCCATTACCCTGATAAAAAAGTTTTAAATTAACTTGAAATCTACCGACACATAATAGTGGGGGCTGTTAGGGTTATTTTGGTGCAGATTCTTCTAAAAGCACCAAATTTGGCCCAGAGGTAGATTATACCATACCATTACGATTTCTGCCGGACGCCAAGAAGGGCACCCTCTGGGTATGCCATATTGGGCAAATCCAAAATGGCCGCCATCTGAGTTAAAGGTCAAGCGTAGTTCCAAAAGGAAAAGCGCTTGTATGATAATAGTTTTTAAACAACACCTACGTGGATCCCTGTCATTTGATTGGAGGATTGTTGGTCACATGATATTCAATAGATGGTATATTGCACGGTCGTACATTTTTGGTTATAATTATGCGCCGTGCATTATGCAGACTGCGTACCTCTCTGCCGAGCGCGCGCGTATCCCTGCGTGTATCTGACGCGAAGGCAATCTGAATGTAATCGAGAAGGCTTGAATCCAACTTGAATTTATCTTTAATATAAGGAGTAAAGCATAATTTGTTGATTAACGTTCTATTAGATCTTCTTCGATGTTGTATAAAACAAATAATGAATGTTTTCATTCGTTCAATGGTGTAAATATTTTCATTCGTTGAAAGATTAACGTTAATTCTATTCAACTCGGCTGACGCCTCGTTGAATAGAATGTTAATCTTTCAACTCATGAAAATATTCGCACTATTGAACTCATAACCATTCATTATTTGTATAATATATTTATAGAGTTTTGGGGGTCAGAGAATCTGATTATAATGTTCTTTCGTTGATTCGACGTCTCCTTGGGGCCGCCATACTGGTCATATTGGTCAAATCCAAAATGGCCGCCATCTGAGTTATAGGTCAAGTGAGTTATGAAAGGAAATGGGCTAGTATGATAAAAGTTTATATATTTCTGAGGTTTTCTGGGTCAGAGAATCTGATTATTATGTGCTTGTATCGATTTGAGGTCTCCTTGGGGCTGTCATGCTGGTCATATTGGCCAAATAAAAAATGGCCGCCATCCGAGTTAAAAGTCAAGCGTAGTTTCAAAAGGAAAAGGACCAGTATGATAAAAGTTGATGAATTCATGGGGTTTTCGGGGTCGGATAATCTGATTATGATGTTCTTTTATCAATGAGCGAGTTCGTAATTGCACACTCCGCATGCGCCAAAATCGGGAACGGACTTTTACAAAGGTCACATGAACATAATGGCCCGAATTCACAAAGCAAGGTTTGAGCTCAGACCAAGGTTTGACCTCAAACCTCCTTTTGTTTCGCCAAACCTCCCTTTGTTTGGCGAAACAAAAGGAGGTTTGAGCTCAAACCTTGGTCTGAGCTCAAACCTTGCTTTGTGAATTCGGGCCAATGAGAGCTGATTCGACCTTTATGTCTAGACGTTACTTAATGCATTTCGTATTGGTATTATCTCCCATCTGAGAGTGATTATAGACGTTATTTATATTTATAATAAAGATAAAGCTGTCCGGGTCTTTGAATATAATGCTTCAAAACAAATCGAACAAGCTGTTTATTTCTTTATCCATGGTTTGTTTCTACTGTTTATCTATTTTCCTTGCCAATCCTCGAAAACGAATTTAGTATTCATTTCACAGAGGACAGTTTGCATATTATGGGCGCAGGCCAAGATTTATACCCATTCAGATGTGAATTTGGCGCATCTTCGCTCATCTTCTTCAACCGGGAAATGGACTTCATTGTAGCCTAAGGACAGGATGGTGACATAAAATTGATAAAAGAACATCATAATCAGATTATCCGACCCCGGAAACCCCATGAATTTATCAACTTTATCATACTGGTCTTTTTCCTTTTGGAACGACGATTGACCTTTAACTCGGATGGCGGCCATTTTTTTTTTGGCCAATATGGCCAGCATGACAGCCCCAAGGAGACCTGTAATTGATACCAGCAACATCATAATCAGACTCTCTGACCCCGAAAACCCCCTTACTATATAAATTGTTATCATACTAGCCCTTTTCCTTTTGAAACTACACTTGACCTTTTACTCAAAGGTGGCAGCTATTTTAGATTTGACCAATATGACCAGCATGACAGCCCCAAGTAAACCTCAAATTGGTAAAAGAACATGATGTCCAGATTCTCTGACCCCGAAAACTCCATAAATAGGCCTACATAAACTGTTATCATTTTAGCTCTTTTCCTTTTGGAACTACTATTGACCTGTAACTATCAGATGGCGGCCATTTTGGATTTGACCAATATTACCAGTATGACTCGAGGAGATCTCAAATCGATGAAAGAATATCATAATCAGATTCTCTGACCCCCAAAACCCCATAAGTATATCAATTATTATCATACAAGCGCTTTTTCTTTTGGAACTATACGCTTGACCTTTAACTCAGATGGCGGCCATTTTGGATTTGCCCAATATGGCATACCCAGAGGGTGCCCTTCTTGGCGTCCGGCAGAAATCGTAATAGTATGGTATAATCTACCTCTGAGCCAAATTTTAGTGCTTTTAGAAGAATCTGCACCAAACAACCCCTATTTAGCCCTAACAGCTCCCACTATAATCAATGCGTCTGCATTTACTCTTGATGTATAATAATTTATTTGTCTACGATTAGGTTTGAAATAAGGTATTTCGACTTGTAAAAAGGATCTGCTACGTTCTGTTCCATTATTTTTCAGGTCAACATGGATATTTGTTTGGTTGCTTTGGTGATAGGAGTGGGTCTATTGATCTGGAAAATCATTGAGAACCGTATGAGAAAACCCTATATAAAGGACATCACAAAAGACAAGTAAGTATGTCCCACTCGGACTTTTGTGATTTAGTGACTGACAGCATATTAGGATTTAGTGAGAGTTTCTGCGATCAGCTCTAAGTCTCACTTTAACTGTTTATGTTATCACCATGTTCACCTGAAATACATTATAGTAATGTGAATTATGGAAGTTCAATGTTCACGCCATTATGGCCTAATAAAATGTTGTATTGCCCTTTTGGTGCCAAAACATGGGTCGGTCGGTCGGAAAAAAAATTTTCTTCCTTTTTTTTCTCTCCCTTTTGGGTTGATATTTCTCAATTTTGAATGCTTTAATATTTTTTTCTCTCTAAAAAACGGTTAAAAAAATAAAAAATAAAAAGCCGACCGTATACATGACAAGATTTTGGGGTCGGTCGCAAAGGCTACATGTATAATGTTCTTCTTCGTCTTTAAGTTAAATCGTCTGAGAGGAGCCTATAGGATTATTTACTCTGTACAAAATAGACAAATAAATTAAATCTCGGTAGTGGGTGCCGTCGATCACTAGGGCTGTCGCCTGTCGGTCTTGTAGGCTGCCACTTTCCGCCGTCCCTGGATCCGGGCCCTGGATGAGTGTGGAGGCTAGTCATTAGACCCGGGTTGTCGATAGACTAAAAAAGCCATGCATTTTGTTTTGTTCTAATCTACTTTTCTCTTTTTCTTCTCAACCACCAGGTATGTATTAAATGTGATACAGGCTTTGGTAATGAGCTCACTAACCAACTTTATACCAAGGGTGTTCACGTGATAGCCTTGTAGGATGCCGGAAGAGTCGCCACTTTCCGCCGGGCCTCTGTATGAAGGTGGATGCTTGGCATTAAACCCACTATTGTCAGTATGACTACATGCACTTTGTTTTGTCCTAATCTACTTTTTCTTTTTCTTCTCAACCACCAGGTATGTATTTATTACTGGATGTGATACAGGCTTCGGTAAGGAGCTCACTAAGCAACTTGATACCAAGGGTGTTCACGTGATAGCCGCGTGTTTGACAGACAAAGGTCGCATTGACCTTGAACAGACTACATCCGATCGGGTCACGACATTGCTGCTGGATGTGACTAAACATGAAAGCATCATCGATGTATATGAACGAGTAAAAAACATCATTCCACATCAGAAAGGTATGATCATCAAAGTTTCAGGCTTAGTTTTATAACAGTCAGAAACCAATTACGTTTTCAAAGTTATATCTATCTAAAGCAAAAAAGGGCGCATTAAGGAAACGTTTCACCTCTTCTGCTTTGGATTGATTTTTCTTTTGATTTTAATGGGTTTAAGACGTACATTATTTCGGAACAAAATATAATTATATAAGAACTGTTTTATCTTTCTTTACCTACTAGCTCTATGGGGTGTGGTGAACAACGCTGGAATAGCGGGTACTCCTGGTTACCCCGAGTGGAGCAGACGAGACAATTATGAGAAAATTATGGCAGTCAACCTATTCGGCGCTGTTGACGTCACGCTGACGTTTTTACCGCTTCTGAAGAAAAGCAGCGGTCGACTGGTGAACGTTACCAGCTGTGCAGGCCGCTTAGCCGTAGTATCAGGAGGATACTCTGAGTCCAAGTATGCTTTGGAAGCTTTTTCAGATGTGATTCGGTAATGACGACTACCTTCTCTCTCTCTCTCTCTCTTCCTCTCTCTCATTCTTCCTCTCTCTATCTCTCCCCTCTCTCTCTCTCTCTCTCTCTCTCTCCCTCTCCCTTTCTCTCTCTTTTTCTCTTTTCTTCTCATTCACACAAGCTTTTTTAATGACCAGATTGTTGATTGGATAACTATTATCACTTAATTTAAATTGATGTTATAATTAATAAGAATATGACCGCATGAGTGAAAAAAGGTCTTGGCAACCGTTTGTACTATAACGCTGTGTACTTTTTATTCATGTTGTTTAAGTTTGCCTTTTTCATTCATTTATAGGAGGCAACGCAAAGTCTTTGGATACCAGTATCATGTCAGTATAATCGAGCCTGGGTTTTTTGCCACCAACATCACATCAGAGGATTTCATTGCTCAAACGGTAGAGGGCGCCTGGAAAAGGTTGACGGATGAGGAGAAAGAAGAGTTTCCTGAAACATTGATGCATAAAAGTAATTAAGATAAATCTGGAAAACCTTTCTTAGCACTTAAGAGAAATAGTATTGTATTGACAGGTTCGAGGTTTCATGCGGTCAGAGGGTGAAAATATTTTGAAAAAGCTGTTGTGGTGTATTTGTGGGTTTTTTTAATCGCCATATACCACATCACGAACAAGTCATTGATAATAGACCAGTTCGAAGTTATTATTGGTACGAATGACCCCCGAATATCCACAGATCGTGTAATCATGGATACGACCCGTTTTGTACATTTTAGAATAATCACTGCCAAAGGATGGAGGCGCTTCATGAATACCTTTTGTTTGCTCTCTTGAGAAGAATATTTCCACCTGAGTATCAGAAAATGTGCCGTCGTTGCCTACATGATTAATATTTACATAACTTTCATGAGCACGATTCCAGTGTTCATCTCGATGGGTTTATAATTTTGGTACAAATGACCTTTATCTGCCCAT
Organism: Strongylocentrotus purpuratus; assembly: GCF_000002235.5. Lineage (NCBI taxonomy): Eukaryota > Metazoa > Echinodermata > Echinoidea > Camarodonta > Strongylocentrotidae > Strongylocentrotus > Strongylocentrotus purpuratus. Next base: position 37,311,766 of record NW_022145599.1, read on the forward strand.
GTGCAGTTGTATCCAACTAGGTCATTGATTGGGAGAGGGTCTCTGCATCTATATACGCCACTATATTATGTTGTAAATTGATTCAAACAAGTTGAAGTAAGACTAGATTATTGCAGCTCTGCTAAATGAAAAGAATGATACAATGACCATCAAGTCTGGTCCGCTTATCGTCATATCAATACCATTGCGATTATTTTGACCTCTATAAAATCATAATCCCAAGGTAAATAGCATCAGTGGCTTATAGATGAATATGATCAAATGCAATAATCTCAAAAAAATGTTTTATCTCATTTTCTTGATCTGTTAACAGCTATTGAAAAGAATCACAAGCGCATGAACTTCCTCGCATCACAAGACATCACACTGGTCACTCATGCCATGGAGCACGCCCTCTTTGCCCGATGGCCACAAACCAGATACAGTGTTGGCTGGGATGCTAAGTTGCTATGGATACCGTTGTCTTATATGCCTGTATGGATTGTCGATGCATTGCTTTAGTAGTCATCAATTACTCTTCCTTAAGAAACTATTATTAATTTGATAAGATACGGGCAACTAACTATACATTTGATGATTTGAATATCAAACGTAGCGAAGGAAAACACACTCTAGACAGATATTGTACATGTAAGTAGTAAAGACATGCAGTTTTAAGACAGAAAACGGATATCTTTAAATACCACAAGTATTTGCGTTCTTATTATTGTAGAAAGAGGACGATTGAGAAAAGGTCTCCGTTGGTATTTTGGGATTCGATAATTGAACACCATCCATTATCTTCATGTCTGTTTGAAACATTTATAGTATGTTTATATCATTCATAGTATTAACAAACAAAGGGAGGAATTTTCTATAGTTATAGTTTTTTTTTAAAGTAAGATTGATGTATATTAAACTTTCTCTTAAAGGTCGATTATTATCTTGTTATCTTATTATTCAACACTTATATTCAACATGATGTTATAAGTTCAGTACATGTATTTTAATTAATTCATACTATAATGATGGTAACATGTTTTAACAATGTATGGTAATTTTACAAATTTTTAAAGACGCTTAAAGTTTTTCAAGTGTTTTTTCACGTAGCATTAGCCACAATTATCTTCAGTTAGCCTACTAACTCGCAAGTATCTCATTTCAGCAACTTCTGTATCCAACTGATCCATACTTCACTCTTATATGAGAATTTTTGTTGGAAGTATATTTGTAGAGAATGGCTCTGTTGATTAATATAATAACATGTATGAAGGGTAAGAGCATGTGAGTGTCTAGGTTGTTAAGCACCATGCATCATCGTTAGGTAGATTTGACTTTGTTCATCAAACAAAAATAACTTTACTCAAGGGAAAAAACAAAGACATGTATCAACGTCCATCTTAAATTTTTTCCTCGCTTTATATTCTTCTCAGACAAACTTTGTAATCAAGCGGAACCCATTGCCACCCACTCGGTAAACTTGAGCCTGGCCCATCGACTGAAATCTCAATCAGGGGGCGTTTCACAAAACTTGTCATGAGTGACGAATGACAGTTTTTGTTATAAGCTACTGAAATCCTTGCTTCTGATTGGTTATCAGCAGATTTGTCACTGATGTTTATTATTTGTCATTGAAAATAGGCTTTGTGAAACGGGTCCAGTTTCAATCAACCATGGACCCTACCTCAAATCATTTGTTTCTATTCATTTAAGTCACACTGAAACGTGAACAAATATGCTCCCAGGGTTTAATTTAGGTGCGTCTATATGCCATATACAAAAAAAATCAATAACATTATAGTTGGGTCTTCTGCGTCGTATGGACAGCATCTCAGTCTGCCTCCTGTGCTAAGAAACGTGATGATGTCATATGGACGACGAAACTTAACCGAGTGAGGCTAATCCGAGCATGCAAAATATGGTCTTGTAGTCAGGTGCTCCTGAGTACCGAAGTGTGTAATACTACACCATCACCAAGTCCCTCGGATAGGATTTAAAGCCCATGGCTTCTTATCTATACATATAATATTCTTATCATAGTCGAAAGATGGTATGGACATGAAGCGAATGGTATGAATAAGCCAACCTTGGGTTTGGGGGCTTGTGAAGGAATGCCGCTTCTCGGATCCTTTGTTACCGTCGCCGCGCCTTTTCATTGGTTTGTTATAACTTTGTGCAAGAGTAAGTTCTATTCAGCAGGCGACAGAGAGCGAGAAAGAGAACGAATGAAACGTGAAAGACGAAGAGAAGGCCGGAGAAAGAGAAAGAAAGAGAGAGAGAGAAAAAAAGAGAGAAAGGGGTGAATAAAGCACATAATATTCAATGGCTCGCTGGAGTGCAGCTGGGTGTTTTTATTCTAACGTTCACTATACGTGTGCATGGAGCACAACTATAATAAAACGTGCATGACTATATAAACTATATCTTAGCTTTGTATGTTTGCGGTTTTTGTTGTTCATGACTATCTCAGTGTAACATCTACTCTGTCTGATAGATCCCATACTACAAACACGTTGTGTCACTATTCTTCTGACGATGCATTTCGGATATTCCTGAGCATAGACTCCCAATCGCTAAACTCATGGTCACAATAATGTCTTCACAAGTAATGTAGAGACATCAATACTATGCCCATTGGGATTTCGCAGCTACTAAATACGGTGAATTAATGTAAGTATTATGATGTTCATTTAAGCAGTTCACTCGGAACTTTTTTTGCTTTCAGTCTTTATCAATTATAAAATTACTTTGTGTAATGGCGATATGCGCAATGTAAATTGTATCTCAGTAAGTGAATGTATACATGCTGAACACCTTTAGGTTGTTGTAACCTTCTTACACATCAGCTTCATTCCAACCTGTATGTTTTAAATACAATATCATTATCATTGTTTTTATCAATAGGCCCTTTGAATTTTGGGATAATCATAAGGAATGCAATCGTCTCGATAGACTGTCATTGAAGGGCTTTCTCAGTCACACCGCCAACCCGACCGATTTTTAGGCCATTCGGGGTAATGTAAAAGGGAATGTAATCTTTGGTTCGGTCCGGTGTCGGTCTGGCGTCGGTTTCGTTGATGTGACTGAGGTATATACTAGTATAGATAATTGTAATGCACATGTTTTGTGTATATTGGGTTATGCATATATAAGCATTCTCTGTCGCACGAAGTTTCGACAGGTTACGTATAGATTATCATCGTCTACAAGAGAACAATGCAAATATAGATTATTCTTTGTGAGGGGAAGAAGCAGCGAAGTTCTAAATGGACTACTGAACTACACATGTATGTCTACGTCTATATTATGCTAGTACTCGTCGAAAGCCTTTTCAGCAACAAGGATATCATGGTGTGTTGTCTGGCATAGGGGACTAACCCAAATATAATAGGCTGCATTACTATATGGTGCTTTTTCAGTCGGATTCCACATTCTCAGATCTTAATATCAATATGGCGAGTGTCAAAACTCAATGACGAGTTCGCTCTCAGCCAAACAAAGGCAGTTCTTTCAGTAGCTTGTCACTGTTGTTGTTACTTATTATCGATGACAAGTTACAATAAGGTTATAAGCCACTGAAATCATTGCATTTGATTTGCTGAGAGCAAACAGAGAGCAAATTTGTAAAAGAAAGGGGACACTTGTTATTGATAACAAGTTTCATGGCCATGGTCTCTGTGTCTTTGAGGGCATTGGTATGTCAATGATCAGTACATGCGAGAGAGCAAAGCGATCTATAGTGCATTGCGTGGACGGGAATGAGAGAGAGGTAATATTTTCAAAGCCTCCCCTCTCTCTCTCTAATAATAATAATAATAATAATAACGTTTTATTTACCCAGGGTAGCCACTTCAGTTGTGAAACTGCTCTCCCAGCGGGCCCTGCATAACATGTTACTATTACCCTTCTCCATTCTAATATGCTGAGCGCCTAGCTAGAAGGCAGAAGGTCCCATTGTTATAAGTCTTTGGTATGACTCGGCCGGGGACCGAACCCACGACCTCCCGTTCATGAGGCGGACGCTCTAACCATTGAGCCACCATGCTCTCTCTCCCTCTTTCTCTCTCGTTCTCTCTAACCATTGAGCCACCATGCTCTCTCTCCCTCTTTCTCTCTCGTTCTCTCTCTCTCTCTCTCCCTATCTCCCTCTCTCTCTCTCTCTCAGGTTCTCCTCATCTCCCTTTTGTTTTAGTAGTTAGCGGGTATCCTTGTAGCCACCCACCGCCTACATAATTTTTTGAACTTGCAGCGGCAAATATAGGGATTTGTGGGAAGGGATTGTACCTCCTCCCCATACTTTTCCAATAAAAATGCCCCTTTCCAAAAATCTTTGTGCCATTTCTCCATTTTTTTCTCCATCTGATGCTGTGCCCTCATAGTATACAGAAATAAAGATGCCCCAGTCATTTCCTTTATGAAGATGTAGGCCTTCGTATCTGTTTTCTTTATGTGTTTTGTTTACTGTTTCCAGCAAGTAATGTTGTTAATCTAACACTAGTAAACTTGGTTTGATAAGCACTTCCTCTTAATATTAGTTTAAAATAAGTATTATATCCGCTACACTTCAACGGTACACCATTTATAACATCTTTTTATGATGGTAGTATTACAAGAGATACAAATATTTTGCAATGATTGGTGGTAAAATAATGACTCATAGATGTTTAAAATTGGATGTAGTATTACCAGCCCAATGACAAATAGATAGCGTGATAATACCCTATTTATAGTAGGTTAATGGTTATACAACAAAACGATCGTTCATCTTTAAATTACACAAAATTATACTCGTACCACTATACAAAGCAATGTCGCCGACTTGCTTGATTGACTATGCTGAAAAAGTGTCTTTCCAAACTAAAGTTTTACAATTTTCTACCGAAGCGGAATGCTTTTGTTCTTTCGTGGGTGTGTTTACATATGCAGCAAGCATTCGTGTGTAGTCTACCTGAGGAAGGTAGCAATGCAAATACAGGAATATGGTTATGAATTGAGAGCTGTGGGTGATTTACAGATAAACTTGAGTTCTGTTTTTTTTTAAAGGAAAATGAATTCTCACAGAATCAAACGAAGCGTACACTGAATGTTCAGGATTACAAGTAAATGTCATTTGCCAAACAATTTTGGTATAAAATGTAAACTGGCTGAGTAATGAGCATAGCAAGTTAAGGAAATCAAGGTAAGTAGGCCCGACACCATTTGTTTAGTCCCATATACTTCTTTCTGTTTACAGTGCTTGTTACTTTACCAAGACTGGGCCAAATTTATTGTAATTTTGATGACTCAAAAACCTTGCAGTACACACCAATACTTACATGCTACATGATCAGCCTTTTCTGATCCATTGCACACCTTTTCTTGCAAAATGCAATGGCATGACCAAAACCTAACTTTATCTTTAAAATGACTGTCGGGAAAGGGTGCTACTGCAATATCCAGGGTGGGATGCCTGAGTGGGAGCGGATAAAAAAGTGACAAATACACTAATGCATGATCGTATGCATTCTAAGTATTTTCAGATTAAGGAATACTCTTTACCTAATATCTCCTTTTTTGTACAATCCGTTAAAGGTACTATGTCCCTTTTGCAGCCAACCTCAAATTCTGTAGAACTTTGCAGGAATTATGAAAATGTCATGTACACTGTCGCTCATAAAGGTGGAATAGTTTTGTTTTATCCCAATTTATGGAATTATTAAAACAATTATTTAAAAGTAATAGATCTAGATAATAGTATACATTCTGAGATTTTATTGAAGAATAATTTGCCAATGTGTGTTTTGGGTGACTGCTAGATCATGTGTATGCTATCATGCTTATCAACTAGGGGACCTATGCCCTTAAGTCATACATGACAGTAATGAGGATTAATGCCCCACAAAAGGGCACTTATATAGCACATCGACACGGTTTTGATCCTGGGGCCTCTCAGTTACGAGGCCATTGCTTTGTCACTGAACCATGACTGTACGCAGCGGGGGCTAGGGTAAGGGGGAGTTTCCATAAATTAAAAAAAAACAGAAAATGCAATAAATTTTCAATAATTTATTGCATTTTACCCCGGTTCCCAACATAAACAAATCTTTTGTGTGCCCATGCCTTGAACAATAATGCATGGCCGTCCAGAGGATTTTTTTTATGTTGGGGACCGGGGTAAAATGCAATTAATTATTGAAAATTTATTGCATTTTCTGTTTTTTTATTTTATTTATGGAAACTGCCCCCTACCTTAGCCCCCGCTACGTACAGTCATGGTTCAGTGACAAAACAATGGCCTCGTAACTGTGAGGCCCCAGGATCAAAACCGTGTCGATGTGATATATTAGTGCCCTTTTGTGGGGCATTAATCCTCATTATTGTCATTTATGCCTTGAGGGCGTTGGTCCTCTAGTTAATAAGCATAGGAGCATACACATGCTTTAGAAGTCCCGCAAAACACACATTGACAAATTATTATTCAATAACATCTGAGAATGTATACTATTATCTAGATCTATTATTTTTAAATAATTTTTAAAATAATTTCATGAATTGGGATAAAACTAAAATATTCCACCTTTATGAGCGGCAGTGTATGTCCTATCTGTGAAATTTAAACGTTAGCAGTGTCCTCATATTCAAATTATGCAAGGAAACCCGTTTACTTGCTAGACTTCACTGTCAGACACTATTGAGTGACTGGCTGGCTTTTTTTCTTCTTTGGTAATAACATACATGAAAAGAGTTGTAAAGGGTACATGAGCATTAGTCTACATCAATAACCCATTTCTTGTGATGGCCAAGATTAAACGGATTGAATCTTTGCGCAGCATAAAACGTATGACCATTCGGTACAATTGTCTGAAAATCAAGACTATTACTTTTGGGCTCTATAGCCCTAAAGTCGATTTGACAACTAATAGTCGTTATTTTTCCACTTGAAGACATTTTCAAGCCCCACCTTTTTTAGGGAAGTTCTAAATTAGTATTATCTTTCAAATGCAGTTGGAATTTAACTTTTTCATTTTTTTGGCCTGCAAATGGGACATAGTACCTTTAAACAAAATTCTAAACGTAGGCCCACATGCTACACGGTGTCAATACAGCAAGGACTTGCAAGGTGAAAATATCAAAAACTTGTAAAAGCGCCTAAAATGTTGTTTATAAAATCATCATAGAAAATTAGAAATCTTTCCTAAAAGTATGGTGGCAAGATATTAATTATTAGCGTAATTACATTCTTTTTTCTTTTCAAATTTGAATTTCGCAACTGGCAGTGTTTTATTCACCTCCATTACATTTTGTTGTGAACGAAATGTGGGCTTCAATTTCTTTCACTCGCAAAGAGAGAACCACATAGTCTTTTGATCTGAAATCGTGCACATAGTATTCATAAACTCATCTTGCTGCTAAAATTTGAGACAAGTTTTTGAGGGCTTGCAAATCACCGACAGGGGCAGACCTATATCCTTATTTTCACATTCTCTCTATCTCTCTCTCTCTCTCTCTCTCTACGTATTTTGTAATATTGGCATATATGTCATTTCCTAAAATTGGGATGTTCGAATAGGGGATCTGAAAAGTGTTTTACACCACTACGTTTTGACACAATATGGAGTATATGCACGTGAACATATAGAGACAGTTTCTGTTGAATTTGAACACAAAAGAAGTGACTTCTCGCACTCTGTCTGTCACACATGCCATAGAAGCTAGTCAGCCAATATTTTCCCTTGGGCTGAGGTTTCACTTGTCGCCTGCTAACAATAGCTATATTTTTCTTGCCGCCATTGGGTGATATTAAGGACACGTAGTGCGAAGAAGTGCGAGTCTGGAATATGAAGTCCCGGTGACACTATGCATATATTGGTTTCAGTGAATACTCCTAAGGGAGTGGAGCGCGTGCACTAGCAATTGAATCCAATGACCGGGGTAATGATAATCACAACGTAAAGTTCTTAGAAACATAGCATCAGTTATCATTTATTATTACTAATAGAGCTTTTGTTTCCCAAAGGGGAGAGTAAAAATGCACAACGTGCAAGTACAGGGGGGTGTTTCACAAAGATTCTAAGTCGAACTTAACTCTAAGTTGAACTTAAAAGTTATGGAGAGCCATTTGTAGCCTTAAAATAAAATATATTAAAAAACCAAAAATCAAGTATTTTAGACTTTCCATAAATTCCACATCAAGAACATGAAATCTCCCATGATAATAGAAAATATGAATGATTTGAATCAACATTTTGTGCCTTTTAAAATAACTTTTACAAAATATTTTCAAGGATGCTAATGGCTTTCCATAACTTTTAAGTCCAACTTAGAGATAAGTTCAACTTAGGATCTTTGTGAAACACCCCCCTGGTCTTTTCATTTTGCTCGTATATCATGTCATTTTAAAAATGAATTTGTCTGATACAATAAATCTCCAGTCTTGAAAAAGAGAAATAGCTTAAGTTTTTACAGAGATATTATGATTTCGTAGACTGAAAATGAATAACTTTTCCCCTTTCTTTTCCCTTGTATATTTTATTAAAACAAAACATGAGAATCACATATTTACAAGATAAGATGAATAACTTCATGAAGTACTATCTGGGAGCTTATCCTACATTGTTGAGATTTTACGTGTACTAAAATATTTCTCTTTTCATTTTTTTTCCCGTCTCTCCATCTATCTATAATTTTCCAATCTATACTCTGTCTTGATCCCCCTCTCGCTTCCTCTCCCTCTCTCCATCCCCACTCTTTCTCGCTCTCTCTCTCTCTCTCTCTCTCTCTCTCTCTCTCTCTCCATCTCTCTCTCTCTCTCTCTTTCTCTCCATCCCCACTCTTTCTCGCTCTCTCTATATCTATGTATCTCTCCTCCGATCCTTCTCTGTCTGTAGATGGCTGATAACGTAAGGACAGACCAATGGCGATGGAAGGATAGTGAACATGATAGTTCTCGACGCAACGAGGTTAATCGTCATGATGGAAACCAAGACAACGCGGTCATCTATCGTAAGAAGAATGGTGATCAAAGACATCGGCGAGATAAGACGAAGAAACGATGGAGCGTTCGACCCGACGTCAACCTCGTCTTGGTACCTCGAGGGAAGCAATGTCAGATCATTACTGCTGTCGTCTTCATCTTCTTGGGCTTATTCTTGGCAGTAGCGGGATTGGTTATCATAGTTATCTTAAAAAGCGTTTCTCAAATCGTCTGGAGTGTGGGCATTGCAATGCTTGTCTTGGGGGCTGTAGTACTTATTGTGGGACTGTTTTACATGCTGTGTAAGTGTTGCTTTCGGACTTCAACGAGATATAAAGAATACAAAGCGCAGTTCAAAGCTGGTGGGAAGTATGAGATGGCTGAGGTGTCAGAACGATCGCCTGAGATGAAGAGATCATCTCCACGTGCAAAGTCTAAGATGCATGATAAACATCAAGAGTTAGTCGGTGGCTATCAAAGTCGTATGGGTGATCAACCATCAGATACTACATACAGGACATATGTGACTGCTAATGAACACACCCCTTCCATGCCGAACTTGTCGTCAGGACGACCTAGATCAACCCCACAATGGATAACACCAGAAGGTTATCGTCCTGTAGAGGTCAATGACCTCTCCGACTATACTATGGCTATGCAGACGGCAGACGATCACCACTTCGATCATAACGGTCATAACCAAGTCGCGTCGTCACCAGATACAACTGAGCGGAGCGACCTTCAAGATGACTTTGCCAAACTTGAAGAGGCACTGCGTGAAATGGTCATGAAGTAAGTAATATTCATACATTTCATAAAATTGTAATGTGATGTCAATCATTTGGGTCATTTTGTCTACTATTTGTCTTGCATCTTTACCAATGAATAACTGTAATCACAACGGAAGAAAGTCGAATATCAAGAAATACAAAGGGAAGAAGGGGAACGTGCCAAATGGAATTTTTTAAATTTCTGACTAAATCTAGAAAATCACTTCCAGAACTTTGTTTTCACTATCGTTGATTTGAAATTTGAACAAAATTAATAGCTTGATAATTTATGGTTAGTTCGCAAAATTAAAACATTTGGCATACCTCATGTATAATTCCTTTTTTTCCCCCTTCTTCTTGTCCTTGGTTGGTCATTCAAATGAACTTAATTGAAGTCATTATCATCATCGTAGCCAGTGGCCTATACAGTTATTATTCCTATGATAATCTTTAGTCCGCGAAAACAGTTTATAATGGGTATATCTCTTTTCTATTTATTTCTTTTCTTTTAAAGCAAATCTGGGGGAGGAGAAATGACGCATCTGATGAGAGAGCCCCTTGATACATCAACACCTGCCCACCCGAAGACACAAACTCATCATAGGGTACACAACGTACCTATCCAGCTAGAAGGAGACCGTGGGGCACACACTGATGGGGACCATGGGGTACACAGAGTACCTATTGTGATAGAGGGGGATCATCGTGGTTCCTCACCCAACCCCATCCCACCATCATATGATCAGGTTTTAAGAAACTACCGTACCTACTCAAGGTCTGCATCTCCAACCAGGCTTATGGAATCGGATCTTTAAAGGATTAATGATTAGCCCGGTCAGAAAAAAATGTTTGAGAAATGATTTCATGATGGAATCATTGTCAAGAATATGGAATAAATCAGAAACTACCAGCTTAGAGTATGAGTATTCTTTTTTAAGCTTACACCATTAAAGGTGATTAAAGGTACTATATTAAAGGTACTATATCCCATTTGCAGGCCAAAAAAATGAAAAAGTTAAATTCCAACTGCATTTGAAAGATAATACTTATTTAGAACTTCCCTAAAAAAAGATGGGGCTTGAAAATGTGGGAAAATAATGACTATTGGTTGTCAAATCGACTTTAGGGCTATAGAGCCCAAAAGTAATAGTCTTGATTTTCAGACAATTGTACCGAATGGTCATACGTTTTATGCTGCACAAAGATTCAATCAGTTTAAAGATAAACTTTAGTACTGGTAATGCGATTGCATTGTGAAAGAAAAGGTGTGGAAAGGATCAGAAACAGTTGATCATGTAGCAATTAAGTATTGGTGTGCACTGCAAGGTTCTGGAGTCATCAAAATCATAATAAATTTGACCGAGTCTTGGTAAAGTAACAAGCACTCACATAGAAAGCTATATATGGGACAACACACATGGTGTCGGGGCTAGTACTACCTTGATTTCCTTGTCTTTCTATGCTCATTACTCAGCCATTATACATTTTCTTCCAAAATTGTTTGGCACATGTCATTTATTTGTAATCTTGAACATTCAGTGTAAGTTTCGTTTGATTCTGTGAGAATTAATTTTTTTTTTACCAGTACTGGAGTTTATCTTTAATCTTGGCCATCACAAGAAGTGTGTTATTGATGTAGACAAATGCTCATGTGTACCCTTTACAACTCTTTCCATGTATGTTATTACCAAAGAAGAAAAAAGCCAGTCAGTCACTCAATAGTGTCTGACAGTGAAGTCTAGCAAGTAAACGGGTTTCCTTGCATAATTTGAATATTAGGACACTGCTCAAGTTTAAATTTCACAGATAGGACATACATGACATATTCATAATTCCTGCAAAGTTCTACAGAATTTGAGGTTGGCTGCAAATGGGATATAGTACCTTTAAAGGGACACGTTGTAATTGCTTGAAGATGGTCGTTAGCAGAGCCATCTATACACAGAGTTTGGCCAAATTGGTTTCACTGGATCACAACATGGCGTATATTCTTTTTTTTTGTGCTTGCACAACAAAGCAGTAGTCGCCATATTGTGTCCAACTCGAACCGGGTTGCCGGTTGGCCAGACTCTACTCAATGGCACTGGTTGTTAGTATCGTAATTTGAAGAAACAGGTGACTAATTTGAAGGATGGGGAATACTTTGCCTCCTTTATTAGGGCAACATCTTCAATAATAAATTAGTAATTCTTGCTTATTTGCTTCGCAACCTATGGCCAACGACCAGAAAATGTCGAGATTTTAGGCATGCATGAATTATGTTGCATACGTTAGGAAACACAATATGCAAACTGGCTCGTTACGCGTTCTAACATGACTCGAAATGGCTGAAATATATCAAATGTAAGTTTTATGCTAGCCGACATTGCCACCTGCAAAAAGTGAATTAAGAGATTTTTTTCGTCTCCATGTCATGAATGTAATGACATTTTTATATTGTATTTATAAAACTTTTTAAATGGATAATAATTTGATGGACTGTAACAGTTCTCGCACGTGGTCTTATAAATGTACATGTATATATTAATGTATTATGATTTTTTTTTTATTGATCTTGACTACTATCAACAAGACTTGTTGATAATGTTGATTGCATTTGTTTTATAGATGGAATTGGATTGGATTTTTGTTCTGCTTTTAAGTGATTGCTCGTGCTTTTAATTTGTCTGTAACTCAAAGTTGACTTGCCACTTGTAATATATTTTCTTAATCATTTTACATTTGTCATGTTAAGGCCTGTTCGTTTTAAATTGGTAGATTCTGCTCTGTTTTATAATGAAACAGTAAAACGTATCATTTTCCTTATCAATAACTATACCTATGCAAATATGAAATTCACTATGCCTTATTTGTCAGATAATATTCAACGAAAACCAGGGATGTCGCTAGGTGTGAAAACTGAGCCGTCGAAAATCCTAAATTCATTAAAAAACAAAATAAAATAATTTGTTGAAAGATATTTTACTGTATTTCTGCCCATTTATTCATTCATTTAATCATTCCTAACCATTTTAAAAGAATCATGGAATATCGGACCAATACTTTTCTGATGAGGTAGTATGTGTTTCATAGATTTATGAAAATAACATCCAAATTATGACTGTGGGCGGGAAGGGGGTCAACAGTAGAACATGCTACAAAGTTCAGCTTGTTCAAAATTCAATTAAATCAATCCGTATTTATATTACATAATTGATAACGAATGATTGCCGAAAAGGGTATTTACAACAAGAACAACAACCCCCTCAAAAAACAACAACAAAAAAAGCAAACAAATCTAGCATCTGAAAGTAAGTGGAAGTGCTGGAGTATGGAATACGAGGACTGATAAGAACACTAGACATGGAAGAGAAAGGATGAAACGAGAGAATATGTTTTTGTGTGTGTGTGTGTGCGTGCGCGCGTGTGTGTGTAAGTGTGAGAGAGGAAGATATTTGATTCAATCATTGTTCTATCTATCTATCTTTCTTTCCATCTATTTAATTTTTTGCTATTTTTATTCATTCACTAAAATGTTTTCTGACAGGAAATCACAAGACGGCATTATGATATGGTCGTGCCAAGCATAACATTGTATGGTAATGAATTGAACAAATAATAATTATGCATACATACAAATAAGAGAGAGAGAGAGAGAGAGAGAGAGAGAGTGCGGGAGAGAAAGTCCTGCTCGTTCAGATGGTGTTCACTAAATAGCGAGTAGGAGCCGAAGAAACAAACGGTTTTGTGAGTAAAAACAGTGCAAGAGTTGCCAATGTGTTAAATGTTATGCAAAAGTTATCAAAGGAGTATTACCATTGTGACTTTATTGTAATGATGATATAGTTCTGTCGTCTCATTTTGAATTTTGTAAAGGTTGACAGAAGATCTGAAGTTTGGCAACAGATATTTAAAGTAACAAATTTCACTGGACAGTAAGCGGATAATCTAATGATAACATATAAAGGTTAGATTTTTAGACATTGATGCTCTTTTGTTCCACAATAATGGGGTCGCAAAAATTAAACAGTTGAGAAGGAAATAAAGCGTGGGAAAAGATTTTCCTGACATGTTTTTTCTAAAAATTCAATCATGATTTAAGGCGAACCCCACCCCCCCCAAAAAAAAAAAAATAATAATAAATAAATAAAATAAAAACAAATAAAAAATAAAAAAATAAAATAATAATAATAATAATAATAATAATAATAATAATAATAATAATAATAATAATAAAAATAATCTAGATACACAATAAACCTGCAATTTTTCCTGTTCGAAGTCTTCTTCAAAATAGATCCTTGTTATATACTTTACTCCACAGACGTGACCTACTAGAGACTGACATGGAAATTACGTAGAGGGCAAAACCACTGGATATGGAGACTATACCCCAAAATCGATTTAGGCTTTACGTGTATTTCTGTCGTCTAGGACGCTTTGTGAGGGCGTTATTGTTAAGATAAAAGGTTCTTCTCCCTTCTGTCATGCTCTAGTACGTGTTCGCTATATGGGACCCATACTGAGAGTAATGACGCAACTTGTTAACCATCAGCCCCATTAGCATTTAGTTACATGCTTGTCTTTTACTCAACAAGTTATATCTGACATCCAGGAGCTACTTCTAATTTTCCATTCAACAAACATGGCATGAAGAAAGACCATACAATTGAAGATTAAACAGTGACGGCACTCGGATCTGTCGTATCGGTACATGTAAGTGATATTTTGTCATTTAATGAAAGTTTCACACCATTTAAATTATGATATTTAGTTGATTGTAGAACTACACTATGTACGTATTGTAAAGACTTAAGTTAACGACGTCACTACATTTTCTTATGAGTCTGAATCCACAATGGGCTGATGTAAAGAAGAACAATAATCATCCGAATACGTCATCATTCTGTAATCTAATTCCCATAAAGATGGTTAGAAGGAACACTGACACCAAATTTTGCCTTTATGTTCAATGTAGGCCTACATACATAACATATTTCGCAAGTGGTGTAAGTTTAATGTTCTATAAATGTTTTTGTATTGTGTACAATATCGGTTTCCAGTATTTCAAGTCTTCTATCCAATGCGATCACAGCATCTTATTCTCATGCAGTGAAATGAAATAGAAAGTTGTGTGTATTTACATTTCTGTTGTCTTTTTGGACCAATGTGAAATCGGATGCACTCCGTTTGAATAACTATTGCGTTGCTGTAAATAATAATAATAACAATGTTTATAAAGCGCAACATATCCATCTCTACAGATGCTCAAGGCGCAAACAAATATTTAAATTAATATTCAACATGTACTTAAGATTAAAGAAATATTAAATGTTAACTTAAATTAGATCACACAACTTCATGGTACCAAGGTACATAATGTGGCACATTGTGATTATTCGTTTTTGATTCCTCTAAAAGTGTAAGCATTGTTACACACATGGCAGCCGGAGAATGATAAAGAGATCGGGAGAAATAGAATCATGTGTTTAAAGAATGGGACAAATAAGATGGGAAGATTAATGTGTTATACCGATACGAGGAGTTATGAGCTACCATAAACTCCTTGTTAATATTATGGTGATCAGTGATAACCAATACTATTGATGATGATGATGCTAATACTACTGCTGGCTCTACTATATACTACTATTACTAATTAAGTTATTATTCAGTATTTGGCGTCACCTGTAATAATGATAATTATAATAACACAAATGATGATAATAATGATAATAATACTAATATTGATAATAACGATGATGAAGATAAAAAAAAAAACACTACCAGTGATAATAATAATACTGATAATAATATTAAAAATAACAGTTACTAATTAATGATAATTATAGAAACAGTAAAAACAAATTAACAAAAATAAAGATTAAACGCTTTCTACAATTCACATTTCATCAAATCCTCACTGAACATGTTATCGATCTGCGTTATTAATTAGGTTCTCAGTGATCTCACACACTGGGGCTCTGCCGAATTCATTTCTAACTATATAGGCTCCTCACTTAGGAGCAATATAGGGAAGAGCCCTACCATAGGGTGTGTGTAAAGTTCTCGATTTTAGTTTTAATTAAATAACCATGTCACACAACAATACTTCTATGAAAACTTGTTATCAACTTTGCTAGTAACAAAGTATTAAACAAAAACGAATGAACTGATTTGTCTTTCCTTTTCTTTCCTCCCGATACACATTCACAGAGTCGACATAATACAAGTATTATCTTGATTACATGGTGATTGAGGATATCCATCATGGCCATCTATGTCAATGACAGTCATCATGGCGACCATAATCACTGGCGTCGAATGAATAACATCAAAGGCCTGGTAATGTTAGCTGTCCTGGTGTTTGTAGCGGGTATTGTTCTCTCCGTTTTGACAGGGGTACCATACTACGGTGGTCTTATCTGTACTACCGCTATAATCATGGGCTTCTTGGGTTTCTTCTTACTATGGAAGTATAAAGGATCAGGACGAGTTACAGTGGTATCAACGAGCGGAGGACATCAATCAACCACAGTCCAGAGCTCGTCAATGATGAGCCAGTCGTACCAACAAAGCATGCAACAAACAGTCAGGTCGCATAGCATTGTCAGTATGACCAGTCGGACCAATGTCCAGCGAAGTAGCAGCGTGGCACGCCTACAAGATTCTGGTGTGTTGGGATGGGGTGGTACCCCGTCCTCGCAACCTGTTGATAATGGATGGATGGCACATGGTAATCCATCACGTGGCGGACACACACATCCTCCTCCTCCTCATCCTCCTCCTCCTCACGCAGGGCAACCAGGGACTGCATCCCAACCTGGAGGCTACGCTCAACCCGGGGGGTACCCACAACCAGGGGGCTATCCACCACCAGGGGGATACCCACAACCAGGGGGTCACACTCAACCAGGGGGCTACCCGCAACCAGGGGGTCACACTCAACCAGGGGGCTACCCGCAACCAGGGGGTCAGACTCAATCTGGAGGCTTTACCAACCCTGGTGGTAACAGACCGTAAGTTAAGATCCTCACTCATTTCATCCTTAGTTGAACTTCTGATGTCACTTGCAATTTCACATTCGTTTTTGTATAATTGATACATTGGACTGAGAATTAATGTTAAGGAAACTTGCAAAAAATGTAATGTCGAGAAAAGAAATTGACAAGTGAAAAATGATTTAGGTATTTCTAAAGAAAAGTAATGGTTAAACATGTACATTTTTAATGTATTTTCATTATCCTTAAAAGAGGGATATATTTTTAAACACTATATCATCAGTCATACTGGAACTTTGATGTGCGTCATAATATTATTCTGTTTAAGAAAAGGCCTGTTTAAACGGATTCATGACGCATGTACCATGTCCACGTTGATTGAGGTTAGATATTGTTTCGTTTTAATCAATCTATGTGAAGATACAGATTTGCTATAGTCCAACTTTCATGTCAGTCTAGTCACAAGACCAACCAATCTTACCTTTGGGGTTTTTTTAGGAGCAGTACGGTTGGTGGATTTACCAACCCAGCTGGACCTTCGACAAGACCAGGTCCATCCTCATACACTGATGCTCCACCTTCTTATGCAGATGCAGTCAGACTACCAGGAAAGTCATAGCGAAGCGATATCAATCCCAGAACTACAAATCTAAGTCCTCCCATGGTCTCTTCCAGCAACGCTCGCAATGACAAGTTTAGCGAATTGCTGAAAGGCTACCAGAGCTTAACGTGATGTCACATCATCATTAGCTTGAATTTTCTGCGTCTTCAGATGCAAAGCATAATGGAGAATCAAAAATTATTTTGCCAAACTGTAATCTGCATAACATTCTAGGAAATGCAGTTCTTCCATGCGTACAAACGGAACAAGGTATCGCAGCTATCTGGACACAGTCATCTCTATATCAGTGTATCTGGTAACAAAAGCGTGTATACTTTCAAAACCAAATTACAATCTACACTCCAATTGTATGGAAATGCATTGCATTTAATATTTCGCATGCTTGTAGATATATACAGAAAACAAACGATATAACGAAATGGAGGACATTACATCAGGGCCCCGTCGCAACTATGTACATAAGAGATAGGAGACTGTAAACTTGCGATAGATTAGAGGACTTGCGGTCGATTTAGATCAATCGCAACTCTTTGTAAGACGGGGCCCTGGAAACAATATTAATTCTAAAATTGCAATAGTTTAGTAACAATTGAACAAATTTGACAGATTGAACAGTATTGAAAGTAAGACTATTTACACGTAAAATGTGAAAATGAGGGCCTTATTGAAAAGGGTGGCTTGTGGCGGTAAATACCTCTTAATACATGTTGGTTAAGTAATTATTCATAATCATCAATAGAGTATGAAGCTATGTGGGGTTTTAAGTGTTTATCAAGATAAATGACGAGGACAGGTTACAATATTAGGGGAAACGAAAATAGATAAATATACATAGAAACACTGTGAAGAAAGTTGAAAGATTTATGTCTAACACAGTTAGAGAGAAAAGCAGGAGTGAAAAAGTATATGTATATTTATTGCATTAAAAGAACAGGAGAAAATAAGATAGATTAATTTGTACATGTGAATGAACGATGAATAAATTAAATAGTATTTAAGTCAATGAATTTACAAAGTAAACGTGTCATAATTTGTAAATGATGAAATTGTAGAGGTACAGTAAAACGTGTAATACTAAAATTCAGTTCAATGGATTCAGATCAAAATTCACTTCAAATAAAAACGTCAAGATAATCGGCCATGTAGCATGAAGTTCATTTAATATTATACAGTTATTGACTGGCAGGGGGTGTAATATAACATTATTTGGACCGCTGAAGGGAGTTATATTTCCCAAGTGGTTATATTTTCCCGAAGCGCGCAGCGCTGAGGGAAAATATGGTCACGAGGGAAAATATAACTCCCTTCAGGTCCAAAGAATGTTATATACCCCCTGCCAGTCAATAACTGTTATATTAGATAGCCTTGGTTTTTTTTTTTGTGGGGGGGGGGGGGTCCATATTTTTTTTAGCCCGAAATTTTTTTATTTTTTTTCGGGGACAATCAAAATTACGGAAAAATAATTTGTCGAGATTACCTTAAAAAAAATAAATAAATAAATAAATAAAAATAAAAAAATTCTTACCCAAAAAAGCATTTTTCGGGAAACAAAAAAAAATTATTAAAATTTTTTTTTTACCCAAAAAAGCATTTTTTTGGGAAAAAAAAATTTCTAGGGAAAAAAAAATTCATGAAAAAAAAATATTGAAAAAATAAAATGGCCCTCGATAATGGTGTAATGTATGTAGTTGGTGACATACAGTCCTCAAGAGGGCGACATGCATTGATTAAAAATATATTCATTTCACCAGCCGGTATAAAATAACACTGAAAAGTGACCGGCCAGGAAAATATAACAATTTGGATCCTCGCAATTGATATCACGTGACGAGCTCTGGACCAAATACATCTCGGTATCTGTCTAAGCTATCTAATATATATATATATATATATATACATGTATATAGTCAAGTACATATTTGAAATAAACTGTACACAAGAAAACACAATTTTTAAAATTTGCTCCCTTACATTATAAAAATCTTACGAACGTATCGTATAAGGTTAAAGCAGTAGTCTAGCTGTTCATAGTTAATATTAAAAAAAACATATGGTTAACTATCAAATTCATCTTGGATCACTCTTTTATCGAACACAAACCTATGGGTCTTACTCTCCGGACGTGAAACTAGACTCCCTATTTGTTGCCGTGTTATCTTATGTGTATTACAAACCTTATCATTGTCTACATTCAGCTTTAACCACATTCGTATTAACGAAACTCGATGAAATCTTCAGTACTTTCATATTGAATCCTAATGATTTGATAAGAGATAATCATATAGCTCCGTTTAGTCTCATTTGACAACGCCCCCTATCGTCAGAGTCAGCAGCCTAACATGTTAGCCTATGGATTTTTACCAAAAAAATCGTTAAAAATTCTTCTTCTTTTTTTGTTTAAACGAAAAGCACATCCACCCCGACTTACGTTATCACTAGCTCTTTCATTGGAACCCTCAGATCATGTCTCATTGACTTTTGAAAGTTCACCCACCGTAATTTCATCAAAATTTGGACTTTGGACTTAATTTACTACTCGATTGTAAGGTTATAAGTCAAGCTCACGAAGGATAAAAAGCCTCAATTATCAAAGATCAGTTCTGATTTGTTCATTATGTCCATTTCATCCAACCCCCACCGTAATTTTTCCATTCAGAATAAGCAAGCATTTTGCCGAGGTAAGCAAAAAGATGAATATTCATGAACGGTCAGACAATACAGCCTTTTAGTACGTAACGTATAGTGAGCCGTATCGCTCTTGGAAGTGTAAAATGGCCGCCGCGCGTGCGAGCCCACTTCAAGCGTTATCACGGGGAAGGGGGGGGGGGGGAATGGGCGATGATCCGTCCAGGAGGTAGAGGTCAGTGGTTTGTGCTGGCAATGTTTCAGTGAGCGAAAATGAGACAACCGGAGCAATATGAGTAATATCTTTAACTATTATACTCTGATCTAACATCCTATCGTAGAAGGTATGTAGTTCCTTGATGTATTCTTTCTTCAATAGATTACTTCTTTGACCGAATTGTCCATAAAAAGCATCTAGACAAATCTTCGCCACTGCTCTTAGAACTTTATTGATTTTAATGGAATCATGATTTAAACGAATGCCTTCATTTTTGTAGTAAGACTGTAGATATTTCTTACGATTTTTCTGAATCCTAGAAGAATCAACAGTCTCATTGTCGATAGGTGTACAGTCCGAAGTCCACGTACTAGATTCCTGCTTTAACTTAAAAAATAAGTTAACATAGTCTGTGAACAATCCAAATTTTCTTCTTTTCATAGTACATGCACTCACTTGATTTGTTAAAATGCCGAACCTCAAAGATCTTCTAATCGATAACCCAACAATAGAGCATTTTCACTTCTTCAGTGCACCATGTGGCTGCCAAAGACCTTTCCTCATCACTATGACTACACACCTTCTTGTTCTAATTTACACTACTTGTATTATGGTTATTGTATAATATTATTAGACATGATTTGCTATGTATGTAATGCTGATGTAAAAATGTTACCTTGTATTTGTTATTTGAACGCAGAAATAAAATCAATCAAACAGAGAAACTACACAGACGACATAACGGAAACAATAGTTTACTTCAGGATTTCAACAAAATTGAAATAGTTTACCTTCATGACTTCTATAAGGTAACAGAGGGTTGTACAGTCCTTAGGGGTGTTGTGGTCGAGTGGATACGTCGCCGGACTGTCGATCACAAGGTCCGCGGTTCGAGTCCCGCCGCTGCACTAATGTCCTTTGGCAAGACATTGATCTACATTTGCCACACTCCACCCAGGTGAAGTAAATGGGTACCTGGTTGGAATTTATTCCTTGAAACGCAGCGCGCGTAACAGCTGCACTGCTAAAGCCAGGGTAATTATGCTGCATTATTGTAGAGCGCTTAGAGACTTCTGACAAAGTAAGTGTTAGGCGCTATATAAGCACTGTAATTATTATTATTATTCAATTCAATTTTATTTCATTCAGTTAAAAAGACAACATTTCATATAACAATCTGCTATACAGTGCGTCCCAGAAAAAACGAAACCGAGAAGTATCGATGTTTTATCATAACTTAATCACAACCATAATTAATGAATGATACATATTTGGAAAGCTTAGAGTCTCCTCTTTCAGTTGATGCTACTCACGTGATGCATATTTCACGAATGAGTGATTAAAAGCAATTTGAAGGAAGGAAACCAAAAAGTAATTTGGCGGGGGGTATCTGAATTTCAAAGAAAAATTCATATTTCTAGAAAGTTCATTTTCTATTCTTTCCTATGATACCTCAATCAAGAAAAATGAGCCAGGAATAACAAAGTTCTGTTTGTTTAAAGTAGCCCTTACATTTTCATAACTTTAACAAACGAATTCGTTTTCACTGGGTGCCTGCCGTAGCAAAAAAGCAGATTTGACAAAAGACTTAACTCCGTTTCGTTGACAATCAGCCATGCATGAAGACTCTCGTCTACGGCTGATTGTCAACGAAACGGAGTTAAGTCTTTTGTTAATTTCGTTTATTGATACGGCAGGCAGCCAGTGAAAACGAATTCATTTTTCCTGATTGAGGTGTCATATGAAAGGGCAGAAACTCAACTTTCTAAAAATGTGAATTTTTCTTCAAAATTCAGATACCGCCCGCCAAATGTCTTTTTGGTTTCCTTCTTGTATCTTGAATTCAAATGATTATTGCAATTTACCCAAAAGAAATGTCTTATACCTGTACGGTACAGTGAATCATCCCGAAATACTTGTCAATGGATTTCAAATTCTAAGTGATGATGTTAGGATGACATATCAGAAATCGTTTGTACTTACATACCCAAGGATAAAGACTGCATACCTCAACGTATCTACAGTTCTTTGCATCTTTGTACAATTTGTCCTACCTCCATAGTATCCATCTCTAGGATTCAGTGGTTCTCGAAAATCGATCAGTTTTACAAATGAATCAAAGGAAGAATTCTCACGACACTCTCGTTTGAATTCACATTCCCATTTGGTTATGACATTATATCTCTTACCTTTGAGGGAAAACTCCTTTTGATTAGTTTCATCGTAAACCTCTTTTGCCGTATCTTTTCTACCGAGAATTTTGATATTTTTCTTAGGAAAGCAATGAGGGCAACCATGCCATACACAACCATTAAAGACAGAGAGTGTATTGCTAGCCCGTCATGTAAACCATCAACAGCATACCGTCCATTTTTTTTTTCACCACCATTTTGAGAATGTTTTATTTCAATATTCTGTTCCTTACTTATCCATTTTAACCATGTTAGTGCTAAGGGTGAATACCTCTCTTTAGACCTGTAACCGCCATTAGGGAATCAAACCAATCCTGTTCTGTTTCAAAAAGTTCTTAAGGAAAACATTTAAACATGTGAATCCTATGGTCAGGTCACCTGATCAAAAAAGATCGACATCTGTCACGTTCATGTATATTTCTCTAAAGGTCATACACCCTTTCATTAAGATATCAACATCGTTTTTATAATAAACAATCATTTCTTCTTTGAAATTGAATTGTTGGTTCAATTGACTCTCAATAAACACGTCCACAAATATGTTTCTTCTTTTCAATTTTTAAATTCTTATCCATCAGGAGATGACATTTCTTACAAATCCTAACACTAGTACAATTAGACCTAGGGTTTTTTCCCCTAGGTTTTTTTCTTCAATTTTTGTTATTAATTTATTTCCCCATGTGGGGTGGATTACCCTTTCAAATAAGTTGGTTTTCAAAGGGGTCTACACACATTTAAAAACAGTTACAAATCATGTCAACAAACAAGCAAAGAAATAAGCAATTAAATACATAAAATATACAAGAGATAAACAAATAAACAATTAAATACGTAAGATATACAAGAAAAATCAGTATGGGTACATTTGGGTAATAATATGTTTCCAGTCAAGTTAGATAACATACTTCTTAAATTGTTGAGGTCTGAGTGTGTATACAGATGAAGATTTCCTGATTACATTCCATAATTTGGATCCCTTATATCTAAGACAACTTTTTCCATAATTTGTTTTTATGCGAGGTATGAATAAATGCACATCACCAACCCTGGGTCTGTAATTAAATGTTTGAGTTATGAATTACTTAACAATGTAACTAGGCCCCTCTTTTTACACAACTTTAAACATTAGATGAGCAAGGTGTTTACCCAATCGAACTTCTAATCTATCAAATTTAAGTAAATCATAGATCAAATGGCTAGAATACATATAACCAACACATAATACAACACGGGTGACCTATTTTGTAATAACTGTAATGTCTGCATGTTAGTCTTGCCAAATCCTTTCTTCTCTAGATATTGTTGGAATTTATCGATATCTTCTAACTGAGCATCACTGTCTTGTGGTAGATACCCCGGCCTTTTTTAATTCTTTTGAATTCCATTTCTAATTGATCTACGTACCGTATTGTGTTTTTGTACAGCCCTTTTCCCTTGTCTACGATCAATGTAAGCCTTAGCGACCACAATAGCCCTAGCTGCATACAGATGGTCATCATTCTGAAAAAGATTTTCTTATTTGTGATAAGTTTTTCAATGGTCATAGCTCAGTCCCTTTTTTGTTTACCTCACTTAGGCATTTTTACTCTACAAACCTTAATGTTAAGTCCATCGTCCAGAAGAAAGATATCGTCAGATTGTAATTCATTACTTATAATGTCCATCACCATTTCAATGTGAATTTGATCATACCTTGTGAAGGGTATGCCGATATCTCTGTAGAGTCCTGGTGACGTTATAGTTAATTGAACTCTGTCCTGAGGTTCGAACCCTCTTGTGACGGCCTGTATGATCGCCTCCAAGAGGACACTAACCACCATATCCACCGGATACTCTGAAATCACGTTGTCTAGGTTATGGATGTCAACACGATGTTCGATACCTTCAATCCCAAATTTCTTCGCAGTTATAGGGTTGAACCCTGGCCTAACAGTGTAGTAGCGATGAATCGTACTCTGTAAAAGAGATTTAAAAATAATAACATACATGTTACGGATATTTTTCACTGATAGTCGTCCTCTTATCAATATTATTGTTTAGAATAGAATAAATATAATGCAAAATTTTGTTTGAAGAATGGTTATAACAATATTGTAAATAGGAAATAATATGTATTTCGAACTCGAGAAATTAACTTTATCAATTTACATTACGTCAAGTATGAACTATTAGATACTACATACCATCAGATGGATGGGAGCTAGAGTCATTCTCGTCGTCGGAAACACCCTTGCTTTCAGGAGAAAGAGTAAGGAACTCTGTCGGGACAGATGATGACAATTCTTTAGTCGTGGATGGAGTATCATAAAGTTCTTTGACATCTGAACCCTCAATGTTTGTCTTCTTAGGAACGTTGTCAAATACATCGTCATCAGAGGAATATCCCTGAAAATCTGATTCATCCAAGATTTGAAAATTTCTGTCAATGAATTGTTTTTCTTCTCTAGCTTTCTTTCGTAAATTCTTAGCTTCTTCCTTGATCTTTTGGAAGAGGGTTCTTTTAGGAGTTAACTTCTTGTTCGGCATGATGAAAGATAGCTATAGGGACTCGCTAACCTGATCAAATGCCTACCATGCTTTTGTATTGATTGCCAAAACCAAGGACGCTACGTATACCAGTCGAATTCACAGACGAATGAAGAGAGGTGTGCATTCAACGGAAAGAGAGAGAGAGAGAGAGCTATTACCAGTCTCTTTGTTATGTAACAGATTATATCATGCTTTGTGTTGTTTTGAATAAACTGAATCTGAACTGAGGTAAAAAATTCGATGAATGGAGAGAGGTACAATGTTTTCAAAGGAGAGGGAGTGGGGTAAACAATTCGACGAAGAAAGAGAGCTAAGTATTCGATGGAGAGAGAGAGAGAGAGAGAGAGAGAGAGTGGTAACGATTCGATGAGTGAAGAGAGGTATTTGATGGAGAGAGAGAGAGGGGGTAAAATTTCGATGTAAACTGATAAACGTCTACTCCATAATAACTTCTATTCATTTTTTAGACAATCCACAAAAATCATGTTTTCTGAGCATTCGCTCTCATTGACCCTAAGAGTTGAGTTTTGTTGTAGAGGGCGCTACACAAATTAAATTTCGTTGTGAGATAATGAAAAACTGAGTGTCAAATTTTAAAGAACATACAATTTAAACGACAAAATCATCTTTATTTGATCAAAATCGGTTCAGAGACGGCTGAAATATCCATAAATATAACTTTTCCAAATATTTGTGGACTTGTGGTGCCCCACAAATATTCGATAATTTGAACCAGCCGTTGAAAAAACGAGATAGCGCCTTATACGTTTTATTCCAGTCAATGCCGATTTTGGCTTTTTGTTGGCTTTTTAGTGTTGGTTATAATACGGCCGGCTCGTGTATTGTAATTATTAATTCATTCATTCATTAACGTTCACCGTATTTTTTCAAGGTGAAGCTGAATTAGTACGATAGTATTGGCTAAATTTCACACTTTTTGGGGTCTTAAATTATCTTAAAGGGATAGTTGAGTTCTGTTTTCAGGCCGCAAATGCCTTCAAAGTGCATGGTTATTGCTCTTCTTCTTATCAATGACATTTCTAGTACCCTTTTAGAGCCTAAAATTGCTATGAAGGTCATTTTAGACCCCAAATGTGTGAAATTTAGCCAATACGAGCATACCAATTCAGCTCCACTTTAAAAAAAAAACATGGTGACCTTCAATTAATTATTTAATTAAAAATAACAATACATGACCGGCTGGTTGTGCGTAATATAAGCAACACGAAAATGCCAATAAAAAAAACCGACATCAGCATTTGCTGAAATACAGCGTAAAAGTCGTTATTTCGTTCTTTCCAACGGTTTTTTCAAATCTTTCAAAATATCTAATATTTGTGGTGGTACACAAGTATTAGAAATCGTTATATTTCGGCCGTCTCTGAACCGATTTTGATCAAACAAAAAGGATTTTGTCATTTAAATATGATGTTATTTCAAATTTGACACTCAGTTTTTCATTATCTCACACAAAATTATTTTGTGTAGCGCCCTCTGCAACAGAACTCAACTATCCCTTTAATAGCAATTTTAGGTTGAACGGGTACTAGAAATGTCATAAAAATAAGAATAAGAGCAGTAACCATGCACTTTGAAGGCATTTTCCAATTTTCCCCAATTTAATAGTTCTGCGATGACGAATATGACGCTGCTTCAAACGTCGAGACATTTTGTCATTGCCAGAAATATACTTTAGACTTATGATTTGCCCAACATGCGGACTGGCACGATCTCATGCTAGCGATATGTACCGATAAGCACAAACAGTAGGCACCGATTAAGACATAAGGATGATGTAGTATAAACAAATCTTTTTATGATAACCCTTTTCTGATATTTTTTGGCTCAATGGCTTTTATCAGGTTGATTTGAATTTATTTATTTGGCAAACACACAAGAAGTTTATTGAGTACTCAACTTTCTATTTCATAAGCTTGCTAGTGCGCCCTCATTGTATTCTTTCCTCAAATCTCACTCGATCCCTTTCTCTTTTGGTTTTGTGTTTGTTCACCTGTCATTTCTGTTGTTTGTTACTACATGTTGTTCCCTACTTCTACATCGGCCCTCTGCTTACATTTTGTTATCGTGTTCATTTCTAATACTATTATGCATTCCTATGATAACTTTGAAATATTTATCTTAATCTACTCAATGAAAGTTTCTAGAAAACAAACCTCATACTTCGACCAAGATTTAAAATAATCATAATCATAATGGTGACATTGTAAAGAGCTTAATAATTACAATCTTACTTTGTAGACGCTTTACTTTATAACTTAGGATGACATAAACATAATACAATGTGTAGAGGTGCTGTGTTCTAGTGGATAACTTACCCATCTGTAGATTACAAGGTACCATCCTTTGGCAAGACGAAAATCTACATTTGCCACTCTCCACCCAGGTGTTAAATGGGTACCTGGTAGGATGCGGACATATTGCTCAGCATTGTGAGCGTCTGTCTTATTTACAGAGTTCAATGTAGGCTTTCGAAAGACCATGACATGTCGATGCAACAACACGTTTCGTGATGTTCGAACAAAAAGCGGGAATGCTTTCCCTCTAATATGATACAAGTTAACCTGAAATGAGTAATCCTCATACCGCTCTTACTCTCGAGACCTATCGTGATGAAGTTCACTTCTCACTCACATGCAGGAGCGGATCCAGCCGTCGGTAGGGGAGGGGGCCAAAGAAGGGGCCCAATTTGTGAGAAAATATTTAGCGGCGAAACAGCCAGTCGGTAAATAAGCGGGGGGGGGGGGGGGGGGGAGGGGTAAGGAGCACTCATTAGTAATTTGTTTTTGCCCCCGAAAATTTGAAAATCGTGCCGGCTGATATTTCGCTGAGTGGGGGGGGGGGGAGACAACAGGGTAGGGGCTCTTCTTCTTTTTAAAAACAAATAAAGGTAAAAATTAACGTGTTTTTACCTGTTTTTCTCAGGGGAGGCCTCCCCCCCCCCCCCCTCCCCTCCTGGATCCGCCATTGCTCACATGAACTTATCGCATTCTGCAGCATTTCCCATGTATTGCATAGTAATATTTAGTAACTTAATGTTGCTTTTGAGAGCTGTCTTCGCGAAGAAACGCAGGAAACGCTGTCATGTAAACATGTGGGTTTACAGCATACACTGAGGAACCATTTAGTGATCTGCTCAATGAGAGCGATGTACCCTTGGGCGTAGGGTTCATGTGAGCAGGCACGTAGCCACGGGGGGGGGGGCATGGGGGACGTGCCCCCAAACAAATTTGTTCCAAGATCGGTTGAACTTTTTTAGACCCCTCCCCAGGACGTCGATCAATAACATGTATGTGACCCCCCTCAAACATCAAACTCTGGCTACGGGCCTGCATGGGGGGGGGGGGGGGGGGAGGGGGAGGGGGGGGGGTAACTACGTTTTGTCAGAGAATCTGAGTCCCAGTCAGGCTTGTGGAACCTTGTATAGAAGATGGATTTGTAATCGTAAAGCAATATCAATAAAGCAAGATATATTTTGTTTTGATTTGTCATTTTTTAAATGTTTTTTTGAAAATTAAAATACATGAAAATACATGCCGTACCAAGTGTTGTAAAAGACACTTTGTTATGAAATTTTAGAAACATTTTTGTCTTTTCTTTCCCTTCTCCTTAATAAAATTTGTTTGGTCTTACCAATACCAAAATCTCTTAAAGTGAAATTTGTATATAGCATTCTAGATGTCCACTTAAAGGGCAATTGATCTAGCCCTTGTAATAAGTTAATTTGTGTGAAAATAGAATTTTTTTTAGAAAAACAGAAAGGTGAACGTTTGAAGAAAAAACAAAGTTAAGTTAGTATTGGTTATAGATGTTAACTGTATTATTTTATTCGTTATCCTGTCCTTCACTCAATGATTGCGGAGGAAATCTCTCTCTTTCTTTCTCTCTCTCTCTCTTACACTCTCTCTCTCTCTCTCTCCTCTCTTTCTACCCCATCTTTTCTTTTTCTCCCCCCCCTTTTTTTTTTCTTGTCTCAATCCATTTCCTTTACTCCTTAGCAACTCTCACTTCCTTTCTCTCTATCTTCTCTCCCTCTTTCTTCACCGTTTGGTCTCCCTTTCGTCATTGATTTCAACAAGTCTATCTATCTCTAGTGCTGAGTTACTTGACACTCATGCGAGCAGCTAGGGTAATGATTCATCGCCATCTTAATCCTCATCTTTGTATTATTAACAAGAATTCTTCGCATTGAGCTCTCAGAATCGCTCGTTTTGAAATTCAAATCGGAAATCATGAGTGAAGTGCACGCCTTGTCCCATGTGATATCCCCCTTGTCAATATCAAAATACAAACTGGTAAAACCAAAGGAGTCTTAATATTTCCCTTTCCCTAGTGAATTATTCCTCATGTTATTGATAACGAGCAGAACATTGATCGCAAAGACTTTCAAGAAGGTTATCCAGGGGCGGATCCAGCCGGCGGCAGGGCAGGGGCCAAAGAGGGGGCCCAATTCGTGAGAAAATATTTAGCGGCGAAACAGCCAGCCGGTGAATAAGGGGGGGGGGGGGGGGGTAAGGAGCACTCATTTGTTTGTTTTTTGCTCCCGAAAATTTGAAAATCCCCCCCCCCCTTCTTGAGCGCCAGGTGAGGAGGTCCATCTCCAAAAAAAGGTAAAATTAACGTGATTTTACCTGTTTTTTCCCTAGGGAAGGGGCCCCGCTCCCCCCCCCCCCCTCCCTGGTTCCGCCACTGAGGTTATCATAAAAGCGTTTTCGGTATGCGGTTCAATTGCCTTGAGAAATCATCTTTGGATCACGTACTATAATGTCATTGTATAAATGTTCGCACATTTTGTCCGGGAAACGAACAAGGCTATCGAAAATATCTTTGATATTTATTATATGTTCGCGATCGTGTTTGCATTGATTGGTGTATCCACATCTCAGTATATTGATAGATTGAACTTGAATCATTTTTTTAATGTCAGTGTTATTTTGCACAATCTTAAATAAAACAAGAGTCTCCCCGATTTTGTTTTCGAAATTAAATTAAAGATTTCAATAAGGTCTAATTATACACTTTTCCATCATTATATTCTCGTTTCATCTCAGTGAGTGATGTATATGAATGCTTGTCTTGTTGGTTGAGAAATAATTAACAGGACCTCTTTAGAGACTAATTTTCCAGGCGAGATGATGCATAGAGCATTATTATCAGAAAAAAATGAATAAAGAAACGGATTTATTGTGCTTTATTGTATACCTTCCCAACCTCGCACCGAGAACAAGTCCATTTTCTCTCCTTGTTGAAGTCCCCCTCCCCCTGTTCTGTTCCCTATCTCCCCCTGTCCGCTCTGACCCCACCCCTTTACCTCCCCTGTCTCTCACTCACTCACTCTCTCTCTCTCTCTCTCTCTCTCTCTCTCTCTCTCTCTCTCTCTCTCTATATATATATATATATATATATATATATATATATATATAATAGGCGTGAAGAAATGGTCTAGGAACGTGAGACGTAGCTGTACTATACAATTTTATATATATATATATATATATGTATATAATATATACATATATATATATATAATCTCTATCTCTACCACCCCTTTCTGTTTTATCTCTATCTCTCTCCCTTTTTTTTTTTCTTTCTAGCCATTGTGTAAAGTTTTTCCTAAACGGGTCAATGTATCTCTGAGGTTAATATTAAGGTGATGTATTTTCGTTCAGTTTATGCAAGAAGCTGTAGTTACAGCTTCCTGGTTTATGTTAACAAGAGTCTTAAGAACCGTATAGATTGGATCCAGCTATAAGGTTTGAATGGGGATATTAGACAGAGAGAATAAAAGAAAAGAGGGACGGTAGCTGATAAGGGTTTTATCATACACATCATCCTAATGATTATCATCCCCATCCTCTTTTTCTTCATCTTTGGATCGCTGCCTTCATTCGTATTACCTCTCTTATTAATAATAATAATAATAGTCGGTTCTTGTATAGCGCTCATGCATGTCTGTCAGACTTGACACTCCTGGCGCTCCCGATTTTTAACGAATTGATACTAAACTAATGTTTGAAATTGCATGCCTGAATATACAATCATTTTGAACTTGAATTTAAAACGGAGAGCCTTGTGTTTTCAAACTCTTTATTGTGTGTGAGTGTGAATGAACGTGGTGAATAACCCAATCCTAAAGGAGGTGATGATTGAACCTGTCAAGGGGTACTATGAAGGGGCAACTAAATATAGGACCATAATTGAACAGGTGCTGGGACAACACATGACCCACAGGAAGGGGGTAAATATACACCCATTAAAGGGTAAAATATAATTAACATCATAATGAAAATTAGCACAGGTCACATAAGTTCAACGGCTTTCCAAAGGAATACCTTTAATTAAAATAATGTGGCTAGTACGTCACAAACTTATTATATATAAACGTTCTTACCATTGCCATGAGTTAATAACTTTGACTTTTTATGTTAGGTAAATATAAGATTGTTTACAAAGCATTGAATGGTCAAGCCCCAAATTTTTTGCCTTTATTAATATCTTATAAATTATTTTACTATACACATGAATTACATGAAATACACAGGACAAGCTGTGTCTCAAGCTACCTCACTAACACAAAAGTAACTCTTAGAGATTGCACGTTTTGTGTTCATCACAACGTAGTATTTTATATGTATACAGTAGCTGTGCTGTGTAATTCAGTTATTAGTATTATCACTATTAAAGATAAAGTGTCAAGTTACGTAAGAGCTTTAAGGTGTCTTTTACCTATAACACTACCACGTTAATAAACAGAATTACAGACGTTGAGTTTTCGCATAACAAGCTATACAAGTACTTGAATTATAACAATAATTTGGATCATTATGATACTGAACGCAGACTAGAATTATGAAAACTTTACGAATTGTGTTAGCACAGTAAGTTTCCTCACTGAATTATAAAGAATTGTGATAGTAATTATCCTTATTTTCTTTGCCCAGTCAATGCCATGGTAAAAACCTCAGGGACCTGTTTATTGAGTCACCACACATGTTAAATGTTGTCATAATTTCATTTTCCGGCTTTAAGTTTTCACAGTTTTTTCTGTTCACACGTTTCAATTTCGTTTTACTGCCTTAAATATATACGCTTATATTGATAATGATACCATTATTAAGGCAGTTTCTGTAAAACATCGTCATTAATGATAAAAGGGCATTCTCATTAGAAAAAGAAAAGACAAAGATCAATTTCATAAATGAGTTTTGGAAGAGAAATGCTGTGGTTAAAGTTTACTGCCCTTGTAGCCTTATGGCCGCAGGATAATTCATGATTGTCATTTGTTGTATTATTAAATTTTGTATGGTCCTTTTTCCGTTAGACTAAACACCATATACTCCAGCTGAAATCGTGTTTCATTTACATGTTGAAAGCAATGTTATATTGTTTATTACTTTGTAATTAATATTACTCAAAAAGTAATTTCATTCCTTTTACGATCGTTTTGCTATTGTCTGTTAATCCAATCCTTCAACTCCTTAATAGGTGCACGTCATCGTAACCTAATCTGAAATGTTTCCTAATTGAGTTACTATTTTAGGAGAGACTTGAGCGTTAGTTCGTAGACACTATTCTATAATTACGAGGTAATGAGAAACCCGTTTGATCCATGTTCTTCAATGTCTGCTAATCTTTTCAAGATACTATTACATAGTGTTCGCAATAAGCTGTCTGGGAGCTTAATCACTCCGTAAGCAATACTCTTTTATCTTTCAAAGGGAAGCGATAGGTATTGATGATGCACTAACATGATTAGCTGAAGTATTAGTCACGTATTACTTGTAGCCGTCATACTGATATTATCATAATCATAGAAGAACATGATATAGTCTAATTATTTGTCATGCCTATATAGGATCGTACCAAAAGACGGAACATTAAAAGCAACAAAAGAATATAAAATAATATTCGAGTAAACGATCGGAAGAGTTAATGTGGTTAAAAATATAACACACCGTCATAGCTCTTTTCAAACATTGATTTCGCTAACAAATGTAGAAGTTCTAACAACATTAAAGCTACTTATATGAGGACAGGTTTCGAGACATCCTTGATGGGACGGTGACGTTAAAACTGTTACTAGTAAGTTTCTATAATGTAACCCACCTCGGACGGAAAGATACTCTATATCCAAATTAAAGCCCCACTGCACTAACTACTTGCGTCCTCTATATAGCAAACAATGCCTAATCGGTGACCATTGGTCCCCCATGGTCCCTTTTTCTTATGTTAATTGAGAACTGATTTGATGAGATAACCACCTGTCAGTCACCATGCAGGGAGGTCTAATCCCTCCTGGCCAAACTAGTGCAGATAGGCTTTTGGTTTAAATTAGAGCGATGGCTTGGTTTAGCCGTATTATTTCTTACAGTCACAATTTATTTTAAGCTACATGTTGAGATTTTAAATCTATTTTTTATTTATTAATGAAAATAAATTACTAGAAAATTTTGCTTAGATATTGCAAAATGAGCAAGCAAAAAAAATATAGGAAGTAATAATTTAGCTTTGTTCGCCCTTTCAATTTCGTACATATTTTTAAAGAAATTTGTAACAAAAAAGAATGCCAAGTTTAGTATAGCGGTAATAATTATAATCAACAAGGATGTAATTATAACTTCAACCTTATGCTTCTCCATTATTTAATTTGTTTAATGGGATTCTAGGGCGTCAGGGGGACTTGTAAATGAAATATAATTTCAAATTTCACATAAATAACCTTTTCCATTTAATGTGAAGAAAAACGCATTATTCAAACATGTAAAAAATATAGTTTTTCAAAGAACTTTTTACTTTGAATTAACTTGATTTGTGTCGACCTGATACAGTGTACATGGAAAGGCACGTGAAAATCACAGTTCCATACCAAAATAAAATTAAGAAATACCAGGATATGACGTCAATGGGTTTTTAGATTATCATCCCATATACATAGTCAAGAGATTATGATAACAATAATAGATCACATTTATAATGCGCATAATACTTTGTTTTAGGCGCAGTACATTTTATTTAGATTATCAATAATGCGAAGGATTTTTGTTTGTGTTGGATGACCTACATGGCAAACCGTTCAATATAAGCGATCTCGTGGGATACAAATCAGCTAATACCAGATTATAATCATAGCAGATTTACTAGAAAGAGAACAAAGACTCTAATCATGTTATAATTCCATAGCAACTTACTTGACTTGTGCCTAGTCTAGTCTAGTTACTTGTTGGTGTGTGTAAATCTAGCAGTAATCTTCATTTGACATTCTCACACAGATGAAGGAAGTGGTATCCACGGTATGAATTATGCCTTGAAACATTGGCAGCCCGGCTTAAGGAAGCTCACCTTCGAAGTGCATGATTCATATACTCTGCACATGATCGGAGCATCATTGTTATTATTTTCATCATTTTCATCATCATTATCGTTATCACTAATGTAATCATTTATTTACAATGAAAACAACGGTTGACTTATTAGTATAAATTCACGTTTGTTGATAACTTTATTTACAAGCATTTAGAACAGTAAGTACAAAAATATAGAATTCTTAACATTTCAAATAATCAGTTATTTCATGAGTGAGATGAGAAGCACTTTTCATGTCATCAGGTCACGTTCAATGCTTGATGCATTATAAACCAACACATTACATCATACAGTTCACATGCTTGATAATATTTATCAATCTACAATGCAGCATGTCAATTTAATAAATGTATGAACATTACTCTCTTAAAATATTGGGTAAAATTTGCCCAGCAAGATGGTAATTATGTGTCCGACCAACTTTGGGTATTATTTATTTTCCCAACTTGGGTAAGTATCGTACATTTAGTGTCTAAAATTTAAAGATGGGTCAGTAATAAAGTTGGATTTAAAAATGCCCGAGGTTCGTTGGATACAATACATACCCTCGTGACTAATTTATACCCAGCATTTTCAAGAGTCTATGAACTGATAAATTGTTTATAAAAAGATCATTATTGTATCAATTTTCAAGTGGTTTTGCATACTTTTTGTTTGTCATATAATCATGATGATTATATTAATACATGACTATTTACACTACGTAAAGCAATTTCCGAAATTCACAAAGAAAATAATTGAGAGACCTGACTCCTGATCCTTTGAACGAAAGGATATGTCGAGGTGAGATGTTCGATTTTGTGTCCAATCGGTGAATCCAAAGGTTTGACCTTTTTACCTTGACACTGTGGAGGCGCGATAGCTCAGTTGGTAGAGCAGTGGTCTCGTAATCCGGTGACCCGTGTTCGAAACCAAGTCGATGCTAGTGCCCTTTGGTAAGGCATTAATCCTCATTACCAGGTCCCTCGGAGAGGACCTAAAACCGTCGGTCTTCTGGTTGCTTACTAACAAGCATTTATTGCTTTTATAGCTGTCAGGAAAAATACCACCATTATCATCAATATCATCATGGCATATAACATTTCAAAAATAGCTCTCAACATAACTATCGTTCCGAAAGATATGAAAAAATAGATGTTCAGAATCACTTGATGATTTGATGCAGAGTTAGAAGAGATTTGGAATCAATGTATCGTGGCTTTTAGGGTCTCTGACTAAAAGTACGGTTAATAACGATAGTGCGATATGTAGTGTGATTGTAAGACTTTACAATCAAACAATTTTCTCTCATAAAACTTCAGCATTTCTAAAATCGTTATTCATCCAACGATAATTTTTGAAATTCTTCATTTCTATTTTTCGCAGTACTCGCCTCATCCTGAGGTAACTAATGTTGCCATGGTAACATGCCTACGTCATTGCTTGTCCTACAGCCATATTAATCATCGATGTCATCTTTCAAACACGGTAACATATAAGATATCCTATGTTCTATCGAATGAAAGGCTAGTCACCCTGTTGCAATCGCAGATGTAGAATAGTCAATAAACGATCTGCGAATGAATACTTCTATTGCCTTACCAACTGGCTAGTGCATATTCGTTTTCAAAATAACAAATTTTGGCAGAAAACCATCGATGGTGACCATGTTGAAACGCTATCAAAGCGATATGTGATTTAAAGACTCGTAATAATGAGGTCATCATGCAGACTGCGCCTGTGTTATATCATCATAATCTGGAGGAGGTCCGTCGCAAGATATAGTCATAGATAGTCCAGTATTCAATCTCAATGGCCTGCCATGCTCTGGTGCAAGGTTTGAACCCGATGATGGTCCAGATGTTGTCCCATTACTGCTGAAGAAAAAAAGAATACAGAATACCGTTTACAATCATTTAGAAATGCATGTTCACAAAGCAATACATGGTCATATGGGATGCTCGGGCAATATCTCACATTCAATTAAATTTCAATTCAGTCCAAAGTAACATTTATTTTCTCCCTTCCCCCCCCCCCCCCCATATCAAACAGTTCAGTAATAAATGTGTACATACGAAATAGCATAATCAGTCTGGGAAAACATTTTATGGGCTTAGAGGAATGCTCACAATAAAATCTTAGTCTAATCTTTATAAGATTTAAAAAATACCAGGGTAAAAAGAAAAGCTATATGAGAATAAATAATACAATTCAACTAGTCATTCTGAAAGTTAAATTCAGGATAAGATATGTGAACAAATATGGTTCAGAAGAATGATATTAAAGTGTGGTTTCTTGTTTCTTTCATTGCTTTTATAACATATTTTTTCCTTTATATGTATTTCTGATTACGCATAATGCAATTTAAAAAAAATTCTACGTGAATTTTAACCAACACATAAAACTTTGCTTCATGTCACTCATTTTATGTAAAAAATGAATGCAAGCTACAAAGACCACTTTCTTGACTTTCAGAAAATATTGTTTCAAAATGTCTCCTTCTTCTATTATCTGATGATGGTGTTAATGTTATGTTTGGTATTAATCATAGAATATGAACCTGGACATGAGAAATTAAAGGAACACAATTCCCAAAATAGCAACCAACTATTGGCGGTCGGAAGGATATGGGATATAAAAAACCGCTTTTCCTCCATACTCAATTTAGGCATACGTCAGTCATCACCTATGGTCTATCTTTGCTCTTCTCTCTCTCTCTCTTTCTCTCTCTCTCTCTTTCTCTCCCCGCCCCCTCTCTCTTCCCCCTCATTCTCCCCATCTCTCTCTCCGGCCCCCTCTCCTCTCTGCTCCCCTCCCCCGGGAGCGATGTCAAGATGGGGACCCCGAATGCCCTGGATCTGGGAAGCTTCCTGAATCTAATTCAGGCTGACATCCCTGCTCTAAACATAGTCGGCTCATGTCTGAGTAGGGTAAGTATAACCGTTCATGGTATAACATCGATGCATGGGGTAAAGATAGAACACACAGGTCAAAGAGAGGTCTAACTATGACTCCAAACTTGATATTCATCATCTAACATCGGCTCTCCCATTGCCTCTTCCTCTTCCTCTTCTCCAAATGTATCATAAAAATGTGTTCAAAATTACTATACTCGACATGCAAGATCCTCAGTATTAACGTATAATATTATAGTTGGGAGGAAATGAACAAAACGAGTCAGGGTACTCATAGACCTTCATATTCCATCATGATTTAAGTATGTAATTGACGTCCAATTATCAATATATTTAGGCTTCGGGAACTAATAAGCATCATGTAAAGGAACATAACATACAAGAATGGAGATCCTGATTGTGTCTCTCGTTTCAATTATTTGTATAGTATACAACACCTCCTGGACAATCATCCCCAGAAAGACCCCCCCCCCCCCAGAAAATTATCCCCAAGGACAACCACCCCTATATAAGGACGATTACCCCCCGGAAAATTACCGCTCATGGATAAGTCCTATATAGGGGATAATTGTCCATGGGGGTAATTGGTCAAGGGGGTCATTTCCCGGGGGTAATTGTCTTTGGGGGCTGGTTATCCTCAGGGGGTCATTTTTGGGGGGTGGTTTTAGTCCTTGGGGGTAGTTTTTTGGGGAGTAATTTTCCGGGGTGATCGTTCAGGGGGTTAATGTCCTGATACGCATGTATGCCATTGTTTGCCACAAGTTCTTTCGACACCAGATTCTAAAACACTGTAGCAGAAGATGTTTTAGCCTTGTAAAGAATTATTGTTGATTGTTTCTTGTTAAGAAATGGAAACTGAAAACAACTGCTATCATATTGAACTGAACTTTTACTGGCTAAGGGGTGCAATGTATTTGTATTTAATGGCTAGAAATTCATACTTGGAAATACGTCAAGAAATAGCTGAAATACTTTGACCAAAAGTAGTTTCATCTGATACCCAATTCTGCGTGAAATGCATGTGACTTCCATTCAATATTATTCGATTTACTGTTAGGTTTTAAAAAGCTCACAATATACACAGTTTGTACTACATAACCAACCTCTCAACAACAAAACGTGCAGAATGTTATCCCGTGACCAGTATTAATCTTTACCTTTAATGAATGGACACTAAAAATGAGCATTTTCAGTCGAGGGTTATGTAGATTATGTGAATCTTGTTAAAACAAGGTTTGAAATGATTGAACCTAAAGTTTTTTGTTCAATCTTGCGTGTCAATAGAGCACTTTATATGACAATATGGCTTTCTTTCTTCATTAAAGAATGGAAACTGAAATAACCAATTTCATTTGAACAGAGTGTTTACTGTTTTCTGGGAAAGGGGTTACATCTGGAAAACGTCTTAAGGTTGTTTTTAATAAATAAATCCATCTTTAAAAGAAGGTCCTAATTAACTATTCATAATGAAATTCTTTTAATAAATTTTAATCATTGTTTTTTTTCTCAAATCAAAAGAAATTATTTGAATTTGAATAAGATGTGTTAACCACAATTGTACGAGGGGTAATTTTCAAGGGTTTGGGGGGTAATTGTCTTCGGGTGGTCATTGTCCGAGAGGGTAATTACTCTCGGGGGGGGGGGGGTCGTGGTCGTCCCCGGGGGATAATTGTCCGGGGTCGATTGTCCTGATACGTGTATTCATACATGATTCCAATTCATGTTCTTAGCGTGTTTCAAGGGGATTACTAAGTTGACTTAGAAATATTATATCTTGATGAAAATATTTGTTTACTAATTGTCGTTTACTAATCTGCTTAATCTGCTTTTCCAACGCAAGCACGCTTAAGCCAGAAAAGAATGTTTTTAATCTCACCGCTTTACAGGAGCTGAGACGAGGATTTATAACCCCTTACTTATATCTGTCACCAAATTTACGAGAGGTAATTGAGGGCTTAGAGTCATCATTAATTTGCAAAGTCATTACATTTCCCGAAATTGTCCAACTAAAAACTTCTTTCTGTGACTACATAGAATTTCTGATTTGATTACAAACAGCTTTCCAAACAATATTTCAATCTGCATTTTTTGAAGAGAAAAAAAGGAACAAGCGTAATGACCTGTACACACTGCTTCATAGATAAGTATACACAAAGCATTGTATATAAAAGTTTCTCTGATTATGATTATTATGTAATGACAGCCGAATCTCCTGTCACACATCGTACAAATTTGCCAAATGTAAATTAACATGACTTTATTAAAACACCCAGTCACGCACTTTCATTTGATGATATAGATCATGCACATTATGTCGATATAAACACTTTGTATGGCCTACATAATGATGGGTCAGAGGGGGTGTAGAAGTCCATATTTAGTTAATAGATATATATTGTTTCTGTAGCTTTCTATTATTCACAGAGTGTGGTAGTATGGTCTCTAGAGACAATAAAGCGAAAAATAATATCAAAGTTATAACAGTGATATAAAAAGGGAAATGTTCGAAAGCGAAAATAAATGTTTCCTGTTGTCACGTTTGTTATAATAATTATAAAGCGCTTACCACCGAGGTCCCTAAGAGCGTTATGAGCTGGTTGACCTTCATCACTAATGTCATGTCAATAAGATTCCTATAAACTCTCTCACAATCACTAAACCAGTCATTATCATGTGCAAAATATATTAATTTGCTAAATGTAAACCCAGGGGCCGATCTAGGGGGAGGGTAGGGGGCTTGTTCTGACCACAAAAAAGTATAACATTTTATTTTTATTTTTTTAATGTCGGGGGCAAATGATTCTTTTTTTTGGTAGTTTTTCAACCCCCCCCCCTTCCCCACTGAGCGAAATATTTGTCGGCACGACTTTCAAATTTTGCCGCCCCCCCCCCCCTTTTGGAAAATCCTGGATCCGCCACTGGGTCACCCCCCCCCCCCCCCCTTAGCAAAAAGCTAGATCCGCCCCTGAAACCGGAAGTAATTCAATTAAATGAATTGAGGGGGCGAGGAGAAGGTCAAGGCAGGTTTTATCTCTCTCTGTCCGTCGTTACCTCGTTTCCTAGTCATTGGGTTAATTTAATTAACAAAAATAACCTGATCCGAGTATGACGGTTATTGATACATGTATACTGAACTAAACTTTATATTGTGAGCTGTATAGTTGGGACACATTTTGGATGACGTACATTAGAGAAGTCATTCTATGAAAAACTTTGTGGCTTCTTTTTCTCCCAAAATAATTTCTATTTCCCCCGTCTCTATCTCTCTCTCACTATATCCCCCCTCTCTCTCTCTCTCTCTCTCTCGCTCTCTCTCTCTCTCTCTTTCTCTCTCCAATCTTCATGTGACTTCCATTTTTAGGCGGAACATATCTATTTATGTTTTACCAATTTTGTTATTTTTATGAATGACATTTTTTTTTAAATTCTTAACTTCAATTTTGTTTCATGTGTTAGAAAATCAATTAGAGATGGGTAGTGCATTGTGTCAAGTATGAATCCCTTTTGAATAGAAATAATATAGGTCTACTTTACACAGTGAATATCACTGTCGATCATAATATACTTGACCTAAAAATCGTTTCAATTATTTTAATGGATTTTTGTTTACTGACCGATGATGTATAAATTCTACATCTCGAGTCAAGATAAGCCCTTTTCCTTCCTACCCTGTTCTTGGTGAATCCATCATGAATTATAATGGACGATGGGTAATAAAATGGTTATTATCCCCTGATTTAAATGCTCGCCGCCCCTCCCCCGAATCGATGCCCCTGCGACGGAGCAAGCAACACAAACGGGTTAAAATTTAACTATTTTGTCTCTCATTCACTCTCCAATGCACATCTACAGAAACACTTTGTATCCAAAGGATCAACATACCAGAAACCATCTCTAGCAGAATGAATAAAGGTCTAATCCATAAGCTTCGCAGGGATCTGGACATTTTACGGTTTTCTAACATTCCACGCCCCCTTCCCCCCCCCCCCCCCCAAGTTCAGATTCAATATTATACATCGTAAGAAATAAGGCTCTATCGAACTTATAGCTCTAACTTTTACGCCGCAAACAGGAGCCATAATTATAGGGTAGACCCTAAATGTTCTGAGTTTGCAAAGCCAAACAAGCATGAGACCTGTCATCATTTACAGTATTGTTACTTCACGAAATCAATATTGGAAACACAAATTACGAATGGGTTTCCAGGTAGCCCTTTCCAGACTTTGCTCTGAAACTATTTATTATGAATACTTTATTATGTGGGCATGTTTCTAGCATGTCACCATACAATTCTTGGGCCTAAAAAAATAACGTTATAAAATACTTCTTTCAACCTCGTCGCTATAATGACCAAAAGGCCGTCCATACAAATACAATTTTGATAATGAGAGACATGTTCAGTCCCGTTAAAATCTGTAATAATGGTTTAAGCCTCTAAACTGCTTCAAACCTACTCAATTGATTCGCAGAAGGTCACATTATATGTATACGAATAAATACAGTATAATATACACAATGAACTTAGCTTTCATCACAAATAAAAACGTTTGGCCTACATTCATCATCACTCAAAGATTATTCATGAAAGATTATAATCTTAATATGTCAGTTCAGGCGCGTACGCAGGTCTTGGGGGTTAAACTTTGGTATATGTATGTAAACCCCCCTAAAAATCCCTAAAAACCCACCCCCCCCCCTTTGGATTTTTTTTTTTTTTAATTATTTAAAAAAAAATTACCCCATGGCTGACCTAAGAAAGGTGACCTTACCCCCCCCCAACGGAGCAAAATGTCAAATTTTCAAATTCGAGACCAAAAAGTGTCCTCTTACCCCCCCCCCCCCCCCCCCCCCCCCTTGAAACATCCTGCGTACGCCACTGTGCCAGTTCGAGAACAAGGATGATTTATTTCTTTCCACTTCTCAGTACTACTAATCACACAGCATTGCCTACGCTCAATACATGTGAAGGCTGGTGGGTTTACAGTCGAGAACGTACCTTTGAGAACCATTAGCCCATAAACCGGTGTGAGGATCGTAACCGGTATAATCCACAGTAGTAAAGTGATGCCGACATTCGTACTCCGGGGGCGGTACTTCTATGCTCATAGCAGTTGATAAAGCAATTGTTGACCCTCTCCGTCTACCTCTACCTCTAGGACGGGACCCCCGGTATTGACAGTACACATAACAGGTGGGCACACCAACAACCCACGGATAGATTATTCCAACAATTAACAAATATCCGCGATTATGCAAGTAATACCCGACGAAAATCATTGCCAATCCGGCTAGTACAATCAAACTGATGAATGATATTAAAAAGTATCCTTGACGCTGTCGTTTGAAACAAGAACGTGGAGCGGTTTGCGGATCACAATTCGTATTATCCGCGGTAGCCTCGGTTCGCCCGCTAGCGAAGAAAATCGGATAGCAGGTTGCCGTTCGACTAAAGTCGGATAGAGAGCCTTCGACTGTACTTGCGTCATCTGTCTCAGAGTGTGGGTTATATTCTTCAGGTAGTTGAATGCTCCGGGCGAGTGCTTCCGTATCCGAAGCCATCCTGACTAATTTTGGCAATGGTAAAGATATAATGTCCCAATTTAGAGACTAGAATGTACTTTCTTTCCTGATAGTTTAGATTAAACAACGAATGCAGAATCCTCTACATTGCTTACTCTCCATATTCTACTCTGATTGTACGACACAGGATGCCTAGACTGGCATTGTATGGCCTACTATCGAGCATTAATCTACTGAATGTTCTTCATTCAGACATTGTTACTATGCTTTCCAATCAATCGTTTCATCTGGATATAATCAGTAGGCTAATCATAATAACCTCTCTCGATGTTCTTAATATGTTCATTCTTTTGCAAGGCGAGGCTGTGTGGATAGCTATAAGAAACAAACAATGACTGATTCCTAGTAACGCTATATCAAGTGTAGTTCACATCATCACGTATTCATATCAATCCACAATATTACAGAAATACGTTGAAGTAGACACAAGCTTATTACTAAATCCATGGCATAAAGAGCTTTCTTCTACGTTATTCCAGATCAAACGGACGCACAATATTATCTGAAGAGTCGGATTTTGAGATCCGCGTCAAAACAATATACTATTAAAGGTTAACGTCCAACTTTAAGGATCCAAAATAGCCATGTCGAATCACTGTGCCTAGCTTAGATAGTTCAGCAGTGTTAATGCACTAACAGACAGTAAGGCACTGTGACGAGTTTGAAGTCGACACCCAACCGAGAAGTTCGACGTGCGCGCGCAAAGTGCTTGTTCAATGCTCAGATTATATTAACAACACTCATGCTATTAGGCTATTAGTGCAGTATAATTTCTACAAGGTACATCACGCTTGCAAATGACGCCATCCAGTCAGCGTGTTAACAAATTGTCCCTGTTTTTTAATGGCGTATCCAGGGCAGGGGCAAGGATGTATCACTTCTGCAATATCCAAATTTGGCATACTTTAACTAAACTATATAAAACAGAAAAGAAATGTGCCCCTTTTATCGCCCTCATGCAGAACCAGTTATAGACACCAAGAGGCACCGTGTTTGTTCATGTCACCCTCAAATCAATTAACAGCATTCTGTAGATACCAATCTACTTGGATATTTCCTCTCTATTATATTATTTTTGCCATCTTAATATACTCTGCATTGTAGAAAGTACAGGCTAAGAAATTTGCACGCACATCTTCTTTTGATATTGGAGCAAATGGTTAAGGTTGGGTCCGGACATGAAAGGGGCGGGGGTGGGGGGGGGGGGGGGGCTCGTGTCGTTATAGGGCACCGATCTTTGATACTATATAGATGAAGTACAACATGCCAGAGAACCAGGTCATCAAGTAAAGGAGGAGTATGAAGGGGGTCGTAGCATCTTATTGTGGCATTGCTGCCTCCCCCTCTCTCTCTCCCCTCCCTCTCTCTCTCTCTCTCTCTCTCTATCTCTCTCTCTCTCTCTCTCTCTCTCTCTCTCTCTATCTCTCTCTCTCTCTCTCTCTTTCTCTCTCCTGTCATCCGATGGGGGAACATTATCCCGTGCATCTATGGTTTGTCATACACTTGTTAGATCATGCAATATAAACACTACTATTGAAAGTGATGCATCAAATACCTACAGTCCTTTTACTCTTGAGTTATTTTTTGTTATTGATTTGGTTGCTTTAATTGACATTCAATGCGAAAATAACAAAGTATAATACATTTTACAAACGATAAATTTATTGTTTAAAAACTTATCTGGAAATAATTAATACGTTTAACTGAAAAGAAAAAGGACATAATTATTTTAAGGAAATTCAGCAATTTTTAATGACTATTTAGAGTAAAGGATCACAATGTATATGAAAATGGAATATGAAGAATAATGGACTTCAACAAAATTTGGAATCCTGCTCGTTTTTCAGGTTCTTACGA
Source organism: Strongylocentrotus purpuratus (assembly GCF_000002235.5). Taxonomy (NCBI): domain Eukaryota; kingdom Metazoa; phylum Echinodermata; class Echinoidea; order Camarodonta; family Strongylocentrotidae; genus Strongylocentrotus; species Strongylocentrotus purpuratus. Next base: position 37,356,345 of record NW_022145599.1, read on the forward strand.
TTGGTCTCCACCGTTTTCTAATTTCTATTAAATTCGATGGTTAACTTAAAACAGCATCATAGACCTGCATGTGTTTAAGTTATAGACACTTTCTCTGAAAATGCATTTAACCGACATTATTATAGACAAATTACTTGATTCGATTTATTTTTAACTCCAATAGTTTACCTATGTAGAATAGAGTCAGTCATAATTGTTTCGAGTCATAAAATATTTGGTCGGAATGGGAAGAAATGAATGGAACTGACCTGAAAGCAAATGGTCATGCATGCGTGACTTGTAGATCACTCTGATCTAATTTAATAAGATATGGTTGAGTAAAAATGTAGGTCAGTGATTTGCATCTGAACAAAATAAGAAACAGCATTGTGAATTGCAGCACTCACCCGAACTATAGTTGATGAAGCTTGTTCACGAGTCAATGGCGTTTATAACTGTATCCTGGGCTTTGTTTCTAATATAGGATGGAGTGATAGCGCGCGGGGGGGGGGGGGGGGGGGAGTCAAGATTCAACTTAAAGCAAATCAGTTGAAACATAATCCACAATTTCGGGGAGTCATCAAATATACAAACAATTATAAAAGAAAACAGTCATAAATGAAACTGAAAAAATATAAAAGTCATTGTCAATTGGAAAAAAATACAACGTCAATTTACTGGATTAAAATTAAAGTTTAGTAGCGGTTCATCTACGCTTTGTCTTTAGCCTTGGGGGGGGGGGGTAGCAGATGACCCTTTCTCCTCAAGATTTGCCAATCAAATCAATCTGTTGATTGAAATAAAAGGCGCAATTTTGGATTATCATTAAGGAAAGTACAATAGAAGAACCCAAAACAGATATTAATCGAAACAGAATGACGAATCATCACTAAACAAACAGGAAGGAACGATAGGATATCACAAGAGAACAAATGTATAAAACAGAAATAGATTAACGAATTACGTGACAGTGGTAAATACAACGTCCAAATCGAAATGTATTTCACAAAGTTTATGTTCAGTTTGAAGGGGAAAATTCCCATGTCATTTTTTCAGGAGTGTGATTTCAGAACTTCGGACAATAAAGAACGATAAGACCTGAAGGAAGAGAATTGAAGCTTGAATTCGTCGGGGCGGGGGGGGGGGGGGGGGGGGGGGGTAAGGGCCATTTCTTCCCCTCCCAACCTGCCTATGTATATTATGTATGTATGTTATATTACCCTTCATCCAATTTTTGCTTTATTGAAATAGGGGTTTTTCTAATGATGTTGCCATGTTTAATTTTTTCCTTTTTTTTTTTTTTTATCTTTGCCTGTTATCGTCAGGTTTATCTATATCAGTCATCGAAGTGAAACTCAGTCATTCCTATTGACGCTTGCGTTACTTCGTACTATCGGCTTCAACAGGAGAGACTACTGTATGTTTAAATTATAACAGATTTTTCTTTTTCGTGACCTTATCACAAAGTTCAACTTTAAATCTGTCCTTTCACAAGATATATTCGTCTGCGGCAGGGCTTGTCCTACGCACGACTAAAATACAACCAAGATTGGTGAATATATTTAGCAGAGACGGCTGCAGTTAATAAAGAACACATCCGAAATATACTCAAGTAAATTATCGCTAGAGAAGGAGGGAAGGAAGGATCTAAGGAAGGGATGAAGGGGTCCTTCCTACCAGATAAAGGGGTATAGTGTTACCCTCTCCAACAATCAGATTCAAGTCATCTACTCACTACAGACCTAGTTTACGTGATGGGAATATTTGTTAGTATTATTATTATTATCAACTTGTTTTTCATCATCATCATCATCATCTCCATCATCATCATCATTTTTTAAAATTATTATTATCACTATTATCATTATTATTATTATTATCATTATTGTTAATATTGTTATTATTATCATTATTGTTATTATTATTATTATTATCATCATGTAAATCTTACTATTATTACATGTATTAACAAAAAATCAAATAATTCCTCTGGCTCTCAACAGAGAGGTTAAATTATATTACATTGTTATGTTATTTATGTTATTTGTAGTTACTGTCTATGATATGTAATGTATTGTTATATTTATACAAATGTGAGCTGTTAAAACGATTTTTATGCCTTCATTTTATTTTGTGCATGACAATAAAGAAATTCAATTCAATTCAATTCAAAAAACATATCTAAAATGAAACCTATTTAATTCCTGTACACTGCAATTTGTTCACTAATGTTCTGCCTACGACATAATCATTACCGGATCCTTCAATTATGGTCTTAAGAAATGTTCTTCGATGACCAAATGTTCTCTTTTCCCCGAATCCTCGAACGTATTGTTAAGATGATGTCCTGTATTAGTATTAACTTTAGTCGTTTGTCACTGATAAGCATACATATTCCTATTATCTTGCTTTATAATACCCTCTATCATCTGTATACGAGTAAAGCGGCACTCTGACATCATAATGAACTTGCAAATAAGTAGCCCAGTTTCACCTGGCATGGCGCATCGAATCATATACACACACTCTATGAATCATACATCACATGCCTCTATATAGATCGAGGTAGAAGCACTACCGGCCTCTACACGCTCAAAAGGAAATGAAGTAGTGGGGCCACCTCCCCCCTCACCTCCGGCCTCTCGGCCCCCGCCCCCATTATCACAGTTCAAGATTTAAGGCGAGAAATGTCATAAGTGCCGTTCCGAAAAAAGGAGCACATTCATAATTCCACTATGTGTTGATAGACATATTGTTTAAAAGAACTTAATAATGTAATGCGCGGGCTTACGTTTCACTATACATTGTATTGGGTTTTCATTTACGTACTCCAAGAGACTCCCGTGCGTTTATCCATTCAGAAAAAGAAGATTGACTAGCCGATTACATCTTTCCCTATGATAACACTTCAAAGGTGTTGATATTCCGGTAACTATTTTTCATTCAACTTATCTATGATATCAGTACAGTATGTTAATATGTGCGCTGTTTCGCGCTTTTTTTTTCTTACTGCATTTCGATCAAGAAAATAAAATAAAAACACAGTATTCCCAAAAGATAGAAATAATAATGAAAGCAAATCTTCCTAAAGTCAATCAAGCATTTTATCAACAATAACTTTGTTTTAATATATTTTATTTCAATATGATTTGAATCTTTTAGGACATTAAGAAAAAAAGCAAACAGCACATAAATGAAAGAATTTTGATCAATGAAAGACATATTATAAAATAATTATTCACTAGATAAGTTGACCAGACAGTTAAAGATCTCTGTGACCTGACTGACACATGACTGACACATAGAGGGCGCTTATTAAGAATCATCAAGAACCATGGTTGACACAGACCCAGCCAGTTATTTATAAAAGATTTCATTTCATTAATAACGTACAGTAGAACTCTTCAGGGGCGGATCTAGGGGAGGGGGTTTCAGGGTTTAAACACCCCCCTTGGGCGGCCAAGTGAAAAAAGGGGAGGGGAAGAAAAAAAAAGGGAGGGGGTAGAATAAAAAAAAATGGGGGGGGGGGGGGGAGAAGGGGAAAAATAAAACAGTAAAACGGCGCGATTTTTGGAAAATCCTGGATCCGCCACTGGGTCAAACACCCCCCGTGGCAAAAAGCTAGATCCGCCCCTGCTCTTCTATAAAGTACCAATGTTACATGCATATATCTGTAATTGTTTAAGAGGGACTGTTGTTATCTGTAATAGATGACTGAAACAAATTAATACCAAAGTAACGAAATTATATATTAATATGATTGAATCTCATTTATTTCCTGATATTTTTATTTACATCGATAAAGCAGAATCATTTCATTGTATACAATGTGATTAATCATTATATTTAGCAGAACCATTCAGATATATTATTATTTACAAATCAAAGCGCATAGTGGTGTATTGTGAGCTCAATCATAATTCACTGCTTTGCTGTGTCCTAAGAAAAATATAATGAATATCATTACTTGACCATATTATCACTATCATTGAGAAGCTGTTGTGATTGGTTAATTCAAACCGCTGACATATTTCTATCCTTCGTTCTTTCAAGATAGACCCTTTAAATCAACCATTGTCTATGACCAGCTGTATTCGTTTAACCCTGTGCAAACAAGCACTGGTTCACTGTCAAGCAAAGTATTAATGGAATAATAGAATGAGTTTGTAGCCAGATACCAGGAGCAGTAATAAGAATGTGGTTTGATATTCATGGAATATCTTCTCTCAAAAATAACACTAAAAGTTGACTTTCATAAATGTCCAGGATAATGATCTTCAACTGACTTGAAATCTGTAAAATGTCATGGTTGTATAATATAAAAAGTATTGAGCAGCCATAGTGATTGATTTAATCTTCTGATCCCATTATAAAACCAACAACGATAGGATATCTTTTGAATGATAAACGTATGAATGAGGTAGACGATGTCAACATTTTGTTTGACAGATTATGTCAGCCTTACAAACGGAAATAAAGACCTGCATCTCAATCTCTTACATAACAGCTCTCCATCAATACGTTAATTCACTCGCCCAAAGACACTTTATCTTGATGCCTTATCACATTTGTTTTACACATCAATTATGGCTCTTATGTATACTGATCGGTAAATGATGTTACATAAATTTATTTTATCAAGCACAGAAAATTATTACACGAGATGATAATTAAACGTGTGTGTCTCAGAATCGAATAATGACACGGAAGGGTCAAATTTCAATTAGACCACTGAAATAAATTAATTGTTTCGTTATTATGCGAAACATTTAGATCACTTACATTTATGATTGGCCAACAATGGTCAGTTCAGACCAGTACTAATGACATCAATTGAAATTGAGCGGTCATTTTCTAGAAACCGATTTGACAGGTTTGAGAAAGTTTAAATCTATGTGAATGCAAAAGCAAATCACTTAAACTACTTTACATTTTCTGTCTTTTATTGACGTTTATGAGTTTCAGATACTCTCTTGATTGCAGTTAACTGGTCTTTTAATAAGACCATGCATCGAGAATGTCGACTGAAGAAGGCTGTTACAATAAAGGTTAAGAGAAGAGATGCAGACATAGGATATTGGAAAAGAAGAAAATAAAGACGGGGAGACGGACAATTTTTGTTATAAAAGGTAAGAAGAAAGAGCTAAAGATACAATTCTGTATAGAAAGAATTAGAGAGAAGAAGTAGGAGAGAGAGAGAGAAGAAGAAGAAGAAGAAGAAAAGAAGAACAAGAAGGAGGAGGAGGAGAAGAAGAAGAAGAAGAAGAAAAGAAGAACAAGAAGGAGGAGGAGGAGAAGAAATAAAGAGAGCCAGATAAAGAAAGGGCAGATGTGAAATCACTCTTGGTGTTTAGAAAGAGATAAGGCGTATATTTCTTCAAATCTTTGAAGCTGGTTCCAACATTTTATACCAATTCTGAGCTGCGGCATCTCCGATACCCCCACCAAAGCGATCTGTCACGCGCTTACTGGTTCCCTCATTCGTTCCATAACGAAGGGCAGGATCTTCAGCTTTGATACAGTCGATTATGACGTCAGCAATCTCGTCACTTGTTTGAGCCGCTGACTTCATGTGTGGCATCATTGCTGCTATTGCGCCTGTGAACAACTACATACAGAAATCAATCGTTGAATACAAGTATCCTCATATCAAAACATTAACCACTATTATTACAAATTAAAAAAAAAACTTTGATGGTAAAGAAATTGTTTCTTTCAACCCTACCTACAAGACAAAGCTTTGCATGTACTGTTCAGGAACTGTATATCAGCAACCACGTATATCTCTCTCTCTCTTTCTATGATGAAAACCTAGCACTAATTTTGGCCGTGTGAATTTCACTTTGATACTATAACCAACATTATATACCTCTCTTTAGAAATCTAGCCATCTGATTGGTCGACATTGGAGTCGTGAGATTAGCCGTTTCCGTAAAGAAACGAACAATGCCAGTAACGGTCAATAGTTCATGATACCATACAGTGCTTTTTTTGTCTGCGATTCCCAATGATTGTAACATTCAGTCATCTTTCCAGCGAAAATTAACAGACAGTGTTTCAGATTTTATGTGTTGTTTTAACCAATCTCAGTTTACTCAAGAAAAGGATAAGTTAAAAATTATTGGTAGATTTTTGTGTCGATTCGGTATGAAAAAAGATAATCGACTGCTTTAATATTCGAGGCCTGGCTGTTTCTATACTGGCTCTCGAGGACATCCATGCACTCGGGGTCATGGCAGGATGCAACGTCCCCTTGAGCCTATAAAACATCCAGGCCTCTCATAGCAGTCGATATGTCTATACTATTTGTTTTCCATATTTGTATTTTATGCTATTATGTGAACATCATCATATCAATATTGGCAGTTTGTTTGTATAATGTTTATACACAAGACATGAGGATACTGAATTCAATAAAGAATATATCACTACCTTCTTTGTAGGGTTTTCTGCATCAGATGATTTAGCTTCCGGATCTTGGTTAGCGCTCATGTTATCTTTGAAACTGGTTATAACTGGACCAGGGCAGACC